>NC_060148.1:138205546-138510211 GCF_021461385.2 Schistocerca piceifrons | reverse complement strand
CCTGAATATTTTTGTACTTCTTTCTTTCGCCTATCACCTGAAGTATTTGATTTGTTATCCATGATTTCTTCGGTTTTCTTTCTAACTTCCGTGCTTACCCTTTTTAGAAATGTCCATTCGTCTTCAACTAAACTGCCTGTTGACCTATTCATCATGCCAGAATCTATACCATCAGAGTACTTAATGCGCGTCTCTTCATTCCTTAGTACTTCTGTATCCCACTTCTTTGTACATTGATTCTTGTAGTTAGTCTTTCAAACTTCAGCCTACTCCACGCCATTAATAAATTGTGATCTGGTAGTAGAACTGCCCTTTGGTAAGCCTTACAGTCCTATATGCTGCCTTCCCATGACGTAATCTAATTGGAGTCTTCTCATACCTCCCGGCCTTTTCCAAGTTTACCTCCTCCTCTCGTGATTCTTGAACAGAGTATTCGCTATAACTAACTGGCATTTATTGCAGATCTCAATTAGTCTTTCTCCTGCCTCATCCCTATTACGAAGCCCATATTCTCCTGTAACATTTTCTTCTACTCCCTCCCCTACAACCGGATTCCAGTCCCCTACAACTACTAGATTTTCATTTGCCTTTACGTATTGAATTACGCGTTCAGTATCGTCATATACTTTCTCTATCTCTTCATACTGTGCCTGCAATATTGGCATGTACACCTGAACTACTGTTGCTGCTGTTGGTTTGCTGTCGATCCTGATATGAACAAACATCTCACAGAAATGTTAAGAGTAAGTCCCTCTCTCCGCTACCTCGCTATTCACAATGAATCCTACTCCCGTTACTATTTTCTGTTGCTGCTGATATTACCCTTGACTTGTCTGACTAGAAATCCCTGTAGCGAGGATCGATTCCAAGGCCAAGGACGTTTTGATTACTAGTCAAAGACGCTGCTCATAGACCATGTGTGCCCCTCCTAGCCTTACAAAGTAGCACACCGAAACTGATTACTGACGGTACTACAAGCGGGTCACGCAATCAGCGGCCGCTACTGCAGCAACCAACACACACACCCTCGCACAGTGACGGGAAGTCATCGGCTGACGATGCTCACTTCCCTTTACTTGCACCGTGAAGCCTTGTTTCTTTCCAGGTCTCACAGTTCTAGGTCAACTCAAAATACGCTACTGCTATTGACCGTACGTGTTTTCGAGTATCGAAACATGTCACACAAGTGGCCGTAACTTTTCATAGCTTTCACTTAGGAGCATCAAACATTTACACCGCCAACGGACCATTGTCCGTAGTATGAGACATAAATTTCAACATGATACTCCAAACTGCCCCATGGAAAAAGGTTCTACAACGAAGAAACACAGAAAGACTGACAGGTTAAAAAAAGTGAGAGATAATGAAAAGGACATGCCCATTGAAAACGGGACGTCTGCTCAACCTAGTCTACGCCCTGATGTGTAAGCGCCGTCACTACGTTTACATGTGACACATCTTCCGAAAGGCGAAAATCAAATTTCGAACACCGTTGCGCTGTCGTGTTTACACGTTAAGGTCTGAAGACAATTTGGTAGCCGAGTTAAATATAGCTCCTGGAAAACAGCTGTTACAATTTCTGATTTAGTCAGCTCAATCGCTATTTTTCTTCAATTAGACGAGGTGTAAATAGCTACAGTCTGATATTTCTACTTATCCTTCACTGCACCAAAAAGCCACACCGTCCATATTAGCCGAATTTTTTTAGAGACAGGACGAAACATGACCGCCCAAACTGGTTGCGTTTAGATGGGAGCGAAAGTCGATTGCGGAACTGGATAATCGGCAACTAGAAACGGATTTCCAGAATCGATTTTTAAGGCCTTACATGACCACCCAGAAGCGGTATCGGAAAATCAGTTTATGAAATCCGGTTTTGGGAGCCCCATGCCATCGGGGTGTTTGTTGCCAGCTGTATAGCGCGGTACGAGATAAGTGGACTGTGGCGGGGAAGGAGGCAGGCGGTCCAGCAGTGCCAACACCGACGTAGACGCCTCGCTCGCTCTGCCGCGGGCCGAGCTGGGAACGCCGCCCCGTGACGTCATCGCTTGGTGGGGGCAGCTGCGCGCCCCGGCAGTGACAGAGTGGCGAGGCGATTAGTTGCGCGCACAGCAGTGCCTTCCAGAAACTTCCGTGTACTAGTACCTCGTCTCAGCCGGAATACCAGAGAAAGGTAAGGCGGCCAGCTGGGCACTGCCGCAATTTCTGCAAGCGCATTACTCCCGACAGAGCAACGTCAAGGAACTGCTCCTGTCCAATACACTCTTAGTTAAAAAAAGGAAAAAAAAATAGGATAGGTACGAACAAACGGATGGCGAATACTGTGTTAAATTAGCGTGTCGAGTGTTTAATAATTTATTATTCGTTATTTGGCCGGCCGCTGTGACCGAGCTGTTCTAGACCCTTCAGTCTGGAACCACGTGGCTGCTGCGGTCGCAGGGTCGAATCCTGCCTCGGGCGCGGATGTGTGTGATGTCCTTAGGTTAGTTAGGTTTAAGTAGTTCTAAGTATAGGGGACTGATGACCTCAGATGTTAAGTCCCATAGTTCTTAGAGCCATTAGAACAATTTTTGAAATCGTTATTTATCATCGTGTTACAGTCGTTTAATCAGTGATAACTTGAGTGAGAATAACGTGGAACGAAGGGAAAATACCACCACATTCAGTCGGCCAGTGTTTCGATGTGCCAGTGTCGATTCCTACAGAACTGCGTTGAACGCAAGTACGCGAAAACCATCAAAGTCAACACTTGGGACTGAGTGGGTTTCAGAGCCACACGGCGTCTTCCACCACGGATTCCTGCAGCCGTGGTTGTCTGTGATACTGGACCGCCAGCCCGCAAGCCTAGAGCGATTGCAGGTTGCCTGTCTAGCGGCTTGCAGGGCTGACAGAAATTTAATTTTCAATATTTCCCTTAGTTTGGCAGAATTGAAACATGTAAACTGCGGTCGAAATCTACTAATATAAGGTGAATTCTGGTTCACATAGTTAGAAAAGTTGTAAGGTGGCATCGTTTTGAGCCACATTACAACTACCACTCCGGAAAGAAGACCCTTTAATAGTATAAACATCGAGAAAGGAAACCATTAACGATACTGACATCGGCTACGGATCTTAATTTGTAGCAGAATACCTGCACGTTGGGCGATAGTGAAGCGGACGGAGACGGGAGGCTGGCGGGAGAACGGGAAAGACACAAGCGTGGCAGGCAGGCCTGAGACCTGAACACAACAGCGAACGTAAGCTACTCTGGAAACCCCAGGCGGGTGGACCGCGGCTTAGCGGGAGCCACGAGGCCGAGGAGAAGGAGAAGACACAGGGGCTCGCTTACAGAACGCGTGGCGGCGTGTAGGTGGTTTTCCCAAAGGCCGGAGCGGAAGCTTCTGGAACAGTCTGGAAGCCTCTAGAAGCTTCGGTCGGTTGTAAAAAAGATTGGTCGGCGCTCGGAAACGAACGCCTTCCAGCAACATGATTGGCCACACACATTAAAGCGGGAAGAAGAAAAAGGAGCAGGAGCTACGAAAAAGCGTAGCGACTGTGAAACACTTGTTCCTGGAGCATCGAGAAGAGAGGCTGGTCCTGGCGAGGTGTGCGACCTCGTTACTGGGACAGAGGACTTGTAGCGGGAGCCTGAGGATCGTCTGGTGTTCCACGGCAGCCGTGGTGGTAGCTTTTGGTGAGGCAGAATTTATGTTATCTCGCTGAGGCGAGAACCTTTGCAGCGATAAGCGTTAGATTACTGTAGTGGTCGTGCAATCGCAACGGCTGTTAGGGAAGTAAAGTATATTGCTGATCACGTGTCTTTTTCGTTCTATGCTGAGGCTTCACGTTGCTAGTCGCGAGTGTAGTTGTAAATATAATTGCAGTTGCCGTAGCTGACGTCAGTATTCCGCGCTTGAATTAACGACCGCGATTATATATCACAGGTCAGAGCCAGACAGAGTGATTACCAAATGTGAATAGGCAGAACTATAATGTTGCTCGTACTGTGTAATCTTGTATAGAGTAAATTGCAGAAGAGTAAAGAATTTAACACTACTTAGTGTATCATTTAATAGCTAGTACTTTCCTTTGCCATTGTATTATCTCCTTATTTGTGTATTTCATGTTTGCAACCACCTGGTGGAGGCAGTGTTTGTAGGTCAGCACATCTGAACATTCTAGCATATACTGAGGATATCGTTAGAAACCTACGAGATTTGCATAAGACTAGTTAACGTCACATAAAGAGCAAAGGATAAGCTTACCCAACTGGAGAGCGTATAAGTGTCAGGGCGACAAATTAGCGTTATAGAATCCGTTGTGCAAAATTTTTCACTTATACGTTCGGCTCGCAGGCTTACCCATCAGCAGAAAAGAGCAAAACAGAAGCGGTAGCTTACAATTGGCTTACCCTGCCAGGAAAGTATCTGAGAATCCTGAAACACAGTCAGCAGAAATTCGAAGAGATAGCAGTTTGAAGTCTCAGTAAATAATTACTTACATATTAATCGTGATCTTAGCTTGATTGAATAAATTATGCACAGATGCATAGAACCACGCGTTATAATTGCTAGTTCAATAAGAATTGCATTTGTTGCCGCGCCATAGCGTCTGCTCGCTGGGTTCAATGGTGTAGAATAATTTGTAGAATTACTGTTGCGCTTGAGCGTCTGCTCGTTGGTTCCAGTGTTTTCCGTTGTTTGAAATTGTGACTTGCTTGAGCTTCTGCCCGCTGGTTGGAGCCGTAAGGAGTGTTTTATATATGTGTTTGTATGTGCGCTGCGCAATCACGACGTTGTGTAGGAAAATTAAGTGATTACTATGTTATTTATTGTAAGTGTGCGTGTGACAATTTAGTTATTATTTGTGTGAGAGATAATAGTGAGCAAGCCTACGCCTCACGCTAACAAGAGCTAAAGCTCGGTCACAGAAAGAAGTAGTTACAATAGACAAAATTAATAGTGAAATGGTGGGAATAAATAGGAGTAACGAGAATCGATGGGACGAGACGGAACTGAGAATGCGAGGTGCGCGGGGTACTGGTGAGGTGAACGCGGATCACAGGGAGTTTCTGGAGGAAGATAGACTCAGCCAAGCCAGGGGACTAGAATCTGATAGCGAGGAAGATCTTGGAGAACACGTAGATGCAGATAGGGTGTAGTTAGCCCACGTGAACACAAAAGCGACAGTAATTACTACGACTGAGCACAATCAAATGCGTCAGCACACAGCCACGCATCAGGTTATGGTACGTACAGCAGGCAAGAGGAGGTTGATAGAACAAAGTACCGGTATGTCCGCGCTTGTTCAGAACCTATTGTGTCAAATTACGTGCAAGGTGTTGACGCGGTAGGAATGGCAAACATACTCGCGTTTCTTAAAAATATGAGTAACGAAATGCAAAGTATTAAGATAGAAATTCAAACCAGTATGGAAAAGAAAATGCAAGAAATAATACAGAAATCCAAAGTAGTATGAAAACCGAAATTAAGGGAATTCAAACTAGTATGAAAAACGAAATCAAGGGAATCCGCAGCCGGATAGATCACGTTAGTATGGGTATTAATGTGATTAAGACGGAAACGAAAGACATGAAAGACGGTGTAGCGGCGTTACAAGCCACATTGACACGTGAGGTAGCGGAAATTAAAAGAACGGCAAACGAAGCGAAATTAAAAGCAAAAGGCGCGAAGCGCATGTCTCGTGCAACCAAAGAGGAAACGTTGCAAACCGCGAATGTGGGAAAGGGAGCGATACACAAACTCCAGAACCGGATAAAGAAGGTCGAAGAAACACAATTACGTACCAAAGACGCACCACAGAACGGAGCACCGAATGCAGAGCTCGAACAACTAAAAATACACGTGACTAAAGAAATGGAGCGGCTAGCAGGGGAAATAAAGTCACTGAGCAAAATTGCAGAGATTATAGAAGACCGAAGTAACAGCACCACAAGTACAGAGGGAACGACGAGAACAGGAGCAATTTCACTGCCAACCAGTCACACGCAAACGGCGAATAGCGGATCAGAAATTAAAGTAATCCACCGTGGGAACACGGAGAAGGAATTTAATATGGAGAACGGTGGCATAAAACGGACAAATCCTTTGATCCACCTGCCCCACTAAAAGACAATCGTACGAATAGCAACATTACCGTCTACTCGAGTAACTGCAGTCCGTTAATTCGAACCACCGCACAGCAACTGTATAATTCCGAATGTGCCGTTACAATGAGGAACGACAAGTGCCGAGGAACGAAAACTGCAGGTACAGTGAACAGGAAGGAAGAGAAGAAAGACGTGAGATACTGAGGTCAGAAGACAACTTCGATTTTAAGCACTTTATATCGGTCCAGCGGTTCCAGCACTACAAAGACGACGGTATTCTGTTGCACCCGAAAACATTCATCGGACTATTTGACCTAAGTTTACCGCCGCATTGGCCGCTCCGATATCAGCTAGACTTTGTCTATTCACATATGGAAGGCGCCGCCGCAGAGTGGATGCGAAACATTGCGAGAACTTGCAATACCTATGAAGAATTTCGTACTGCGTTCCTCAACAAGTATTGGTCGAAAAGAAACGCAAGACAGAATTAAACAAGAACTCATGATGAGCCGAAATTTTGAAAGTTTAGGTTTCCGCAGCCCCGTCAAATATTTCGAAAACATGACCAAACGAAACCAGTACTTAGACCAACTGTGTAGCCAAGCAGAAATAATCAGATTATGCTACATGAAATTACCGATCGCGTATCAACAAACCCTAGCTGGTAGGTGCGGCGACAACATCGAGAAATTTAAAGGCACGTTAAGGGAACTCGATTTCGCTTTTACTGAGCAGCAAAACAGAGAAAGGAAAGTGCAAAAGGACACACAAAGGGATAATTGGGAAAACCAGAACGAAAACAGTAGAGGACAGGGCTGGCACAGTGATGGTCGTAGATCGCCTCAGCGAAACTTCCAACGTGAAAATCAGACAGGGAACAATCCCAATTGGACGAACAATCGAAACAACAGGCAGCATAATGATCAGAGAGCGAACACGTGGACGAGTAACAGCAGACAGTGGAGCAACAACAGAAATCACAACCAAACGCATACGTATCAGAACTGGCAAGGAAGAGCCACGACACAAAGACAGCTCGAAAACAATATCGGATACGGAAAAATGAACATGCTACAATACGAAGGTGTGGGTAAACTACTATTAGAAGAAAAGGATACGAAATGTAGGGCAGAAATATAGCCTCTGGTGAAAATAAAGACAGGCGAGATCAACTGCACGGCGATAATAGACAGTGGAAGCGAGCTGTCAGCAATATCTGACTCCCTATATAATGAATGTAGAGACTCCATAAATCCACCAACGCTTGCAGTAAGGAAATCGAAAGTGAGGGGCGCGCTTATGGGGAAAGGCACTGAGATTCCGCAACAGACGCAAATTGACTTTGACTGCCAAGGGCACAAACTCACAGCAAATCTGTTTGTCATTCCCAAATTAACTGCAGACATCATAATATGGGTTGATTTTCTCTCCGCCCAAAAGGCAATAATAGATTTGGGAAGAGGCGAACTTACTATAGGGGAGAAAGAAAGAATCACAATCAGGTTTGACGAGGAAGCCATCAAGGCGCAAATCCCGACAAACTGCCGAAGGTTACAGTTTACTGACCGACAGGCCGAAAACGACAGTGCTCCCCGGGGAAAGATAAACAGTAAAGAACCTTGCATGACGGGGAGAGAAGAGCTACGGGAAATTCATCAGGAAATAGACACTAAAATGCAGGCGTTAACGAACATACCTCTTCGGTCGAAACAAGAGTTAGAAGTGAGGCTGCACAATAATGCAGAAGTCTTTCTACCCAAGCCAGTACAATAAAAGGATACCGGTACAAATTCAATGTCAAGAAACATAGACCTTTCCGTGTCCCACCCAACATCATACCTTCGGCATACCGAGACAGAGTTTTGTCAGAATTACAAAAAATGAGGGATGATGGAGTCTTTGAACCGGCAACAGCCCTTTAAGAGTAGTCGAGAAGGAGGATGGCGGAATCCGGCTTGTATTAGATTCGCGTCAGGTCAATACAATTATTGTCCCGGAAACGGATAGACCTGAACGATTAGAGGAACTACTCCAGAAATTCCACGGGGTCACTGTATTCACCTCATTAGATATGAAGTCTAGCTTCTGGCAAATCGAGCTGGATCCTGCGTGCCGTAAGTACACTACAGTCGATAATATTCTTCTCGGGTACGCAGCCGTATCGTAACGTCTTCATGAGACAATATTTCCGCGGTCCATCTGGCCGCCATCTTCCTAGGAAGTCAGTTCCGGCGAGTTCGTGCACCAGCACTCTCACCTGAAGATGGCGGCCAGATGGACCGCGGAAATATTGTGTCATGAAGACGTTATGATCCGGGTGCATACCCAAGAAGAATATTATCTATTATTACGCCGGGAAAGCCTTCGTAGCTACACTACAGTCATTGGATTTGGACAGTGCTTCCAATTCTGTAGGTTGCCATTCGGTTTAAGTATCTCGTCAGCCGCGTTCATTAGAGGCTTTAGTAGTATATTAAGTGAAAACTTAAAAGAAAGGATCACTTCTTATGTCGACGACGTCCTCATAGCTGAGAGCACGTGGGAACGACATAACGCGCTACTGGGGGAAATGCTGGGCAGACTGAAGCAACATGGGGTAACGGCAAACAGGTGCACTTTCTGGGTCACATTGTAAACAGTGAAGGTATCTCTCCTGATCCCGAAATCCTGGCGGCTATAGCCGAATTTACCACTCCAAAAACATGGAAGCAACTGAGGGGATTCCACGGAATAACCAATTTCTACAAGAAATTTGTTTATGTAACCTCTTTAGCGACGCCTCGCCTCTGTCAGTTAAAGAGTGAGAAGACACCATGGGTATGAGACGAGAATGCGGACAGGGAGCTTCGGGCGCTCAGATCAGCACTTGTTACGGCTCCCATACTGTCACACCCGGATTTGTCGCAGGAATTTTGCATGGCAGCGGATAGTGCGAAGACTGGATTAGGGGTGATGATATTTCAGGAGTACGAGCAGGACGGAAAACAGGTACACAAAACAATCGCATTTGGGAGTAGAGTTTTAACGAAGAGTGAACGCAATTACTCGGTGACGGAACTCGAAGCCCTAGCCATAGTTTGGGGTTTTCAAAAATTCTGATATTTCCTTTTTGCAGAAAAACAAAGGGATATACTGATCACAAGGCACTTGAGTTCCTGCTGACTGCCAAACTCACGCACCGAAGACTGGCTCGATGGATTACGGCATTACAGGAATACGAGTTCACGACAGTACACGTACCAGGGTCCACCAATGTTATTGCCGACACGTTGTCGCCTTCACCGATACGCATAACGGAACAGGTAGCAGAGGACCTAGAACACGAACATTTTTCGTTGTTTTACCTCCGAAAGGTGGCGCTCGAGAATGTCATTACCGTCACTATGCAGCATATCATGATGGAACAGGACAAGGATACCACACTCCTGGAGATTAAACAGAAATGGAGGGATAGTACACAGGCAAATATACGTCAACACTACCTACTCAGAAAGGGCATTCTCTTCTATAGAACTAATATGGACGAGTCACTACGGGTAGTGTGTGTGCCGGAAGAAGTCATCAATACATTAATTTGGTACACCCAGTTCAGTTATGCACACTCATGTGCTCATTTCCAGGGGCAGATGTGGACTCTGACCACAATCTATTGGTTATGAACTGTAGATTAAAACTGAAGAAATTGCAAAAAGGTGGGAATTTTTGGAGATGGGACCTGGATAAACTGGATAAACCAGAGGTTGTACAGGGTTTCAGGGAGAGGATAAGGGAACAATTGACAGGAATGGGGGAAAGAAATACAGTAGAAGAAGAATGAGTAAATCTGAGGGATGAAGTGGTGAAGGCAGAAGAGGATCAAGTACATAAGAAGGCGAGAGCTAGTAGAAATCCTTGGGTAACAAAAGAAATATTGAATTTAATTCATGAAAGAAGAAAATATAAAAATGCAGTGAATGAAGCACGCAAAAAGGAATACAAACGTCTCAAAAATGAGATCGACAGGAAGTGCAAAATGGCTAAGCAGGCATGGCTAGAGGACAAATGTAAGGATGTAGAGGCTTATCTCACTAGGGGTAAGATAGATACTACCTACAGGAAAATTAAAGAGACCTTTGGAGAAAAGAGAACCACTTGTATGAATATCAAGAGCTCAGATGGAAACCCAGTTTTAAGCAAAGAAGGGAAAGCAGAAAGGTGGAAGGAGTATACAGAGGGTCTATACAAGGGCGATGTACTTGAGGACAATATTATGGAAATGGAAGAGGGTGTAGATGAAGATGAAATAGGAGATACGAAACTGCGTGAAGAGTTTGATAGAGCACTGAAAGACCTGAGTCGAAACAAAGCCCCGGGAGTTGACAACATTCCATTAGAACTACTGACAGCCTTGGGAGAGCCAGTCCTGACAAAACTCTACCATCTGGTGAGCAAGATGTACGAGACAGGCGAAATTCCCTCAGACTTCAAGAAGAATATAATAATTCCAATCCCAAAGAAAGCAGGTGTTGACAGATGTGAAAATTACCGAACTATCAGTTAAATAAGTCACAGCTGCAAAATACTAACGCGAATTCCTTACAGACGAATGTAAAAACTGGTAGAAGCCGATCTCGGGGAAGATCAGTTTGGATTCCGTAGAAACGTTGGAACACGTGAGGCATTACTGACCTTACGACTTATCTTAGAAGATGTAATTAGGCTACGCCACGTAGCGCTCTGTATGAATAATCACTGGCCGTGCTGTGTGCAGTCTGTGGCTAGTTTGCATTGTTGTCCGCCATTGTAGTGTTGGGCAGCTGGATGTGAACAGCGCGCAGCGTTGCGCAGTTGGAGGTGACCCGAAAGCAGTGGTGGATGTGTGGAGAGAGATGGCGCAGTTTTGAAATTTGTAAGACTGGATGTCATGAACTGCTATATACATTATGACTTTTGAACACTATTGAGGTAAATACATTGTTTGTTCTCTATCAAAATCTTTCATTTGCTAACTATGCCTATCAGTAGTTAGTGACTTCAGTAGTTTGAATCTTTTATTTAGCTGGCAGTAGTGACGCTCACTGTATTGCAGTAGTTCGAGTAACGAAGATTTTTGTGAGGTAAGTGATTTGTGAAAGGTATAGGTTAATGTTAGTCAGGGCCATTCATTTGTAGGGATTTTTGAAAGTCAGATTGCGTTGCGCTAAAAAATATTGTGTGTCAGTTTAAGCACAGTCTTGTATATTTTTTCTAAGGGAACGTTTCATATGTCGACCCTTAGCCGAGGATACCTCACTGGAATCTTCTGATTTTTCATGTACTTTGTGTAATTAGTGTAGCTTTTGTTTATTGCTAGCGCATAATTATAGAGAGAATTTCCTTTGTAGTTGTAGTTTTTCATTGTTGTACACAGCTGTGGTATGCATGTAGATTTGCACCAAGTATTTCACAGCTGCGCTTACAATTAACTAGATACTATTTTCAATGCTATGTTAATGTGTTTTGTCATTTTGCTCTTCAAATTGTGCTTTTCCGTGTTGTCGTGTGAATTATTGTGACAATAATGGCTTGTGAAAAACGTAATACTAGGCTATACAGTAAACTGAGAAACGACAGTGAAGACGAAAGCAGTGTGTTAGCGTCACCGTGTAATGAATTAACTAATGTTCAAACTAGTAATTTGGTAATTGTGCATAGGGAAATGGAGCGGGCTGCAAATAATGGCGCAGACAGTGAAACAATTAGTGTACAGGGAAGCATTATCGATCGATCGGTCGGCAAAAGCTCGCCTCAGGCATCGGAAATGACAGGACACAATCTCGCAAATACTGTAGATTCAGGTTTTGGGTCCTCACAGTTTCCTCAAATAAGTCAAGACACATTTTCTGCTTGTCAAAATGTGAATGTTGCCGGTGCAAATTCACTGCTGAAAAGCACTGAGGAACATGTTTCAGACACCAGTGCATTGTTATTACAATTAATACAACAAATGGGACAAACACAGCAAAAGCTTCAAAAGTTAGACACAATGGAACAAAATCTTCAAAAGTTAGACACAATGGAACAACACCAGAAACAAACACAGCAACAGTTAGACACAATGGAACAAAATCTTCAAAAGTTAGACACAATGGAACAACACCAGAGACAAACACAGCAACAGTTAGACACAATGAAACAAAATCTTCGGAAGTTAGACACCACACTTGAACATATACGTGAAGATTTAACTACTGAGTTACGTAACATTGAATCGAAATGTCAAAAAGTCTGTAATGACGTAAAAACACAAATTTGTGAGCATTTCCAACCTATTTTTCCGCGTCATGAAAATGCATTACAGAAACACAAAGCAGCCATAAAAGAACAGCAAACTACTGTTCATGAAAATCACGACACCTTGCAAGCTAAAATTGACTCAGTTGCATCTACCAATTCGGTTATGCAACTTGCAAAAACTCAGGAAAACTTAAAGGACACAGTAGAAACGATTTCAACACAAATGGACACTCTGAAACTAGGTTCAGAAAAACACACATAGGAAATAATTTCACTATCGGATAAAGTAGCAGAACTTTCAGATCAATTCACTAACTTATCTACAAAGGTAGATGATGATCTGAATGACACAAGACCTGTAGCCTTCATGGACACTGAAGAGTATGAACAAATTAGAAAATTCAAACAAAATCAAAATCAAATCAATACACAGTACAAAAGAGAAATCCGGGAAGTACAAGATCAGTTGTCACAAGTAATACAAGAATTACATATTTCAGAGGAAACTCGCGCTCCAGTGTGGGAAGACGGACATAGAAATACGGAACAACCACAAAATAATAACATAGGACACTTCGGAAATTATGAAAGAAATTGGCAAGGCGCATTGGATTTTGAGATGGAACCGCCGAAACTAAGTAACAAAGAGCGATGTGCGACTCGCCGACACTATGATTTTGACTATAAGCTGTTCATTACTACACGTAAATTCAAGACATTTAAGAATTCTGACAACGACATTTAACCACAAGCATGGCTTCATCAATTCTCTCATTGTTTTCCTCCCAACTGGTCATTGGAGTACAGGTTAGAATTTATGTGTGGCTACTTGGAGAATGAACCAGCTGTAAGAATGCGATTGTCACAGTGAAGGAGAATTTTATCATGCCTTCTTCTCAGCGTATTGGTCTCAAGCTACACAAGACCGAGTAAAACACAGCATCATAGTGATGAAACGTTTCGAACAATCTGAATTTTCCAGTCTTATGAAATATTTTGAAGACATGTTGCATAAGAATCAGTGTCTTTCAAACCCATACAGCCCCTCAGAAGTCATCCGCATTTGCTTAATCAAATTGCCTGAACATTTACGACATATTATTTTAGCAGGACGTTGCAAAGACGACATTGAAGCTTTTCAGGGACTGTTACAAGAACTGGAAATTGACACTGACAATCGCGGAATGCGAAAACAGGAGCACAACAATTACAGGTCACATCTGTCACAATTCCGCGATGACAGAAATAATACACGACAAGGCTATTCTTACAACGTAAATCGTGACCACAACAGACACCACCCGTATGACAACCGTTGGCAGAGTAGTAATAATTACAGGGAAAGATCACCTCTCCGCAGTAATGACTATCACAGAGACAATGAGAGAAACTGACAATATGGGAACCACAATAAATATTATCAAGGGAGACAGAATAACTTCAGATGCAACAGACCAGCGCGCAGTTATGATTCAGGGAGAAATTCTCCACCACGTGACCGACAAGAAAGAAACTATGGAATCTACCGACATGACGACAGACGATATGATCGTAACGACAGACCTGAATTGCATCAGAACTGGCGAGCTTCAAACAGGGCAGGGCTTTCTCGTCAAGGTGAATTAGTAGAAGTTAGGTCTCCTAATCCTAATAACGACGGGCGCCAACAAAGAGATAGCAGACAATGGCTCGCACCGCAGGCAGCCACTTGCGCCGGCTGGCTCAGAGAAAAATAACATAGACGCTAACATTGAGAAAAATTCCAGTATACTTTACCGACGTATACCGTATGATAATTGCGTTCAAGTTGAAACTCTGTGTACTAGGAAGAGTAAAGGTTTACACCACATTTCAAATGTAAAAACGTTTATTGAAAGATAATCTACTTTTTAACTTAGTCTTTGCCATAAAACTTTTCACTTCACGCCACCAGTTCAATTTGTCACACTGAGAAACTGTCAACATGCAACAATGTTTTAAAGTTAACTATCCAGTCTCGAACCTAGGGAGCTTAGACAAGTAATTACGAATGCATTGTTATAATGAACAGACGACACAGTGTTGTTATTTCTACATTCTTCCTTGTTAGTTGCACGATTACGTAACGAATATAAGGCTCACATACTTAGAACATTTACCAGTACTGCTAATGAAATTTTAATGCAACATTTTGGTTTACTTGAAAATACATTCTGGATTTAAAGTACTTTCTGTGAGATACCAGATGAGACAGTGGTTAGTTTATGTGACAGCTACACGATTTTATCATGACGCTACTAATGAGTGACAATTTACAATGTTGCTTTTGCGGTGTATCTGATTTATATCTGCACAGTTTCTCTGAATTCTTCCGGAAAGTAAAACATGTTTTAGTAGTAACTTTTGTGGTATAGGTACAAGGAGACAGCCTTTTCCGTAGGACAACAATATGTTACAGCACAGTACTTTCTTCATCACAGCAATAAGCGTAATAAGTAAGATATCTATACGCAAAACATTTCACTTTTGTATATCATGAGGTAAGTACATTGACTTCTGCAGAACGTAGCTTTCGGAGGACGATAACTACGACAATTCCACAGAGATTATCTTACAAAAAGGCGCACAGTTTAGCGCTACAGTACACGTATTTGAGTGATTAATTTTGTACTTAAAACATTTATTTTTCAGGATATTTGAAGTACAATGATACAAAGGTTTTCCGTGATACATTTCATTCCATTGCTGTAATCTGTAACACCTGAGGGTATAATTACATTAATCCTCAGGAGGTACATGCTTACTTTGTGTATCATGTGTTTGGCAAGCACAAGGAGCCCTAGCTAATATGGTATTTGCTTATACAACTCTACACATTGGTACCATATTCCTCTAACACAGAATTACATAGCTATCTGATTATTTAACAGAGAAACAAACATTTTTTTTACTATGTCAGTGACAGATATTTACGCAGTTACACAGTTATCCAACTTCACACTTATGAAATTGTATTTTGTCTGTACTTTGTGAAATGTTCATATTTTTTCGGAACCATTGTGATTCTATGAGAGCTTTGAATGATGTATTTGGTATGGGATCATGATTTTTAAAGTACGTTTGAGGTAGATGACACTTTCGACATGAGCAGAGAATTTTTTTAGGTTTTGAAATTATTGGAGGAAGCTTCGACGATTTTGAGAATTGACTGAGATGTTATCATATTATTACGATGACGATGTGTATTATGCTGTTGAGATATGTTTAGGATCAATAAGGTGATGCTACTGTATATGAGAAATTTGATTATGCTATGTATTTCTCATGATGAAATATTAAAGAAGTGTCGACGAATATGTATCTGTGTAATATGGTAAGGAATAATGAATAGTGGTTAGGGACTGTGATTTGTGGTAAAGGATGTTGGAAACCGAGAATCGTACTATAAGAATTATGAAATGTGTGTATATGCGAGAATGTATCACTATGCTGGCGAAAAGTTTTTGTACACTGTTATATTTACAGGATTTTGTTTCTGCAGATTTGAAACGCAAATTCTCGACCTGTGAAATTTTTATATGATACAGTCACTGTAGTGCAAACTGGTGTCGTAAATATTTCTGTAAGAAAGTTAAGTGACCACCTGCACGTAATGCGTCATGGGCA
Source organism: Schistocerca piceifrons (assembly GCF_021461385.2). Lineage (NCBI taxonomy): Eukaryota > Metazoa > Arthropoda > Insecta > Orthoptera > Acrididae > Schistocerca > Schistocerca piceifrons. Next base: position 138,494,220 of record NC_060148.1, on the reverse strand, counting down.
CCCAGCTGCGTGACAGTCGCCTGCAAAACAGCATTAGTGTGTGCCTTTCAGAGGCACAGGTGGAAAAAAAAGGGGCCATTATCCTCGCTATTGACATTCCTTTGTAGAAAGCATCGCAAATACGACACACTCAGACTTGAAAACGTATGATAACACTGTGGAGCTCTTAATTTATGATATTTACTGAAATGCCTAATGAAATGACGAGAAATATTTTTATGTCTATACACCTGATTATGACTACTGTATTGCTAGTTGAGAGATTTTTTTACTACCTTATGAAATGCTACATGGTTATTGAATGATGTTCTTATGCTTTGCTTCGACCTTAGTTGCTTATTTCATTTGATATCTGGTTTCCAGCTGTGTTGCAGCATTGGTTTCATGAAATGAAATTAAATGAATTTGCTAATGTGAACACTTTCTGTCAACAGAACTATTAAATAATATTATGATCCACATTATTCGAAAAAGGAGCACTTCAAAACGAAAGAACAATAAGAAGGGACTAATAACAGTAACTGTATACATAATTTTGTTTCCAAGTACTTGGTAATTTCTTTTGTAGAATGAATTGTGATGCATCACTCTAGTATTAAGATGTGACATAGGTATTACTGTAATGTTTTTTCTGCTTGAGCTTCGTCATGTTTAGATATAAGTTATTACATTTGCTGTTGCTGTTTGCCAGGCATAGTGCTACTGAATTTCACTTTGTATTACTCTGTTAAGCCAGTTTGACTACTGATTTATTTTTCTTGTTTGCTGCGCAGTGCGTTATATTAGTTGTAATATTGCATTTGATTTGCCAATTTCCATTTTTTTTTGTCATTGCTGCTTGTGTTAATTGTTTTGTGTTGCTGCATTGCCTCGTCCCTTAGTTTAGCATCTGAGCTCAGTAGATTTAAGTTAGCTTAAGAGGGGGTAGGCTATATAAGAGAACGAGTGGTGATGAATTGGAAGAAATGCATTGAGAAGCTATAAGAAAATGATTTGGCCAAAAAAGTACTTTGAAAGAGGATATGAACAAAAAAGTAGGGTTTAGGAACAACAGGTTAAGGTAGGATTTTCTTGGAGATAAATGATGAGGTAACATAATGGAAAATAAATAATGAGGTAAGAAATTTGTGAACATATAAATACAGAAAGCATCCTTGGATAGGATTTTTTTGGTGGAAACAAATGTTGAAATAGGATGAAAGATCTATGGAATGAAGTTTTGGGTTGGACTGCAGTACCAAATGTTACCCTGAAAATGAACCCTGTCTTTCCTTTCGTATTATTCCGCTATGTGTTTATGTATCCTTGTGTATTTGCTTTTTTCCTGTCTTTATGCATTTAGCTAATAAGATTTATGTTGTAGAATTTTTCAAATACTATGTTACTTACTTTGTAAAGATGTTTAGACATTATTTGTCTGTTCTGTTCATATGTGAAGTTGATGTTTCAAAAGTTATTCTGATCTTTTATGTATTTACTGATGTCATAATTCCTGTAACATTGATGTATATGTTTGTTCGATTCTTTTGTAAAGCCCGTATTACTACAAATGTTATCTGTACTATTATGTTCTTTCACGATGTATTTTGTACCTATGTTATTGTATTCTCATGTTATAAAATTTTAATTGTCACCAGTTCATCAAATTTCTGACGGTCATAGTATATGCAAAATATGTGAGAAGTTGGGACTGTTAGTGTTTGGATGTGTGTTAATAATTCAGCAAGGGACTGATTAACAGTATTGCTGGTTCTAAGGACAATTCCAGAAACTTTGTAAGTGCACAAGTGGTGGTTTATGGACTTGCTATATTCTCTGCAAGACTCTTCGATGGTGATTGTGCACCTGCACAGTCGCAACGGATGGCTGCTAGCTATCTCTACAAGGACTACAGTGGGTTTGCATCTTTGATGATCCACCAATACCATTATTTCTACAAGGAATACAGTGGGTCTGCACCTCTGGTGGCCACAAATACCACAGTCTCTAACAGGACTACAGTGGGTCTACTCTGTGATGACCTACCTACCAATATTCTTCAAAACTTCAACTGACTCTGCTGTGGGTTTGCTCTGTTGTGGCGCATTACCTGTCTGCCTGTCAAGAGTCACCACTGTCTATCCGTTGGAAGGACAACACTACTTCTTCAAGACTGCATGGAAATCCACTACTTCCGTGTGCATTCTCTTTTACCGCTCAGACTTTGAGAAAAAAAACACTGCAATTTTACTGTGATGAATGATCAGGACTGTCTTTATGGACTGTGAGAAAATTTTAGCTTTGACCAACATTCTATCAATAAGTGTGTGCATTTGAGATCTTTGTTATTGTAATTATGAAAAATTTTATCAAATCATTATTGGCCACTGCCCAAAACAATTTGTACATTTTTTTGTGGGGAGCATGGGGCTATGTAAGTAGGCTGTTTAGGTTTTCTTATTGGTAACGCCATGTAGCGCTCTGTATGAAAAATCACTGGCTGTGCTGTGTGCAGTCTGTGGCTAGTTTGCATTGTTGTCTGCCATTGTAGTGTTGGGCAGCTGGATGTGAACAGCGCGTAGCGTTGCACAGTTGGAGGTGAGCCGCCAGCAGTGGTGGATGTGGGGAGAGAGATGGCGGAGTTTTGAAATTTGTAAGACTGAATGTCATGAACTGCTATATACATTATGACTTTTGAACACTATTGAGGTAAATATATTGTTTGTTCTCTATCAAAATCTTTCATTTGCTAACTATGCCTATTAGTAGTTAGTGCCTTCAGTAGTTTGAATCTTTTATTTAACTGGCAGTAGTGGCGCTCGCTGTATTGCAGTAGTTCGAGTAACGAAGATTTTTGGTGAGGTAAGTGATTTGTGAAAGGTATAGGTTAACGTTAGTCAGGGCCATTCATTTGTAGGGATTTTTGAAAGTCAGATTGCGTTGTGCTAAAAAATATTGTGTGTCAGTTTAAGCACAGTCATGTATAATTTTTCTAAGGGGAGGTCTCAAAGAAAGATTAAGGAAAGGCAAACCTATGTTTCTAGCATTTGTAGACTTAGAGGTAGCTTTTGATAATGTTGACTGGAATAGTCTCTTTCAAATTCTAAAGGTGGTAGAGGTAAAATATAGGGAGCGAAAGGCTATTTACAGTTTGTACAGAAACCAGATTTCAGTTATAACAGTCGAGGGGCATGAAAGGGAAGCAGTGGTAGGGAAGGGGGTGAGACAGGGTTGTAGCCTCTCCGCGATGTTATTCAATCTGTATATTGAGCAAGTGGTAAAGGAAAGAAAAGAAAAATTTGGAGTAGGCATTAAAATCCAGGGAGAAGAAATAAAAACTTTGAGGTTCGCAGATGACATTTTAATTCTGTCAGAGACAGCAAAGGACTTGGAAGAGCAGTTGAACGGAATGGACAGTGTCTTGAAAGGAGGATATAAGGTGAACATCAACAAAAGCAAAACGAGGATAATGGAATGTAGTCGAATTAAGTCGGGTGATGCTGAGGAAGTTAGATTAGGAAGTGAGACAATTAAAGTAGTAAAGGAATTTTCCTATTTCGGGAGCAAAATAACTGATCATGGTCGAAGTGGAGAGGATAGAAAATGTAGACTGGCAATGGCAAGGAAAGCGTTTCTAAAGAAGAGAAATTTGTTAACATCGAGTATAGATTTGAGTGTCAGGAAGTCGTTTATGAAAGTATTTGTATGGAGTGTAGCCATGTATGGAGGTGAAACATGGACAATGAATAGTTTGGACAAGAAGAGAATAGAAGCTTTAGAAATGTGGTGCTACAGAAGAATGTTGAAGATTAGGTGGGTAGATCACGTAACTAATGGGGAGGTGTTGAATAGGATTGGGGAGATGAGAAGTTTGTGGCACAACTTGACTAGAAGAAGGGATCGGTTGGCAGGACATGTTATGAGGCATCAAGGGATCACAAATTTAGCATTGGAGGGCAGCGTGGAGGGTAAAAATCGTAGAGGGAGACCAAGAGATGAATACACTAAACATATTCAGAAGCATGTATGTTACAGTAGGTACTGGGAGATGAAGGAACTTGCAGAGGATAGAGTAGCACAGAGAGCTGCATCAAACCAGTCTCAGGACTGAAGACCACAACAACAACACAAACAACAAATGCTTTCTAGAATTAAAAGGGATATGTCACTTTAAAAACATGGATAGGCGAATAAGAAAGATTTTGGCCATCTGCAAAAGGTGACAAAAGGCAAAGACGACAACAGTAGCGTTGCAAGCCCCGATGAACCCAATCATACCCAAGAAATTGCGCCATATCGCGGCCACTGATTTAATGGGTCCTTCACCGGCGACGCCTAGAGGATATAGGTACATCCTGTTAGTGTTAGAACAAACGTCTAAGTTCGTTACTCTGACACCACTACGAAGAGCCACAGCCCTCACGGTAAGCAAGGCGTTCTGTAAAGACTTCTTGACCCAGGTCGGGACGGTTGATGTTGTTCTTTGACAATGGCCCGCAATACGAATCCGAGATTTGAAAGAGAATGCTACGGAGGCACAAAATAAAGCCCGAGTTCATCTCAAGGTTTAAACCTAGTTCAAACCCCTCAAAGAGAACAATGAAGGACCTAGGAAACCTGTGTCGACTGTATTGTGGCAAAATACATACAACGTGGGATGTCTTCCTGAGAGATTTTCAGGATGTTATTAACGAACTTCCTCATAGCACCACTTTGTTACCACCAATCTCTGTATTAAAGAATAGGCCGGCTCCAGATAGGATAAGGGAACTATTCGATTTCCCGCCCAGGAAACGACAACAACAGGGCGCTACGTAACATTCGCATGGCTGGAGAAAAACGTAAGAAGCGAGCAGATACAAAGGCAAATCAGCGCTAATTTGTTGTTGGGCAGCGAGTGTTAGTAAAATCTCACCGTTTGTCCAACAAACAAAAGAGGCTTTGCCACAAATTCTTCGATGTCTATGACGGGCCTGTAAGGATTAGGCGATTGGCACATGCGAATGCAGTGGAACTGGAGTCCATCAAAACACAGAAGTCACTTGGTTTATACCACGTAGCCATATCAAGTGCTTCGTAGAGTAAAACAAGGAACGGAAAATAGGCAAACGGAGAATGAGATGTACATAATGTAAATTTTTGCTAAGTCTAGAGTAAGCAGTTATAATAATTCTAGATAAAATGATTAGTATTAAGCTGTGGGAAATGAACAATAGATATGACACCTGCATATGAAGGACCTGTTAACGATTTCCTCTGTTCTGTACCTGATAAGGACAGAACGATACTAATGAGTTTAGCCATGAAAAGCTATATCTATTTACACATATTCTAGTCATCTGAGTGTGTAATAACAGAATCACTTGTATAAATGTGCACGACAGTTTTCGGAACGACTAACTGTACAGTATATTTAATTTGCGTGAATAGAACGCCACCAGTGAGTGACTTGATAGACATTATTTACGGAAACAAATGGGTGTGCCTGCTGTGTTATGTCGAAGTGTTTATGTTGATGAATTGGTGGCCTGCTTTGCGTAAAGATCGTAAAAGCGCACCGCAAAATAAAGAGGGAAGTTTGATGTATTTATGGTGATAAGAGGTCAACTGGGTGGCCAGTTCTGCGAAAGTTCGAGAGAGCGCACCGCGAGATTATAGAGGGGGAATTCTTTTATATTTGTTAGTGATAAAATGGATAAGGGTGGACTGATCTACGCTATGGCGTAAGATCGCACTAAAATGTGAGAAAAAATGTGAGGGAATTTGACGTCATAATGTCAAGTACAGTTACTCGATCACATAAGATTAAATACAAGTAGAGAACACGCCAAATATAGGCACAAGAAATTCCGAAAATGCCGCTTGAGAAAATGGGTTAATAATAAGATCACATTATAGTACCCGTGATACTGAGCAGTGATCGCAATATCACACAAATGATTCATCTGTCTGCAGGTACCAAACAAAGACGCAACCAGCGGTGATATCAAAAAAATAAAAAAGAGAGTGAAGACATTCATTAAAGAACTTGTGACGCTAACACGCCAAGTTCCTTGAATTACATTTGCTCCATGCCGACTTAATCATATTTGGGTTTCACTGAACTTTGTTCCTGTAAGCATTATATGCAGTGCTGTTTTTCTGGGGAACGCTGGGGGATGCGTACCCCTAAACATTTTCGTCGACAAAGTAATTTTTTTACGATGCTGAGAACTTGGAAGATTGCCAAAAATTTGTTTCACGGACGTAAATTTTTTATTTCTTTTTGTCGTGTTGGCAATTGCAATACGAACGATACCAGTGCAGTTTTTGGTGGGAAAATCGGTGTCATTGACTATTTCAAGCATTTCGAAATTGCGGCAACAGTTTTCGACAACTGAATCGCTGGCAGCCAGTTGGACAAGCACGTAGTGCCTTCGCCCGTTAATAGTGGGCGATGGTAGTGCTAAACGGATATGCGTACGCTCAAATCGCAAGCTTCACTTGAGGTGATGTAAACTGAAGTGTTCGATACCACTTTCTCTTGAATGTTTCTCGGCATCGCCTGCTTCATTTGAGCCGTAAAGTCAACTTAAGAGTCCGATGCCAATTTTTGTTTTCGTAGTTCGACATGTTGATGACGTCATGGCTAAAAGCTGACGGTGGTATCCCATGCTTCTATTATAACTATTTTTCGCTGCATTATATCCCATGTCGGAGTACCCTCAAACTTTTATTTAAAAATAAAAGCACTGATTATATGTAATTCGAAATTAGCGTCGAGCAGAGTTGAAATCTAGCGCATAGGTTCATCAGGCTCCTAAAAATAAACTGACGGAAAAAAAATTGCAACACCAAAAAATAATTGATATAGAGTAATGAAATTTTGCGAATACATTTGTCTAGTAATATATGTAAGTGATTAAGATTGCGAGATCACACGTTAATGTAAGTGCGAGATAAGCCATTGCAATTGTGAAATGCTAGGACATTAATGACCAGTGTGTCCGCCCCGATGGTCAGCGTGACGGACTGCCTTCCTAAGGGGCCCGGGTTCAATTCCCGGGTGGGTCGAGGATTTCCTCCACTCAGGGACTGGGTGTTGTGTTGTCTTCATGATCATTTCATCCCCATCCGGCACGCAGGTCGCCCAATGTGGTGTCGAATGTAATAAGACCTGCACCGAGGCGGCCGGACCTGCCCTGTAAGGGGCCTTGCCCGCCGAAGTGGCCGTGCGGTTAAAGGCGCTGCAGTCTGGAACCGCAGGACCGCTACGGTCGCAGGTTCGAATCCTGCCTTGGGCATGGATGTTTGTGATGTCCTTAGGTTAGTTAGGTTTAACTAGTTCTAAGTTCTAGGGGACTAATGACCTCAGCAGTTGAGTCCCATAGTGCTCAGAGCCATTTGAACCATTTTGTAAGGGGCCTCCCTGCCAATGACGCCAAACGCTCATTTCGATTTCCAATGACCAGTGTAACCGCCATAATGTTGTATGCAAACGTGGAATCGTCCACGCATTGTGTTGTACAGGTGTCGGATGTCAGTTTGTGTTGCAGATCCGTACCAGTTGCACTCGGTCGGTCAAAACAGGGATGGTTAATGCCATTTGTGGATGAGACCGAAGTTGTTGTCCGATGCTATCATTCGAGACAGATCTGGTGATTGAGCGGGCCGTAACATGTCGACGAGCATGTCGGGTTACAACAGTGGTTTGTTGCAGAACGTTATCCTGTTGGAAAAGACCTGCTGCAGTGCTGTTCAAGAATGGAAGTACAACGTGTCAGATCACCAGATTTGTAGTCAGGGTGCGTGGGATAATCACGAGAGCGCTCCTGCTGCCACCACTGAAGCTGCAAGCGGGGGTGGTTTGGGGTCAGTGGAATGCACGTTACAGGGCGTCTGGCTCGGAGCTGTCCTTTAAGTAACCGACTTGTAGCAGTTCGCTGTGTCACTGTGGTGCCGACCGCTGCTCAGATTGCTGCAGCGGATGCAGAGCGATGCGCCGGAGCCACGTCTGAACGCGACGGTCTTCGCTCCCGGCAGTGCCGCGTGGGCGTCCGGAGCCCAGACTTCCTGCGACCGTACATCCTGGTGACCGACGCTGCCCGCCGTCACGTACAGAGCCTGCATTCCTGCCGAGTATCTCTGCAATGCCGTAGAAGGAACATCCGGCTTCTCGTAGCCCAATAACGCGACCTCGTTCAAATTGGTCGGTCGGTTTGTGGGACTGAAGGGACCAGACTACTAGGGCCATCGGTCCCTTTTCCCACGAACTTGAAACACTCACAGAGAATAAGAACAAACACTGATCATGACGAGAGACAACACAGGACAAGAAAGACTTAGACAGAGACCAGAAAAAAGGAATTAAAATCACACCGAGTGTGACAGTGGTTGGCCGACCGTAGAAACAAAAAGGAAAAGCCAACCACCAAGAAACGCACTAAAAACCGTAGGCCAAAGGCCAGACTCGACAAAAAAAAGGGACAAACACTTAGATCGAGCGATAAAAAAACCCTGCACGAATAAAACTCAAAACTAAATCTGCCATTGCAACATCGTCCGATAAAAGTGCGGGAAGCGCACCGGGCAGCGCAAACGTCAGCCCGAGCGGAGTTAAAAGCGGGCAGTCCGACAAGATGTGGACCACCGCCGAAGCTGATCCGCAGAGACATAAAGGTGGATCCTCGCGGTTCAATAAATAGCTGTGTGTCATCCTGGTGTGGCCAAGGCACAGCCGGCAGAGGACGACAGAGTCCTGGCGGGTCTCTCGCCTCGCACCGGTAGCCTCCTCGGTGGCCTGAAGTTAGTCGGGTGAAGGAAGGGCGCGCCATTCTTCACCCCAGCTGCGAAGTACCTTCTGCCACAAAACTGACCCGAGGTCACTCTCCGAGAGGCTGATCTCCGAGGCCGGTGCACCGCCAGCCCGTTTCGCCGGCACGTCGACACGTCCGTTTCAAGGGATGCCGAAACGACCCGTGGTCCACGCAGAGACCACAGAGCGGCCGTGACGGGCAAGAGTATGGAGGGTCTCCTGGATAGCCGTCACCAGTTGATAATGGCGTCGTTCTCGCCTTAAAGGCACTCTCGACTAACATCAACTCGTCACGTCCAGTCTCAAAGGTAACTAACGCTCACGACCGTTACAACGCGTATTTAGAGCAAACCTGATTTGCTGTCTCGTGGTGGCGCAGCTATCGCCACTCCTGTGCGACTGGCAAGAAATTGGAACATACATCATTTTTCAGATGTATGAGACAGGCGAAATACCCTCAGACTTCAATAAGAATAAAATAATTCCAATCCCAAAGAAAGCAGGTGCTGACAAATGTGAAAATTACCGAACTATCAGTTTAATAAGCCTCGGCTGCAAAATACTAACACGAATTTAAAAAAAAAAAAAAACTGGGTGAATCGACCTCGGGGAAGATCAGTTTGGATTCCGTAGAAATGTTGGAACACATGAGGCAATACTGACACTACAACTGATCTTAGAAGCTAGATTATGGAAAAGCAAACCTACGTTTCTAGCATTTCTAGACTTAGAGAAACCTTTTGACAACGTTGCCTCGAATACTCTCTTTCATATTCTGAAGGTGGCAGGGGTAAAATACAGGGAGCGAAAGGCTATTTACAGTTTGCACAGAAACCAGATGGCAGTTATAAGAGTCGAGGGACATGAAAGGGTAGCAGTCGTCAGGAAGGGAGTGAGACAGGGTTGAAGCCTGTCGCCAATGTTATTTAATATGTGTATTGAGCAATCAGTAAAGGAAACAAAAGAACAGTTTGGAGTAGGAATTAAAATCCATGGGCAAGAAATAAAAACTTTGAGGTTCGCCAATGACATTGTAATTCTGTCAGAGACAGCAAAGGACCTGGAAGAGCAGTTGAACAGAATGGACAGTGTATTGAAAAGAGGATATAAGACGAACATCAACAAAAGCAAAACGAGAATAATGCAATGTAGTAGAATTAAATCGGGGGATGCTGAGGGTATTAGGCTAGGCAATGAGACGCTTAGAGAAGTAAAGGAGTTTTGGTATTTGGAGAACAAAAAATCTGAGGATTGTCGAAGTAGAGAGGAAATAAAATGTAGACTGGCAATGGCAAGAAAAGCGTTTCTGAAGAAGAGAAATTTGCTAACATCGAATATAGATTTAAATGTCAGGAAGTCGTTTCTGAAAGTATTTGTATGGAGTGTAGCCAGGTATGGAAGTGAAACGTGTACAATAAATAGTTTAGAAAGGAAGAGAATAGAAGCTTTCGAAATGTGGTGGTACAGAAGAATGCAGAAGATTAGGTGGGATATCACATAACTAATGACGAGGTATTGAATAGAATTGGGGAGAAGAGGAGTTTGTGGAACAACTTGACTAGAAGAAGGGATCAGTTGGTAGGACATATTCTGAGGCATCAAGGGATGACCAATTTAGTATTGGAGGGCAGCGTGGAGAGTAAAAATCGTAGAGGGAGACCAAGAGATGAATACACTAAACAGATTCAGAAGGATGTAGGTTGCAGTAGGTACTGGGAGATGAAGAAGCTTGCACAGGATAGAGTAGCATGGAGAGCTGCATCAAACCAGTCTCTGGACTGTAGACGACAACAACAACAACCTTTTTTCAGATGTAGTGCAATTTTTTTCCGACAGTGTATTTAGCGAGTTGAAATTTTTGATATCGTAACTCTGTAAATTCGATCACGGATTCATTGATTACGCAGATATTAAGTAAAGCGCAGTTGCTGCACAGAAAAGAAAAAGATGGTGTATGACCTTATTTGATGTGGGTGTGATCAACACAGAAATTCTGTTGCAATATTATTACTGAATAATATTAGTGGATGAAATTGATAAATACGTCTCACTTTCGTCTGAAATGCTGTCGTTTAAGGTTCATTAGTCCCAGTCATAAATTTTCCGTTTCTCAGTAGAACGATGATCATAGTTAGTGATGCTGACATTACTCGTATTAAATGATCCTGACAGACTGCCCGAAATCTGCGTGAATTCTGACACTCAGACTTCTGGGTTGCCTTAGTCGCGGAGAAAACAAGTATATGATGTTTGTGCACGAATTCAGCAATTTTGTGACTTAGAATGCACGCACATACGCTATGTCATCAAAAATATACTTACATACCCAAAACATACGTTTTTCATATTAGGTGCGTTGTACTGCCACCTACTTCCAGGTACTCCATATCAGCGACCTCAGTAGTCATTAGACATCGTGAGAGACCAGAAAGGGGTGCTCCTCAGAACTCACTGACTTCGAACGTGGTCAGGTGATTGGGTGTCATTTGTGTTTTAAGTCTGTACTCGAGATCACCACGCTCCTAAACCTCACTAGGTCCACTGTTTCCGATGTGATAGTGAAGTGGAAATGCGAAGAGACACGTACAGCATAAAAGCGTACAGGCCGACCTCATCTGTTGACTGACAGACACTGCCGACAGTCGAACAGTGTCATAATGTGTAATAGGCAGACATATTCAGACCATCACACAGGAATTCCAAACTCCATCAGGATCCACTGTAAGCGCTATGACAGTTAGGCGGGAGGTGAGAAAACTTGGATTTCATGGTCGACCAGCTGCTTGTAAGCCACACATCAGGCCGTAAATACTAAACAAAGCCTCGCTCGGTGTAAGGAGTGTAAACACTGATGGATCAAACAGTGGAAAAACTTTGTGTGGAGTGACGAATGCCGGCCGGTGTGGCCGTGCGGTTCTAAGCGCGTCAGTTTGGAACCGCGTGACCGCTACGGTCGCAGGTTCGAATCCTGCCTCGGGCATGGATGTGTGTGATGTCCTTAGGTTAGTTAGGTATAAGTAGTTCTAAGTTCTAGGGGACTGATGACCTCAGTAGTTAAGTCCCATAGTGCTCAGAGCCATTTTTTTGAGTGACGAATCACGGTATACAATGTGGCGATCTGATGGCAGGGTGTGGGTATGGAGAATGCCCGGTGAATGACATCTGCCAGCGTGTTTAGTGCCAACAGTAAAATTCGGAGGCAGTGGTGTTGTGGTGTGTCGTGTTTTTCACGGAGGGGGTTTGCACCCTTTGTTGTTACGCGTGACACTATCACAGCACAGGCCTACATTGATGCTTCAAGCACCTTCCTGCCTCCCACTGTTGAAGAGAAATTTGGGGTTGTTGACTGTATCTTTCAACACGATCGAACATCTGTTCATAATGCACGCCATGTGGCGGAGTGGTTACGCCACAATAACATCCCTGTAATGAACTGGCCTGCATAGAGTCCTGACCTGAATCCTACATAACACCTTTCGGATGTTTTGGAACGCCGACTTCGTGTCAGGTCTTTCCAAATGACATCGATACCTCTCCTCAGTACAGCACTCCGTGCGCAAAGTTCCCATCTTGAGAGACACACACACACGTCCGTGCGCGCACATGAGAGCGTGTAGGTGTGCGCATGCGCGAGTTTGCGCGCTCAAATGCACTGTCAAAAATGAACTCATGAAACTTTTACGCAACCTGCTAACAAATAATTTACATTATTGCACATAGTGCCAAGACTAACTAAACGCATTCTAGAGAAAACGCCTCACGGAACTATAGCACCAGCTGAGTGGTACTAAAGGTACAAGGCAGTCATTGCCATCAACAGAATGTTTGTAAATTTTGAAAAAAAATTGTTCAAATGGCTCTGAACACTATGCGACTTAACTTTTGAGGTCATCAGTCGCCTAGAACTTAGAACTAATTAAACCGAACTAACCTAAGGACATCACACACATCCATGCCCGAGGCAGGATTCGAACCTGCGACCGTAGTGGTCGCTCGGCTCCAGACTGTAGCGCCTAGAACCGCACGGCCACTCCGGCCGGCTGTAAGTTTTGAACATTAACTCGACAGGCAGTGGATCAAGAACATAAAACTGACCAGGAACTTACTACGGAGCAGCGACACTAGAGACATACGCAGCTAGTTTTTTACTATTCCAAGCCACCGACAACCAAAAGAAATACCATTTCAGTTATCGTAGCGATTTTGCTTATGGGTGATCATGAAGGAAATGACTGTCCTACAAGCTGCAGAACACGAGAAACTGCGTGCAGTTAGACCACGTAGACACCAACCTGAAAATTCTAAAAGAGTGCATAGCAGGAGTGTGCAATGGTTTGTTATACGATACCAGTCTCTGGACTGTAGACCACAACAACATATGTTTTGGTGTTGCTTTCGGTACTACTATTGTTGCTTTAGCTGTGTACTGTCCATTCTTTGAGTATTGCCATGTATGGTATCACTCCATTTGTTGATTCCACGTTCTATTATTATTCATGATTTTTATTGGCTGTTAATTATTTCGTCAAGGGTTTAATTTTTTCGTAGCGCTTGTTATGCTCTTGGAAGCACGAAAAACATTACTAACTTTGGAATCGACAACTACACTTAACCTAGCGTATATCAGACAATAAATAAGTAAATAATCCTAGAAGAAACAATAAACACTTTTGAAAAACCACGAAAAATAACGAACTGAGGGATGGAGAACTGTAATTGACCTATGTAACTGTCGTCTTTGGTTGCTGCCACACCTCACCCTCGGCAATCGTGGCACATTCGGAAAAAAACGGCCAAATATTTGTGAGAAGCAAGATTATAGATACAACTGAGGATCGCCTCACACGCAGCAATTTCAGTTACACTCTTTACGTTCCTGTCCAACCCCGCCTTCGGAAATCATGCCGTATTAGGAAAAAATAGCCATATATATTTACGAGAATACGATTGTAAATACGATTGCTACTTGATTGACACGCAGCAACTTAAGGTGTTCACTTAGGTTCTTGACTAACCACAACCTGGAAAATAGAGATATGTTTGTAATAAACAGCGTAGTTTACGTCAGACACAAAGACAACCACAGATAAAATTTAATAACAAGCCACTTGAACATCTTAAACTCATGTGTCCTTCACTCGGGATGTCATTGGTCAAAGCTGACAGGTAGAAACGGACACTAGATTTGTTTCAACATAGAACTTAATGCCTGAAATTCATTTAAAATAAGTTAGAAAGTGTTTAAAATACGTTACTTCTTACGATATTGCCCTGGAAAATGTGTGTTTCACGGCAGCACGGTGATGTACTGAACACGTCACATTGTCTACGCGAGCGAATACAGCAAGCACTTCCCATGGGCGTCTTCGTAGCACCATGTACAATTTGTAGTAATTCCGAGCTTACTCTAATTACAAGCGGAAATACAGAAGCGTCCGATCTTACCCGTCGGGTTTGACCCATGACGTCACAAATGTAGCGGAAACGACTATAAACGACAATTCCAATATGGCGGATATAAAAACATCGCATACGTATTATCCAATATGGCGGATATAAAAACATCGCATACGTATTATAAACACTGAAATACACAAGTTTCACAAAAAGCCTAATGACTCTAACGGGACAAGCGTGGGAAATTGGGGGTTTTTGGGTGGGGACAAACTAAATATACACAAATGTAGCCACCGACCGCCATACAAAACCACGCAAAACAACGAAATAAATCAACATCACAAAACTGACCAAATACCAAAAAACACATTCCTATCCAGAATCGGACACTTCCCTTGACCTATATAGCTCAACAGAACCTACCGATCACATCCTCCAATACAAAAAAAAACGAACACTTCCCTTACACCTACATACATCTACAACAGCTCCCAATCACATAAATTACGATCGAACACTTCCGTTGACCTATATAGCTCAACAGAACCTACCGATCACATCCTCGAATACAAAAAAAAAAAAAAAACGAACACTTCCCTTACACCTACATACATCTACAACAGCTCCCAATCACATAAATTACGATCGAACACTTCCGTTGACCTATATAGCTCAACAGAACCTACCGATCACATCCCCCAACACCAACCTAAAAAACCAGCACTTCCCTTACACCTACATACATCTACAACAGCTCCCAATCACATAAATTACGATCGAACAAAGATAATAATAAACAAGTGGTACTCGAGGCCAGGCAGGAGGGGGGCTGCGCCCCCCCCCTGACCCCCCCCCCCCCCGCCAAAAAAAAACCTCCCAACCTAACCTCGTATTCAGGGCTACGCTACAGATCAATGTGTAGGTCCCTAACGTCACGGGTCAAAGCCGACGCGTGAGATCGGATGTTTCTGTTGACACAAAACATACATCAAAAACAAAAAAAAAAAGGAACTTACCTCAAAAACGTTCCAGCCCCACAAACTAGATTGGCCACCACAATCACACACAAATGCACACACGCACGCACGCACGCGGGAAATACAGAAGCGTCCGATCAACAACTTCGGCGATTAAACCGAATAGTTGTAAGAACTTGATAACTTCTAACGGTGTCTTTCATATCCATTCCTGAACAAAATACCACAACCAAATACACTCAATAACAAACTCACCCGACGTACAGCAATGAGCATTAAATTAAAACAAACGAAAACCATGAACACACCACCAGAGAGCACCACAAACAAAAACAAGACATCTACAAACACGCCACAATCGCAAAACAAACTCCGCGCCGTAATGACGTCACACACCACAACACGCTTACGTCACGGGTCAAAGCCGACGAGTAAGATCGAAGGTTTCTGTTGACCCAAGCTGTATGAAGTTAACGGTTCTCCAACACAAACTGCTTTAGACGAACCGTAATAAACAGTCAAGACGCCTGTTTTGCGAAACTAAATTACCTCGAATATAACTGCTGTGTCGAAGACAGTATTCACTCAACATACGTGATGTGAGAATTAATGTTATGCGCTCGCAGAAAGGTGCAACGATTTAACGCCTGTGTTTTGGCTGCCAAGGATTGGCGGAAGACAGATGCTGGTTCAAGACTTACCAGAGACGGCTATCGTTGCCCGTGCCGCTACAGCATTTCACGGTTTTTTAAGGTTTTTCTGAACGCGGACAGAACCCTTCGTGATGCTCGCCATTCGACTCGTCTCAGACTGTTGCTAAGACACAACACGGGACGTCGAAGAGGCTCCTGTATTGTTGAGAACAGCATCACGTTGCGGTTGCTGTTGTTTACTCTAAGAGGGTATGAGGACAATTATCGCCATATAATTACAGGAGGCGTATATGGGCTGTGGTGTCCGGGCCAATTTCGCCGAAAACAGCCTTACTTCCTGCCCCGTCTAACCCTTTCCGAACATCACAGAGGCTCTCCTTCGAAATATGCAAGACCGGGAGTCCTGAAAGAAAGGACACTACGGAGACACGGCGTAGCTCCAGGCTGAAGCCAAGCAACGCTTCCGCAAGTTTCTTTCTTCCAGGAGCGCCGGTCTTGCACGTTTCGCAGGAGAGCCTCTGTGGAGTTTGTAAGGCAGGAGCCGAGGTACTGGCGGAAGTACGGCTGTGAGGGCGGGGCGTGAGTCCTACTTGGGTAGCTCAGCTGGTAGACCACTCGCCCGCAAACGGGAAAGGTGCCGAGTTCGATTCTCGGTCCATCACACAGTTTTCATCTGCCAGGAATTTCACATCAACGCTCGCTCTGCTCACTCGCCCGCAAACGGGAAAGGTGCCGAGTTCGATTCTCGGTCCAGCACACAGTTTTCATCTGCCAGGAATTTCACATCAACGCTCGCTCTGCTCAGAGTAAAAATTTCATTCTGGAAAGTAGTTTATTTATTTTTTTTATTTTACACGTCTAGTTCATTAGGACCAAATCTACGAGGAAATGTCCGTGGTCATGGAACGAGACAGTACATGAAATTAACATCAGAAACGTTGACAACAGATAACATCTACACGGTGATGAGCAAAAACTAGCATAATCAACAATATAACACATGAATTTTCTTTCTTTTATCCAGGAACTCCCTGACACACTAGAAGGAGTGAGCTGTTTTCTTCGTCGCAGCTTACCGAAAATGGATGCACCGGAGTACAGTGGTAAATGAGGTGCGGGCCAAGCGCAGACTGGATTCCTGCCTGGTATTAACCGAGCGGAAAGCTGCTGCTTCTCGGGAGTTGGCTCATGTTGTTAACAGCGAACGGAACTGAAGAAAATGCCTGTTGAGAGGCCAGTGTCAGAATTCCAGGGGTCTACAAGAGGTTCGCGATCTTGTACCACATTTTGCTCGAACTTCCCATTTCTGAGCCAAAAATACCCTTTGAGAACGGGAAGAGTTACCCCAGAAAAAGTAATATTATATGCCATAAATGAATGAAAATGAACAAAGTAAACTAATTTCCACGTTCGACTACCACTTACTGCAGATACTGTACTAATAGTAAATAAAGCAGCATCATGTTTTTGAACACGGGCTTTCTATGACCGCTTAGTTCTTAGGAATTTGGAGTGTTCAGATTCACTTATCATTTGCCCATTCTGTGTCAATCAGAACGACGGTTTTGATTAAACTGAGTGATAAAAACTGTAAAATTTGAGTATTAATGTAATTTAGCATCAATTTTATTTCTACAAGTCTTGAACTGCACCATTTCATACTTTGCCTATGTTGCACTCAACATCCTTCTCTATGAAGTTAGTGTCATCAGTAAACAGAAATATCTCATAATCACCTGTCATATATAAACATATATCATTCACATTTATAAGAAACGGGAACGGTCCCAGCACCGACCTCTCAACCCCCCCCCCCCTCCACCACCGCTTTACATAAGGTCCCCCAGTCAGAGTCCGTGTTATGCCCTTTCTTATTTACTATGGACACATCATCTTTCGCTGTATGTTCTTGAGATATGAGTGAACCAGTTGGGTTTTATTCATATTATTTCATAATGGCCCAACTTCTGTAATAACATTTTGTTACCGTCTGCCCCCAGTAGCTGAGTGGTCAGCGCGACGAAATGTCATACCAAACGGCCTGGGTTCGGTTCCCGGCTAGGTCGGAGATTTCCTCCACTCAGGGACTGGGTGTTGTCTTACCGTTATCATCGTCATTTCATCCCCATTGACACGCAAGTCGCCGAAGTGGCGTCCACTCGGAAGACTTGCACCAGCCGAACGGTCTACCCGACGGAAGGCTCTAGCCACACGACATTTCTATTTTTTTCCATTTTGTGACCAACGCAATCAAACACCTTATTTAAATCAAAAAACATCCCTGCTCTTCGCGAATATTTGCTTAGCGCGTCGAGTGAGTCAGAGAGAAAAAAGAATACAGCATGTTCAGTTGTTAAAGCACATGAAGCTGATGGCTTGACAGCAAATTTTGTGAAGCAAAATGATCAATTGAGCTTATATGTACAGTCTTTTCGATAACTTCAGCATACATCGGTGGCATACAGAAGGTCTAAAATTGTCGACATTAGCCCTTTCTCCTTTTTTATGAAGTGGTCTCACTTCTGAGTACATAAATCGTTCAGGAAACCGACCATTTTTAAAGGAAAAATTACTAGTATAACATACGCATCACAGTGCTTTAGTATTCCGCTACGTACCACGTCATATCTACGAGAGCCCTTAGTCTGCAGCGATCTAGGTATTGACTCAGTCCCCCCTCTGTCAGTATCACTGAAGAGTGTTTCAGAAAGCAGTCTCGAAAAGCCGTCTTCTGTGAGAGTTATGTGATTTCCCCTACAAACTAAATTTTTCTTTAATTCACCTTCTATATTGCTCAAATGGTTTTAATTTTATGCAGAGGATTAGGTATTGTATTTGCATATCACGCTTTTTGCCTCCCTAATAACACTTTTAAGCAGTTTACAGTTCTGATTGTAATGGGCTACTGCAACTCGATTGTGGCTGTTTCTAACATTATAAATTCCCACTAGTCAGCCACCTAGATTGCCTGTTAGTGCTAGTATCCTGTTATCAGTGTTCTAATCGAAAGCGACTTCCAAATGCCATGAGAAATGTGATAGGAAAAGCGTTACATTCGTCAGTCGTCTATGTTACTAGCAGTATAAACGTCCTGCCACTCTTGTGTTTTAATGAGGTTCGAAATAACGTCTGTTGGCGCTGGGTTAACTTTTCTAAATAGTTTGCAGTTATATTTAACATTTGTGTACGCACAGATTCTTTTACCATTAACATTTGTGTGTCATGTTTTGAAGGCAATTCACCCTTTCACAAACAGAATGCCTGTCTAGCAATGAAGAATGAACCAGAATGTTGTCTTTGGTTGCTCCCCTGCACTCTTGTCGCAAAGAATATAATCTGCATTAGATGAGGTGAATTTAGGATATCTTTCAGCATTCTTTTTGTTGCACAGTCACTTGTAAAGTTAATATTAAAGTCACCACGTAAACTGCAAGGTGTACAACTTTTGTTTCCGCCGTCTTTTTCCCCAACATTTGAGGCTTTCATCAAACAAATTGGTCACACATGTATCATTCAAAGTATTTTCCATCGTTGGCCACTACTTTCTCCCATCTTTCGAGCAGTATACGAATCCTACGTCGAGAAAATATTTCATCTTTTGAAGCGATCCACGAACCGATCCAATTTGTGGCCTCTTCATGAGACCGGAAGTGTTTTGTCAGCCAGGCCATGCGCCATTGATCTAAACAGGTGATAGTCAGAGGGAGCAATGTCTGGAGAATACGGCGGCTGGGGCAGGACTTCCCATTTTAACGTTTCCAAGTACGTTTTGACATCTTTTGCAACGTCGGGTTGAGTGTTGTCTTGCTGCAAAATCACTTCATCGTGCCTCTCGCTGTACTGCGGCCGTTTGTCTTTTAATGCTCTGCTCAAACACATTGATTGCGTTCGATATCAAGCACCTGTCATTTTTTCACTTGGTTTTAACACCTCACAGTACACGATGCCGTGCTGGTGCCACCAAATGCAGAGCATGATCTTGCAGCCGTGAATATTCGGTTTGGCCGTCGACGTGGAAGCATGGCCGGGATATGACCATGATTTTTTGCCTTTGGTGTATCGTAATGAACCCATTTTTCGTCCCCGGTCACAATGCGATGCCGGCCGGAATGGCCGTGCGGTTCTAGGCGCTACAGTCTGGAGCCGAGCGACCGCTACGGTCGCAGGTTCGAATCCTGCCTCGGGCATGGATGTGTATGATCTCCTTAGGTTAGTTAGGTTTAATTAGTTCTCAGTTCTAGGCGACTGATGACCTCAGAAGTTAAGTCACATAGTGCTCAGAGCCACAATACGATGCAGAAATCCCTTCCGTTTTTGCCTCTGAAGCAACTGTTCACCAATACACAAACGCCTTTCAACGTCTCTCGGTTTCAGCTCACACGGGACCCAAGTCCCTTCTTTCTGAATGGCTTGCTGTGTCACTCCCACTAATTGTGCCAATTCTTCTTGAGTTTGACGCGAGTCTTCACTCATCAATGTTCCCAATTCTGCATCTTCGAAAACATTCTCTCTTCCATCACTATGCCGGTCTACGACGTTAAAATCGTCGTTCTTGAACCGTTGAAACCACTCACAACACTTTCTTTCACTGATAGCGTCTCTCCCAGACGTACTTGAGACCAGTCGATGAGTCTCAGCCACTGTTTTCTTCATACTGAAACAAAACAGTAACGCCTCTCGCAAATGACGATGATTATGCTCGTAAACTGACATTTTCAATCAAGAACAACTTTATGATGCAGACACAAATAGACTAATGTTTGAATGAGGTTATGCTGACCGAGGTCCAAGCTAACTGCCTGACGTCTGCGATCTGTTTCTTTCGACCGCTACTTACCGTTGTAGCCGCCTATCGGCAAACGGCGGAAGCAAAGTTGTACACGTTGTAATTTTTGGTGCTTTCTGTAAAGTGAACCAAGAGCTCTTCTTAGCTGGAACGAAAATGTCCTCAAATCAGAGTTAGGGGAGCTATCAATAACTGTAATTAAAACTTATTTTTCACTAAATTTGATTGCTTCAGCAGAACACTCGAAGACATAATACGGTGCAGTGCATTGCTTTGTTAACAGACTGAAATGGAATACCGTTTTTCACGTACATGTCCATACCCCACTCCGAGAAGAGCTCCTTGAAAACTAGCCAGCTAATCTGTAAACTGGTAAAGGACGCCTATGAACTTTCACATTATTTGAGTGATGCTCTGATATTCCAGCAATGGCAGTACCAACATCTATATGCATTTCACTAATTTTAACCCTATTACTTCTTATATTTGATGAAATGTGCTAATTCCTTCATTACGTAGATACCTGACTTTTTTTAAAGGTGAATTCTTGATTAGAGAGACTTCCCTTAAGCTGAGATACCTATCAGCCGACTTCGAAAATGGTTCAAATGGCTCTGAGCACTATGGGACGTAACTACTAAGGTCATCAGTCCCCTAGAACTTAGAACTACTTAAACCTAACTAACCTAAGGACATCACACACATCCATGCCCGAGGCAGGATTCGAACCTGCGACCGTAGCAGACGCGCGGTTCCAGACTGAAGCGCCTAGAACCGCTCGGCCACCCCAGCAGGCCAGCCGACTTCAATCCAAAAAAGGCACAGCTCTAGCACCAACAACTACGGGAATTTTCCCATAAACGATCCCACCCTCCCCCACTACACTGTCACCTATAAGCTTTGCCAACTCCTCATACCATACCTATCGACACGCAGGCTGTGCCTAGCAAAACCCGATCTATCGATAGATTAGATTTGATGAGATTAACCTTCATTCCAATTGATCCGTAGTGAGGAGGTCCTCTAGGAAGCAGAACATCTCAGAAAAGCAATAACACATGACAAATATTTACAACTAAAACAAATAAGCTAGTATACCTTCCACAGGTCCCAAGTGGATTGATTGTCATTTTTTTTATTTTTTTATTTTTTTTGGAAGCGAAACTATATCAAACGAGCATTTTACAACACTCTTTTACTAAGATCGCATTAATCACTGAATTTAAAATTAAAGAAATGTTTTTATATGTAAGGTAATAAACATATAATAGAACTACAACAATACTTATTTACAGTGAACACATTACTGCACCAAAATGATGCAGAAGTTAGATTGTATTTTATATATATACACACTCAACTGGCAGCATTGTTTTGGAAATCTTTCAGCTGTTAAGGGGACCACATCCGGCCTATCTAACCCATGTTAATTTAGGCAAATATTTGATTCATTTATGAAAAAACTAATTCATGCAGGACCTTAATATCTTTACTGTATGTTACATGATGCTAATAGAGTCAACAGTACTAAAATCTACTATATCCATTCCATAGTTTTTAAGAAATACCTTTTTAATTTTATTAACAAAAATATTAAGTTTTTCTGCAGAAAATATAATTTTGTTAACTTCCTAATGGGGGAATATTAATGAATGTAGTACCAGAGGTGGCTTTTTATGTTATGCAGAGTCTCTGAAAACTTCATTCATTTATCTATGATAGTTTCTGATATAATGCGGCATATGTGCTGAAAATTTTAGTTTGTGGGAAATTGACTTTAAAGAAAAAATTTTTGAAATTTGTTACTTATAGTTAATGAAAACTGTGCTGATGCACATGATAGCCCTTCTTAGGCTTCTAGCAGGTCTTCCACCTTCTTTTTCATCTTGCTGGATGTTTGTCTTGCTTTCTTGGCCATATTAGATGCAGACCTGTGTGCATCGGCTATCCTCATTTTATCGCAATGTCGCAGCCCAGTGATCATATTTTCACCAGGACTGATTCCCAGCTTTTTCAGTACCCAACATTTTCCAATATTACCAGAACTAAATGTAATAACAGCATTATGAACTCCTAGTTTCATTGTATGTATGCCTACAAATACAGTTTTAGGAAGGCAGTTTCAAATTATGCTGTTGAAACATTCATTTGGGTTCTGTGTCTGCCCCTGCAGACATTTAGTTAGAAGGTCAGGATGAGCCAAGTCTCTGAAAATAAGTTTAATTGCTGTAATAACAGCAGCAGGAAGAGAATGCTGGTGAGAATAGGATTCTCCAGTTGCCTGAGCCCTATTGTATTTGCGCCACAAATTTTCTCCTGATGAACACAATCCATGACATGGCTTATCATCAGTAGAGGACTTACTGAAGAATGTGGCCTAAACATGACTCTTCATTGCCTCCAGATTTTTTTTTTGTTTCTCCTAATTGACTGCCCATAGTATACCTGCAAGTTTTCTATTTCAGTTTTAGTTAACCAACCCTGTCTGGTGAACAGTTTTACAAACAATTTTACAAACTGCAAAATCAAAAGAATACTGGCCATTGCATTGCAGGCATAGCCAACACACTTGGGAGTAAAAAAAAATCCCCAACGTGCAATGTAGGGGATATAAAGAACTAAAATGTATGTAGAAAAGTGGGTGACAGAGAAGTGGTCGTGGCTTATAAACACACGTGGTAGGAAAATGCTCTTTAAATGCAGGGAAAAAAACTTTTCCAGAGTACTTGAATAAAACCGTGATCTGTCGAAATATGATGAAAACCTAATTTTTTTTTTCTAATTGAACCACGGTGTGGTGCCCTTAAGATAACAGAATCATTTACCTCAATTACCCAGGTCAGAAACCGATCTCGGACATCATTTCATTGAATATATAGAACGAAAGGCGTCCAGACGTGAGCAAGTGTTTTGCCCAACACAATGATGATGATGTTTGGTTTGTAGGGCTCTGAAGTGCGCGGTCATCAGCGCCCGTACAAAGTCCCATTTTTACGCAATCCATTTTATTACGTAGTCCAATCTAGCCGCCGTCACGGATGATGATGATGAGGACGAAATGATGAGGACAGCACAAACACCTAGTCCTCGGGCGGAGAAAATCCCCAACCCGGCCGGAATCGAACCCGTGATCCACATGCAGCAACGCTAGTGACTAGACAACGAGTTGCGGACATCATTGGTAGAAAACGAGTTTAACACCGATGGGTACAGTACTGCTAAATATTCAAAATGATTATCAACCTGAGCTGATCCACAAACTGAGGCATATTTGTAATACTGAAGCTTGTGTATCCTTGTCTTCCTTGAGTGGGCATTGGAAGGCGTTTACACACACGTATACAATACTGTTCATACATCGAACACTAAGAGTTAACGTTGCTCACACAACACTATTTTTTTTAATTCTTCTGGGTCTTCAGCGTGCAATATGTGTTGTAGGTACAGTCTTAGACAAAAAAATTGACCGCCGAGTCGTTCACGTAAGGTGGACAATAGTCATGCTCCCCTCAGAATTCTATGTCCAGCAGTATGCTCGATCTGGCACCATGTTAGGCTGCGGCACTTCCCGGAGGAAGTTCTGACTGCAGTCTGTGAACATCACTCTTGACTACGACCTTAGTCTTGATGTAAAACGCGAGACTATCTAATACAATGTCCAGCAACCGAAAGCACACGTCGACAAAATTTTTAATAATTACTATTAAAAACAGTCTTGATCACAATTTATTTTATAAGGTGACCGGTTTCGACCACTGCTGTGGTCATCTTCAGACCTACAAGATGTATACAAAGCACTAATTAGAGGGCTACATGCATTAATGAAAATACATAGAGTTATACGGCTATAAATCGTTGAATTACCATTGAGTGGAAACCCCTTTCTGTTGGAGAATCACAACTGGAGAAACCAGTGCACGTCTTACTTTATATAATGGAGGCTCCACCCACTTCTGACTGCATGATGTCATTATTAACCAATGAGTTATAAGTCGAATTACAATTTAAAATTTCTTAGTTAAAAGAACATTGTCAAGAATTAGAAATAAATATACATTAAACTTTGCTTATTTAACAGCTATTGTCAATTAAAAAGCGTAAAAATATTTAAAAATATTTAAAAATGTAGGAAAATGAACTTCAGTTTGGCAGTACATGGGTTGCCCTCTCGTGGCCTGTCAGTGAACCATTTGAAACCACTGGTTGCTATGGTGAAGTTAGACGCCGTTACAAAGATGAAGGAGCAAGCTTTTTCCACTGAAGTTGTTGTAGAGTAATTGACAATAGCTGTTAAATAAGCAAAGTTTAATGTATATTTATTTATAATTCTTGACAATGTTCTTTTAACTAAGAAATTTTAAATTGTAATTCGACTTATAACTCATTGGTTAATAATGACATCATGCAGTCAGAAGTGGGTGGAGGCTCCATTATATAAAGTAAGACGTGCACCGGTTTCTCCAGTTGTGATTCTCCAACAGAAAGGGGTTTCCACTCAATGGTAATTCAACGTTTTATAGCCGTATAGCTCTATGTATTTTCATTAATGCATGTAGCCCTCTAATTAGTGCTTTGTATACATCTTGTAGGTCTGAAGATGACCACAGCAGTGGTCGAAACCGGTCACCTTATAAAATAAATTGTGATCAAGACTGTTTTTAATAGTAATTATTTACAATTTTATTGATCACTGCTGTTCCCATAATGCATTCAAAAGTAAGACAAAATTTTTATCGCCCCTTTCCTCTCGGTGCTGAAGCTATGAGCGTAATTCAAGCAAATCTACAATATATTTCGCTTTCTGTCACATTGGTAATAACTGTTAGGTTCAACAATATTTTACCGAGAGATTTCTTGGCCGACCATCTGCCTCTGTACACCACATGCAGCTGAGTTCTCTGGGACCCGTTTGCTGCCTACCAGCGGGAGCTGAGGCACTGCACTGCCTCGCCTTCTGCCAACAACGTCTGCTCCACTCCTCACTCTCGACGGTGTAAAATGCTTGAATGTTATTGAGTGGTGACCCATAAAATCTGCCTACAATTTGTGTTTCACACTCGATAGGAACGGAGGCATATATCCATTTTTATTTGATGAGTATTTTATTACAGTAATATGCAATACATCACTGTGGCACAGAATTAATTTCATTGTTTCTGATCCAATGCGCTATAATTAAACCATAACATCCTGTTCTTTTTCCTTCCAAAGGAGATTCTTCAAATACATTATATTTGTCATGGATTCATATGTGTTAGTCAAGGTACAGAGAGTTAACGCAATGCAATGTGTTTGGTTTCTTTCTTTGATTGCGTATGGTAAATGGATGCGAAACATTGTGTCAATACTTTTCATAACCTGCTCTACAGCTACTCATGCAAATTGCTTGTTATGACGTCCATACATTAATTAATGGAGAAGTGAATGCTGATCAAGAGTGATATTTAAAATATTCAATTGGATTTAAGGCAACAAAATTGCTCATATTTAAAGCTACCCAGAGAGAAAGTAAGTTGATAGAGCCGCTGTTAGCAAATTTCTGCAGAGAATTCCTAATTGCTACTGTGGAAATTTAACATAGAGGCCCTATAGTAATCAAGAGGTTCATTTCCTTCATACTTATCACCCTGGCGTGTGAGTATTAAGGGAAGAACAATACTGAAATTCGTATCGTTGATAGTCGATTCGAATTTCGTCAGAAACACTTGTATTGTGAAGCAGCTTGGCAGTAAGAAAGCCGAAATCTATGACCATTAACACAACTTACTGAGTCGAGCTACCAAAGGAGTTGATGTGTAAAGATTTTCTTCTGATTTCACTACAGAATTTTTTCTGGAAATTCGCAGCTCCACCATGTAAATCAGAAAGAAAAGCTCGCACACACTGGCCCCTACTATGGTTAGGACTGATGACTCATTGAGCTGTCGCGACGCGACACACGGGCGGTACCACAGGGCTACAGACACACTGCTGCCAGCATGCCAATGTCATCATGGCATTGGTCGCTCAGCCTCATAACGCATTGTGAAAGATAATAAAAATTGTCACTTACGTGAAGTATAGCATTTCTTTGGCCAAAAAATTGAATTTTCTGTCTCAGTGTCTTAGTTTACATGATGATTATATAGCACGAGTCATTCAAAAGGGAAGGGAATATCAAGTGAATTTAGCGAGTCATTTCAGTACCATACACAGAAGTGATTGCACTGTCACAGTGTTCCCAAATGTTTGTGATGATGTTGCCAATTATCAGCTGTGCTAGGAACAGTTCTGCAGCAGTATGCGAGGAGAATCCCGTGCTCGTGTCATAGGAGGATATGGAGAGGAGGCGCAGGGTTTGCTTAATATGCAGCGTTTTCTCTTACCAGTCGTGTGAAACATTCAGGTGTATAATCCTCCATCATGATCACAGTTTCACACAAAATATATACGAGTAAAACACTTACCTGGTTACTTTGTACAAAAGATTATTTCAGTACAACAAAGTCTTTGGAAGCCAACTTTGCCCACCTGTCACGAAAAGTAAGATAACAAACATTTTGCACCTCGAAATAGATTGCATGTATGTGCAGTCTTGTGATCATAGAAGTAGAATTTCATGAATTGCACGAGAATGTAGAAAAATGTTGCTGCGAATGGAAACTATAAGAAACAGAGTTAACTAATTATTCTGTGCTACATAATAATCAATTCATTTGAAAATTCTGAAGGGAAGAAACTAAAAATTATGCCCATTAAGACAGAAACTAAAGTGCAAATGCTGGCACTGTGCAGATCTGCGATCTTTCATCTTCAGATCTATACAAATAATGTATACTAGCCAGCGTATTCTTGCTTTCGTAATCTTTCCCTCTTCTTTAGTCTTCTAATGATGAACTGGATCCACACCCCTGACTATGATTGTTTCTTTGTGTACTTCCACCTACTACCTTTGTGTGTTATTGCTCGGTGTTCAAAAAGCAAAATATTATGCATGCTCCCACGAGGTATTAGAACGAGGTCGCAAGAAGGCTAACGAATTATAATCAAAATACACTGAGACGCCAATTTCTCTGTTGTCATGGTGTTAAGTCGACAGAAATAGTCGGATATTATTGCCTGCATAACCGGAATCCCGTTGTCGTCTTCTCTTATTGAGATTTTCATATTACCCTGAACACAAGACGCCGAGATTAATGTGTATATTCTCCGTGACGAAACATCCCACATTCCATTCATCCTGATCCATTCGTTACGTGCATCGGCAGCAATGAGTGATAGGAAAGCTGTTGTGAGGTGACGAGTAACAATAACAATGGTAGTTATAACAAATCACTTATGAAGGATGATTACTGAATTACAGACAATTGTTAACGATTAACAAAATAACCAAGAAAGGCTGAGTGTTTAATTGGCGTACTGCATATGTGTTCTGACCACTTTGTTACTGAATTCTGTTCTGGTTGTTTGCAGAGAGAAAAGAAAGAACCCTGTAGTCATACATATCGCTAGTACGAGATATTATATCCTTGCTTTACATCACGAGATGAACATGGCGTCACTGAGCTGATATTTGAAATACATTTCAGTTTTATCTCTCTGTCTCTCTCTCTCTTTCTTTATTTTTATTTTTTGAGGGAAGCATCGAGAAGTGCGAATAATAAGCAAGTAGGCATATACTCTATTTACAGTTATTTTCGTCGGGATACATAATGCAAATATACACCTTTTAACTGTATTAAATTGCGTAATTCCAATTATTGACAGTCTACTCGTGAGCTTGCTCGCATTCAGTGGGGTGAAACCTATCACAGAAGCAAGCAAAACACGAATATTTCTTGCACCATGCGCAACACACAACAAACAAAATCTCGCTGTACTGACGTGTTGCCCGATATACTGCTCGGAAAACATACCTGATTCGTGTTGCTAAATACAGCTCTATCAGATATCAATTTGGATGCGTACCAAGTGTATAAAAGTATATCTTGAAATACGCAGAAAGTCACATGGAGGTATTCGACTGAAACATAGCCAAGACCAAGGCTGTAACTGCGGTCGACAGCATCGTCGTCTACCACCTTGACAACTCGAACACTGACAGTGCTCAGCCCGTTATTTACGTTTACTGGCATCAAAGCTACATCATGAATGCACAAAAATGTTAATAACGCGAAGATCATTAACTTTGGAAGCAATAGAAAGTAAAGCAGTAATCTGTCGGAAGTGTGGTTTCAACACCACAGTGCTTTAATAGGCACGGTCCTGTTGGAGGTGGTATGCCGTTGCTTTCCACCAACCATTGAGTTGACTTACCTGGCCAGTTAGTAGGGGAACCTACAGTTTAACGTGGCTCTCGGACCACAGTGCCACCCAGATACCTTAGTATGAAAATCTTTCTGTTTATTGCAAAGGAAAACAATTGATTTTCTAAAACATTCTCTGTCATACAGAACTTGAAACAGGTCACGTCGACCAAATCATACGGAAGAACTGACAGCGACGTATATCGGAAGGCAGTAAGATCTCTTGGCTTTTGGTTTGGCAGTATTCAACAGCCATTTCTAGGCGCAGGTAAAAGAAGAAAGGCAGCGCGTTTTTGTTATCAAGTAACGTCTTCGTCAGTTACTTTGGTTTTAATGTAATCTACGAGTAATTTCTGATGTCTGATATTAACATCAAAAAGATTTCGTAGACAGGGAGAGAACCTGTTCTTGGGCAACTACTTTATATAATGACCAAAAGGCATTAAAATATCTTCAAGCAAATGTGTTCCAGCAGCGGTATGAAGAAAATGACAGTAACAATGACGGTAATAATCGAATTATCCGGCAACATCACACTTCACAGTGGATTTTCTCGAACTAAGAAATTTGCTGAATTAGTGAACATTTCAAAATGGCTTCACATCGAGGCTAGGATGCCTAGAAGAGTCTTTATAACTACTGACATGAGAATAGCATAATATCCAAGGCAGAAGCTCGCTTCTAGTTAACCATTTCGTACGCTCGAATTATTTCCAGCGTGACCACTTTTGTAAGCAAAGCACGTCATCCGTTACAACACACTCATGTGACTGCGAAATGTGGCCACAGTGGTCTGGAGTAACGAACTATCACAGGTGCAGTGCGTGAGCTCAGGCATTTACCTTTAAGAGGCACAAACAGATTTACGTTACCTCTGGTAACCTCAAGAGAAAGACGTTGTAATCCAGAATCCCCATCAAACATCACGTTCCTTCACTACCAGCTGGGCAGATCCGGTTTACGTTGGGAAATGACATAGGCGAAAGTCTTGGTACACAGAAATACTGTCGTCAGTAAACTTACTTACATTACAAAATTTTAGTTTATTTGATAAACCGATAGCCATTTAAAGGAACAGGGCTCTTATTTTACTTGTACTTGATTGAACGAGAGACTTTGAAAAATTTTGTGCTGAACTGTGATTCTAATTCGTATCTCCTCTTTTGAGGATCTGAATCTCTCGGAACAGTATAGTTCAATCAATTCGTTCCTTTTCCCAAGACAGCAGTCATCTCTAGGTGTCCTCAAAATGTAAGTATGTGGGTCCGAATCCTGACCCAGCACAAAAATATTCATAATTTCATTTCAAGCCCTATCACGTGCACACTGGCCTGCTAGTGAAAATTAACATGCATTTTTAGTGTCTGTTCACGTGTTGCCAAAAAGGTGCCGTTATTTCTGGTCCAACATGCACACATCTTACTGTTGGTGAGTAAGCAATTGATACTTAAGCTATATTCTTGGATGATAAAGAAGGACGGTAGGTGTGCGTTCGATTGGCGCTTAGGTACAAAAATTTGTATCGTTATTCAAACACCTAGCAGCTGGTTAGAAAAACCAATACGTAACATTTGATTTCACTTAGTTAACAATCGGATTACGTGTTGGGTTCGTATCTCCGTCACAGCACTTGACATCATGTTCTTCATCTTTAAATGCATGCTCACTTTTTCCTTCTGAATGTAGGTAATCAGACATCTTTCGTGGTTAGTTATAAAGGGACGAAAGGGTCTTCATAGGAGTCCCAGTTTATTACAAAAACTGATGTCTTTTATTTCCAAGTTTAAATTTGGTTACTGATATTGACGAACATTTCGGTAGTTCATGACTCTTCATGGCTAGTCAGCAATATGATATGATTTGATTACATAAATACTTGTTCCATAGATCATGAATACGAAACTTCATAATGATATGCAATGTGTCATTTTAATGGAAGATTTCTTTAAATACTATGATTCAACTTCTTTACAACAGTTTTTTACTCTATCTTTCTTTCTTTTTTATCTTTATCTCTCTCTCTTTCTCTCTCTCTTCTCTCTCTCTCACACACACATTCTATTTTTTTTTTTTTGTCTGTTGTGCTCGACTATCGGCCAGGCACGAAAGCGTCAATGAATGAGTATCTTAGTTTTGAGTCAACTTATGAAAGAAATATAAAAACAACTACGAGCCTTACCGATTTATGATGCTCAGTTTGCAGTCGGTCCCGAGTGTTGTTAGTAACTATACTTCAGTCCCTAAACCTAGTTACAGAAATGCGAATCAGACGCATTACATATTCCAGGCTGTGGCAGCCACGTCTTTGAGACGGCACCTATGGCCACTTTCCAGCCCACTGTAGGAACATATTAGTTCGTCTTCTTCCTGTTGGTACTGTAACTGAGATTTGGCAACAAGGCAAGGTATGTTTGGCAACTCTGTGATCGACAAGTTACTTCCCGGTGAGCACGGAATTAAGCATCAAAGTTCACTTGATTTTCCCTATCATTTCCATTGAATAATCTGAGTTACTATAGTTTGAGGTGTTCCAAAAGATTGGAAGTTTACGGTTTTCAGCCCAGGAAAGTAGCTGCACGTGGAAATCGCAACTAATTTCCTCCTTTAAATATCGGTTTACGAGCTCTAGCCACAATTGGCCTCGTAAGAGGAAAACCAGAAAGATACCTCTTCGCCAGCTGTGTGGTATCGTGCTGACCTGTAGAAAGCGTCAGTTCTGGTCTGCGGTTCCAGTTTCGCTGCCTGCAACGTTCGTATCCCTTCTGTGAAAGAGCTACAAGCAGTCAGATCGAACACGGGTAAGGAAATCGCAATAAAATACTTTCGGCTCATAGTGCAATGGTGGAAACTTACAATGTTGCACAACAGGTAACACCTCTTTCCGCTGCTGACAAGCAAATTTTGGGTTCCTAGGAATACATAACTTTATTTATGAAACGCCAAATTTGCATACTACTTGAGTATCACACAGCATACCAATTAAACACAGACGCAGTCGAAATCTAAGTGAGTAGTATTTTAATAATTCGTGCCGATAGAGGCACGCTTGTGTACAATTACTCAGTTTTATCAAAGACACTTTCGTCGTAAGGTTATGTAAGGCTATCGTGGATAGTTTTATTTCATTTCTTATAATGCAGTTCACAATTTTCGTAAGGTTTCTTTTAGTGTTGTTAAAACATGAGAGAGAAATTAATCATCAACGATATATGGGAATTCTCTGACGTTATCTATAACAGTCTGACGAAGCACATGCAGTTTATTGATTACATGCATGTAGAAAACTTGTTCTGAGTTAAAGCTGTCTAACAAGGTTTGAAGAAGATCAAAATGCCAGTACCACAGGACAGCTAATGTAGGAAACACTTTTCCGACGTATTTTGGCACGATGCGCTCTCCCCATACATAATACACAAGTTTCGAGATGCATCTGTTAAACCTGAAAAGAACGAAATGTCGCAGAAGTTAGCCCTTTTTACACATGCAACTAGCTCACACGTAGCAACAGCAGCTCCAGAAGTTAACAACAATTCCTCCAGAAGTTGCGCATTCCACAGTGCTGTGAGATAATGCATATGGCCGGATATAGACTTCTGAGAGACAGACAGTTACAGCTTTTCTTTTTCTTTGCACGACGTTTTCAACAAACAGATAGCGCAATAGAGTAGCTCAAGTGGAAAGGAACACTTCCTTTTTAAATTTCTGCATTCTACACTGTTGGCAGTTCTGTTTAGGTGGCAGTTACGTGATTTTATTTCGGTGATTACAAAATTGAGTCGAATGTACGCACTGGGTAGCCGAGGCAGCTAGTTCATGGCGATTCGATCAACCAAGTAAATGAATGTACTGAACATGTTGCAAACCACCACAGGGAGCCTGTGTGTCAGAATTCTCACCCAGTGCGGCGCAATGGCATTACAATAGAAAAATGAGTCTCAGAGAAGAGGATTTGCTGGTCTGTTGGATTGTTGATAGGTTCATATACTTATGGTGTGGGTCTGATTCCTATTTCTGCTGATGGTTTTTGATAAGAGAGCAGATTCTATTCTCTTCTGGCTACGCCAGATGAAGAAGGCATTGTGATCTGAAATCACATTAAATATCATATTCCTTCTGTACCAAGTAGACGTTAGGTTGCACAACAATAAAGTCAGGAGTGGCGACATGTAGAAACATTATCAGCAGTAACCTTTCTTATACTGGTTATTTATTTCTAGTTACAAAACAATGGCTATGTAGGGTCAAAGGACACATATTCCATCATTTATTTGGGCTTGTGTATGTCGATAAAATTGTTTCTCAACTGGGAATGCAACTCAGACCGCCCTTAACGCGGAATTTGATCCCTTCGTGACAATGCAGCTCCACTACAATTTGCTGTTTGTTCAAAACCTGCAGATTCCTCAAGTTTGAGCGTGAATGGGTTCGAATCCTGGCCCAGCACTAAAGTTTTCATTTTGTATTATCATGGTCTAGAACACCTATCTGCTGGTGGATAATAATTTTGATTTTTAATGTATTTTCATTCGTTGTCAATACTAACGATATCTGACGTTTTTGACTCCCAGTGAGACACAGAATTATTTGCGAGGTCACTGTAAGTTCAAGGACGTTATTACGAGATGCTGGTGGAGAAAAATTCGGTTGCTGACTTCTCTTTGTGCATAGTCAACAATGGTATGCGAGGGGTTCGATTCCCAGTCAGCATTCCGATTCTGTGACCTTCCAGGGTGGCTGTGGGGAGGGGGGGGGCAGGGGAGTGTTTCTGCAATTGACCTCTTAAAACGGTATTCTAACGCATTTCTGCGCATTTTAAAAGTGTGAGTACAACATCTGTTCTACTAAAATCATAAAGTTCTATCACACCAGATCTCAAAATCTACGGTATCGTTCCTTTTTTTTCCCAGACCGAGACACCACCAGTAGGAAGAAGCTATGTGTACAGTCACAAATAAAGCACTGAAAGGAGGGTAGGGTTGTTTGGGGGAAGAGACCAAACAGCGAGGTCATCGGTCTCATCGGATTGGGGAAGGATTGGGAAGCAAGTGGCCGTGCCCTTTGAAAGGAACCAGCCCAGCATTTACCTGGAGTGACTTAGGGAAATCACAGAAAACCTAAATCAGGATGGCTGGACGCGGGATTGAACCGCCGTTCTGAAAGTAGGTCGTACTGGATACGCAGTGTGCAACGTCAGCCATACAGGTCCACTGCTCATAATGCCACTATTCTGTTGGAATGCACAGACTCTGACAGAGGTAACTATCACTCAGCCCGTGTGCAGATGTAGATATGGCCCGTCACTCGCAACGCTGCAGGAACCAGGGAGCGGCTGTACTACGGCCGTCAGGGAACTGGCAGCGTATGTACTGTATATATGTATGTATGTTTTTGCTACACGAAAGCGCCGACTGCCAGATGACGCCGCTAACCATGGAGTGTGTAAGCTCGATTCACAAAAATCTGCTAACGCTATTGACATCAGTTTATGGAGAGGCGGAATTCTATATATTTTCTCATTTTCATGTGTAAAAGAATCTTTTAGTGATTTCAAAATGCAAGTGGACATAGGTTGTTATTTTATTGACGTCACTTACGTCGCATCAATTCACCTTGCTACCAAGTGATGGAATGGAAACAAAAGAAAGGTAAGTATTTGCTCAGAATAGTCCTCTTACATAAAAACTGACACTCTAGTGTTAGAAAACGAATAGGGCAAAAGTTCTACAAATAGTAGACGGCATAGTTTGACTATATAAAATTACCTGTTAAGGGAAAGCGTTGGTCAAAATAAAAGCGGCACCAGTCATATTTGTAGAAGTGTGTCTGTACTCTGGCAACCCGTTAACAGCGTCAGTGAACTACATCCGACGTGGCAGAGTACAGAACCGTTTCACATGGAGATGAGCTTACGGCGTAGATAAACATTCCACGTCTAGATGAGTTTTGACCAGTGTCGTTAGATGTGGCCGGGTTGCTCATCTCGTAAGAAGTTAGGGTCAAGGTTCAATGTTGAAGTCTCATGTAGGACACAAAAGTCTGACCGGTTGACGACTGGGCACGTAGATCGCCATCGCGAAACAGTTGACTGCCGGCTAGTGATGGGGAGCTCGTGAATGAGTCGCTCAAATGACTGCTACACTCCAGTGGACTGTGAACTAACCACTCAATTTCAATGAACTGGTACTTCAAACTCTTCACAGACAGCACACTCCACACTTTATTCTAGTTCACTCACTCTCTTCCCCTCTCCCTCTCCCACTACATCGGCGCTATGTCACTCATCCTCCCTTTACTTCAGTCCTGCCTCTACTGCCTGTCGACGAATCGCGCGGTGTTTGTGGGGAACGACAGGTTTAGGTGGGGTTGGGGAGGTGAGGGGCGAGAGGAAGGCAGCGTCAGCTGCTTCTTGCAGTGCTGACAACATTACTCGTGAGTATTTGTGCAGTTATACTTCGCGTCTACGGGTAGCCTACCGTTGTCAGCGCTGGCAGACATATGAATATTAAAGATACAAACGAAGAGACTGGCAGTGTGAGCACGCACAGCCAATATGAAAGTAAAATGCTTACCTTCTGAGTCTGGAACTGAAGCATGAGTCGAATCCACGCTTGAAAGATAATCGTTCATGTTTGATTGCTTATCTCGTACACATTATTGAAATAATTACACTAAATGTCAATTTAAGGATTGTCCTAATTATATTTAAAAAATTCATATATATTTATGAATAAACATCAACGGATTTGGCGAATGTTCAGAGATTTCCGTTTGATAACGTGATTTGCTCCACTTTTTCCTGTCAGGTGATTTCTTCTGTCAGTTACAAGGTGTCCTGCCTTCGAGAACACTCTTTCACACGGCGTGGAGGTTGCAACAATACACAGTCGTATTTTTGCAAGTTCAAATGGCGAGGGGTATACTGACAGGCGTTCAGACCACCACTGAAGTGGATTACCTTGTCTCTGTAGCAAGGGCTCTTGTAAATATTTGTCCACTTCCACCATTTCAGCAGCTCTCGGGGGTGGACTACTCTGCAGCCTGGAAAACACTTCGTCAAATTCGAGCCAGAGACTAGAAGTAGATTCAGTGGTTGGAACAGATCGTTGCAGTAGCAGTGGATGTGTTCGTCACAAATTTCTCACAGTGCCTGATCAGGTTTAATTTCACCTTCTCAGCAGAATTTTTATCTGGAAAACCAGTACTTTGAACTGGAGTTTTAATGAAGTTGCTTCTGCGAAAATGGAATTTTCGTCTGTATTTCGAAACCGTCATTTTAGGTCCTTAGCTAGCTTTTCGGCCATTTGCTGCACGTCTACATGAATTTCAGTGTTATTAAGAAACCTGCAACACCATTTTTTCAACGAGCAACTAAGGAGTATAACTTTAGAAGCAGTGACAACATTTTCACTTCACCTTTCCTCCGTGCAGTCTTTGAAAACTTTCAACAGGTCACAGGCCTGTGTTACACTAGCAATGTCCTCTGCAGTCAGACTTGGAAGATTCGGATAATTCAGAGTGATAACTGTCATTAGGGAATTCTTAAGCTCGATTATTCTTCACAGCATATCATAGGTTGAATTACATCTTGTAACAGTGTCTTGTCTTTGTGTCAGAACTGGCTCATTTAACTGTTCCTGCATCATTTTCAGTTTCGTGCAGGCCTGTGAACTTCTTTTAAAAAATTGAACAAATTTTTTTTTACTTTATTCAGAATGGGTTGAATGTGTGGAAGCCCATTCTGAGCAATTAAATTGATTGTGTGTGCAAAGCAGGGGTTGTGTTTCCAGGCTGTGAGTCTTATAGCTGCCACAATATTAGCAGCATTGTAGCTAACAACACACACGACTTTTTCTTGAATGGCCCATTCCCTTGTGACACGACACAGTTCTTCAGAGAGTTTTTCTGATGTGTGCCTTTCCTCGTATTTAAAGAACTCTAGGAGGGAAGACGCCAGCTCCAGGTCTTTAACGTAGTGTGCTGTCACCGACAAATAACTCTCATCTGTGGTTGAGGTCCACCCATCCATTGTCAGCACAACTGCTTCCGCAGAATTAATTTTGACTGTCACAATTTCTTTCATCATGGCGTACTGTTGTAGCAGCGTATTGGAAATGGTCTTCCTAGCTGGCACTCTAAGGACCATTCAGTTTGCCTGCAAAATTTTGGAAATGTTTGCTTTCCACTATGATGAAGGGCAAATAATCCTTTACAACAGTCTTCAGAAGTGCGAAATCTATCTCCTGATTTCTTTTGTTCGCAAGACGTTTCGGAAAATACATTGGTAATTTTCCATGATATTGATGTCTGCTATCTGATAATGAAGTGATACTGTTATTTTGTGGAACCGACTGCTGTTCGCTTCTGGCAATTGCTGGTGTTGGTTCTGGACTGTCCACATTATTTGTGCAAGAAATATCGGAAAATGCAGGAGCGGGGGGCGCTAACCGCCTGACTGACAATGACACTGTTGGATGCAGCACTCGAACATGACGCGCTAGATTAAATGTATTTCCTCCTTTATATGAAACACACTTAGGAGAACAGTTGCACTTTGCTTTCCCATCACCTAAATCTGTGAAGAAACCCCGAATTTCACTACTTTTACGCGATCGCGAGTTGCTAGCCGTAGTACAAGAGTGAACAGACACAAAAACAGCTTTCTGAATAAAATAAATAGGGATTTTACCTGAAATCGTACCAATGACTACAGGTGACAGTTTACATTTTGAATTTGGAGGGTTATTATTCTCAACAAAAATAAAGTCTACATGAAAACTTCTGAATAATTACTTTAATATATGTATATAGACTCTGTGACAGTGTTAAACATATTCATTCTATTTTGGATTAAATTTAAAAAGGAACATAAATTTGGACGGCATTTCATTGGTAGCCCTAGTTTGCAGTCCATGAATACAACAAATACGGTTTCACTTGGCACATACGACTTTTTTGGGCACTTCATGAGAAAGTGGCGAGGAAGATTAAATGCAATGCCTTCTTTATATGTGACAGGCTTCTTTGTTTATCTTTCCTTTGTCCCCTTTGACCATGCTCTATTTATGTTAACTCAGACGCTGTAAGAGCGTAAAACGTTGCGTGCACGTTACTGCATTGTTCGGCCATCTGTTGGTAAAATTATGAAGTATTACAAAGCTTTGTTGTACGAGCGAGACGAAGCGAGCGTAGCCGCGGTCGAGCAACTTCGCTAGGCTCCCGTACTTCGTGAATGAACTACTTCATTTGAACACTTCACGGCAAGAGTGAAATGAATGAAGTAGTTCACACGACTGACCGAGTTCGACCCGTCTCTACCGCCGGCAGGAAGTTCGACAGAGGCTGGGGCTTCCCTGAGCAGCTGACGCAGTGCGGCCACACCTGCGGAAAAGTACTGGCTGTCATGGCGGGGGAGGGGGGATGTGCAGCAGCTAGGCTGACGTCACGGCGGGGCGGACAGTGGCCTTGGTGTCGCAGGCATCCTCCGCCGCACACCGCAAAGCTATCTGACGAGTGGGGATGTAGGTGCTTACTTATTTTTGCAAAACGCTCCATCACATCGTTAATTTGTCAGTTCTTCATGGCAAGGTTTGGTTTCTATACCAGATAGGCGATGAACAAGACCAAATAGAACGAACTAGGATTTTCCGGACGACAGCATACAACTATCGTCATTGCAGTACATATCATACACTTTATGTAGCTTATAACATTGTTCTGTATTAATATGGAAAGCATTGGTTCTTAGAAACTACTGTATACACCATATGAGGTTTACAGGTATAACAGTGATTTCTCCACCTTTAACAAATGATGTGATTTCTCATTTCGGATAGTTTTAGTAAGACTGATTTGTCGACTGACGAGCTGCATTCTTTTTCTCTTTTAGACAACATTCACTC
Organism: Schistocerca piceifrons; assembly: GCF_021461385.2. NCBI lineage: Eukaryota > Metazoa > Arthropoda > Insecta > Orthoptera > Acrididae > Schistocerca > Schistocerca piceifrons. Next base: position 138,455,450 of record NC_060148.1, on the reverse strand, counting down.
CAAAGAGGTGAAGCTTAGACTGAAGGCAGAATTTCTGTGCTGTGGCTGGGATTCGACAAAGTGACTTCGCCAGAAGATGCCGGGTATGAAACTCATTGAAACGTTGCGACAAGACGACGCCACCACTCGGCTGATAACCCCAGGAGAATTCGTGGAGTGACCCCTTGGTTTCCGGGCTCGCGCCCCAACGCCAGGCCCACCAGACTGAACAGTCTCAGCAAGCTGGAGAGAGCCTTTAATCTCCCCTGCACAGGCGACACAGCTGTAAGACTGGGCGACAGTGGTAAATGGGAGAATGGCGATGTTGAACAGGTGAAAAAAAAATTTTTTGTCATAGTCTCTTTCATGATTTCAGACCACTCTTTCTCACTTCCCTTTCGCGCTGCATCTGTCATTTCCTCACTGATGCAAAATTTCCGCTCTAGTTTCCTGTTGCACTCTCTCGCTCTTTGGCCAGCTTGTGTCCTAATTCATTCGCAGGACTGCAGACTTTTACTTCTGATCATTCCAAGATGAGGTGCCACTTCCCCTTGCGCAGTTCTCATTTATGCCCTTATTTATCTAAGATTGCTTTAACTTTTCAGGGAATCCAGCGTAACTGGACTATCTGTGCATATTTCTCGTGAGTCGTCCTGAGCTTCTGTGCCTATATCTGGAACAAGCAGCATTTTCTAAAATATATTTTCCAGTTCCTAAAATTATTCTCTGTTCCATGGCTCTAAACGCCTCGATAATGCCCACGTGTAGCTCATACATGTCAACAGTCACAGTTACTTTCATCATTTCCACCGGAAGATAGCGATGGATTTGCAGGTATGTGTGCAAACTGAGGAAGTAACTTAATGAACCATGATCGCTGCACCACAGAACTCTGACGATGCTGAAATGACGGTCGAGTGGAGGATGATTAAACTTTGCTATCAGGACACAAGTGATTGGCCTTTTCCACTATAATAGACATATTCGTAAGGTACAAAGAACGAAATACAAAAGGACTGACACGTCAAAAAGAGTGAGAGATAAACTATTTAGTGCTCGTTCAACAGTATCTAACGTGAATAAGTGCTCATAGCTCATAAGGTATGCATTTTAGAACGTTTACTGGACCGTTTCTCTCTGATCGCCCTTTATAGAGGTGTTCATTCTTATTCTACTGAACTGGCTAATGCGCTATATTGCAATATCAGTAGCTTCAGAGACATTTAAGCTTGCCTCTCCATTACTTAGTACTTACGTATTCCACTTTTTTGCCTATTGTTTCTTCCTGACTAATGTTTCAAACTTCAGTTTACCCTTCACCACTATTAAATTGTGAGCTGAGTCTATAACTGCTCCTGGGTCTGCCTTACAATCCATTACCTGATTTCGGAACCTCTGCCTGACTGTAATGTAATGTAACTGGAATCCTCCTGTATCTCACGGCCAGTATGTTCTCCAGACATAAACCCTATCGAACATGGCTGGGACAGATTGAAAAGGGCTGTTAATGTGCGACGTGACCCACCAACCACTCTGAGGGATCTACGCCGAATCGCTGTTGACGAGTGGGACAATCTGGACCAACAGCGCCTCGATGAACTTGTGGATAGTACGCCACGTTGAATACAGGCATGCATCATTGCAAGAGGACGTGCTACTGCGTATTAGAGATACCGTTGTTCACAGCAATCTAGACCACCACCTCTGAAGCTCACGCTGTATGGTGGAACAATATGCAATGTGTGGTTTTCATGACCAATAAAAAGGGCGGAAATGATGTTTATCTTGATTCTATTCCAGTTTTCTGTACAGGTTCTGGATCTCTCGGAACCGAGGTGATGTAATACATTTTGATGTGTGTATCTACAGCCATATCTGATTTGCAAACCTTTTTAGCATCAAATTCTAATCATTGTCCTAACAGAAAGCCTGAAGGTAGTATTATTGAACCTCCATTTACAAAGTCAATACCGTCTTCAGTTGCTCATATCTCTGTTTTAAGTATGTGGGTATTTGCAAGTAACTTCAGACAAGTACACATTGTAAATAACTTTGTTTATTAACGTTTTGTACTTGCAGAAAATAAAATAACAATTGTTGACACATTTCTTATTATTCACTCTGTCTTATATCCCTACATTATTCTTTAAATAACTGTTCTTTTTACGCTATAAATTCTGCTTCCATTGTGTTCAAACCAACAGGAGCAACGACGTATTTCCGTTCTCTCTCTGTAAACCAGGCTCTACAGTTTCAATATTTATAGGAGTTACAGTAGCAGCCATCGGTGCTGCAAGCATACATATATTTACATATTCTTCTAAATCATCTTGTATGCAACATTCACTTACATAACATACAACATCGTTTAATAACGCTTTCATATATAGTTGCCACCGTATTTGTCTGTTGCAATGCATAGAGTACTGCATAACCAATACAACTTCACGACACTTCAAAGTTTTAAATAAACACACTGTGAAGAGTCCTCTGCTGACGATGAGAACTTTAATTAGGAGTTTTATACAGGTCGATGATGGTTGCCTTATTACTACAGATGTTCATGTCAAGAGGAAGTTGAAATGGATCGTAGTGTGTTGTCATCAACCTCTCAGTGTGCTTCATCGGCCAACATTGCTCGCCGTAATTCATACCTGTAAATTGTTTTTTACATTACGACGGACATCCACAGTTTCTACTATAGCTCTACACTCACGATCACAACTTAATCCTACATTTACATGTTTTGAACCATAAGCTAACATGTATGTACTGGTAAAGAGTTGTTGTTGTTGGCCGGCCGAAGTGGCCGTGTGGTTAAAGGCGCTGCAGTCTGGAACCGCAAGACCGCTACGGTCGCAGGTTCGAATCCTCCCTCGGGCATGGATGTTTGTGATGTCCTTAGGTTAGTTAGGTTTAACTAGTTCTAAGTTCTAGGGGACTAATGACCTCAGTGGTTGAGTCCCATAGTGCTCAGAGCCATTTTTGTTGTTGTTGTTGTTGTTGTTGTTGTCTTCAGTCCTGAGACTGGTTTGATGCAGCTCTCCATGCTACTCTATCCTGTGCAAGCTTCTTCATTTCCCAGTACTTACTGCAACCTACAACCTTTTGAATCTGCTTAGTGTAATCATCTCTTTGTCTCCCTCTACGATTTTTACCCTCCACGCTGCCATCCAATGCTAAATTTGTAATCCCCTCATGCCTCAGAACATGTCCTACCAACCGGTCCCTTCGTCTTGTCAAGTTGTGCCACAAACTCCTCTTCTCCCCAATTCTATTCAATACCTCTTCATTAATTATCTGATCTACCCACGTAATCTTCAGCATTCTTCTGTAGCACCACGTTTCGAATGCTTCTATTCTCTTCTTGTCCAAACTATTTATCGTCCATGTTTCACTTCCATACATGGCTACACTCCATACAAATACTTTCAGAAACGACTTCCTTACACTTAAATCTATACTCGATGTTAACAAATTTCTCTTCTTCAGAAACGCTTTCCTAGACATTGTCAGTCTACATTTTATATCCCCTCTACTTCGACCATCATCAGTTATTTTGCTCCCCAAATAGCAAAATTCCTTTACTACTTTAAGTGTCTCATTTCCTAATCTAATTCCCTCAGCTTCACCAACTTAATTTGACTACATTCCATTATCCTCGTTTTGCTTTTGTTCATCTTATATCCTCCTTTCAAGACACTGTCCATTCCGTTCAACTGCTCTTCCAAGTCCTTTGCTGTCCCTGACAGAATTACAATGTCATCGGCGAACCTCAAAGTTTTCATTTCTTCTCCATGGATTTTAATACCTACTCCGAATTTTTCTTTTGTTTCCTTCACTGCTTGCTCAATATACAGATTGAATAACATAAGGGAGAGGCTACAACCCTGTCTCACTCCCTTCCCAACCACTGCTTCCCTTTCATGCCCCTCATCTCTTATAACTGCCATTTGGTTTCTATACAAATTGTAAATAGCCTTTCACTCCCTATATTTTACCCCTGCCACCTTCAGAATTTGAAAGAGAGTATTCCAGTCAACATTGTCAAAAGCTTTCTCTAAGTCTACAAATGCTAGAAACGTAGGTTTGCCTTTCCTTAATCTATTTTCTAAGATAAGTCGTAGGGTCAGTATTGCCTCACGTGTTCCTACATTTCTGCGGAATCCAAACTGATCTTCCCCAAGGTCGGCTTCTACCAGTTTTTCCATTCGTCTGTAAAGAATTCGCGTTAGTATTTTGCAGCCGTGGCTTATTAAACTTATAGTTCGGTAAATTTCCCATCTGTCAACACCTGCTTTCTTTGGATTGGGATTATTATATTCTTCTTGAAGTCTGAGGGTATTTCGCCTGTCTCATACATCTTACTCACCAGATGGTATAGTATTGTCAAGACTGGCTCTCCCAAGGCCGTCAGTAGTTCCAATGGAATGTTGTCTACTCCCAAGGCCTTGTTTCGACTCAGGTCTTTCAGTGCTCTGTCAAACTCTTCACGCAGTATCGTGTCTCCCATTTCATCTTCATCTGCGTCCTCTTCAATTTTCATAATATTGTCCTCAAGTACATCGCCTTTGTATAGACCCTCTATATACTCCTTCCACCTTTTTGCTTTCTCTTCTTTGCTTAGAACTGGGTTTCCACCAGAGCATTCTGAAATGAACTGACAATATAAGAGAGCTGTATGGTTTATATACCTCTCTGCAGTCTAGATGACCTCGAAATCGCAAGTCTTAATGCAATAAAATGGGCAGGCGAGTTAACACACTTTCTGAACAGTGAAGAGATAGTGAAAATGACACTGTGCAACGACTCCCGTCGATAAGTACTATTTCAGTATCCACGGTCCAGTTCACCTCAGGATACAGAGGCCAAGACCGTGGGAGAAGAATAACTGATAAAAACATATGTAATTATTTGATGAAATTATGATATACATCTCAGGATCCAGCGACAGCCCCAGGGTAATTACATATCTTGATGATTAAGCTTGCATATAATCGAATCAGCACGTTTGGTGATAAAGAGAACTCTGGAATTAGCATTAGATTTGATCATCATGTGACGTCACAGCAGCGGGCAGGGCATGCAGCTGCCTCAAGCATGTTGCAACATGTGACCCTGTTTCTGTTGTGATAGTACTGAGGCCACTGAAACTGGAATATTTAGAAAGCGACAGTGAATTGTCTGTAAAAAGAACACTTACCCCATACTTAAGACAAACACATCAGCGTTCTCCGCTGCTAGTCCATTTCAATATCCTCTACTGATGTCTGGGGAGATGTGGGTCCTTGACTAGATGCTTATTGACTATTGATGACGGATTCCACAGAATTTTCCGTGAATGGTTGACAATCAAAGAGGACACAACAAGGATTTCTGCTGTGCATGATGAGGGTTTTCTTGATCTCAAGTGTTGTTGTTCTGCCTATACATCTCGTAAGGCCTGATTCAGTTGGGCATCTATGTTCTTAGTATGAGCACTATTGATCCTGATCGAATAGTAATCTTCAGCAACAGAGCACCTATGATAGGGTTAAAGCTATGGATCTCAAAATACGAGCATTAGCTCCGCATAAGATAGCACCAAATTTTTAAGACTGTGGTCTCTCGTTTTGACTTTGAGTGCTACTTGTAAGTCAAGAGTTCTATATAGCGCTGTTCCTATGTATTATGGTGTAATGCAGTACAACGAGACTTGGTCTCTAAATCTGTCTTCTGGAGTGCACTCTGACTGTCTTCTGCATAGATGTAATGTAGATACAATTATTTTCTGTGGATTTAGGTGGAGCCACTATTTCTTGATGGATACATCTAAGACTTCCATATCAGTGGACAAAGAGGTTTCAGCATCAGAAACGTTGAGGATATGAGCCACGAAGCAAATGTCATCCGCATAAATCAATTTTTTGAACAGATTTTGGTAAGCTGTGCATGTACAGACCAAAGAGGTAGTGGACTCAAAACAGACATTTGAAGTAAACTATCATTTGTTTTAAGTACCCTGCATCTGTCATTGTCAGAATAGGTACGAAATGATCTATTGCTTAACATGATGTTAAGTAAGTCCTTAAATTTACGACACAATCGTGAATTTCTAAAGAAGTGCTTCTCACCAGGCAGTGTCGAGAACAGCTGATAGAGCCAAAAAGGCAGCTACACTTACTAATTTCTGCTCATACTCATTTTCGATATAAGTAACTAGAGAGCGTGTCTCTTCCTTAAATTACTTTCGCTTCTTAAGCTGGGCTAGTGCCTTTGTTTTTAACGAAAGTGTGTTTTGATTGTTACTATATGTTGTGAGTTGCACTCTGTAACTTCGTTGGTCTATGGAAAACATGGCTCATTAGTGGGAACGGTATGTTTTCATTATTTCTATTTGCTTATTTCTTTAATATCTAAAAAAAGTTTACTATTCACATTCTCCCGATAGGTACTTTCCAATTACTTACACAGCTCCAGGAATTCTATTAGATGATGGGGCTCAAGCCTACAGAATTCTTAGCCAGGTAGTATTTACCATGATTGGCAAATCATCACGCAATGCGAAGTAACTTTATTAAATTTGGTTAAATCTAAGGCAATTCCTTGTTTCTTGTTTCTTTTACAAGTCTGACAATAGTTGATTGGCAACCAAAACGTGTAATGAATGGAAAAGCAATGTGATTTTGCGATCAAGAAAATTAAAAGGTTTCATAATTTAGTTTTAATCTTTTAGTAATACATAAGATCACTTACCTCCAGCACCTGATAAGTCAGATCTTAATAACATGTGATTATGGTCAAGATCATTCGTCGACTACTTCAGACTTACTTTGTTAAAAAATGTCTGTTTGTGATTTTCTGATCCCAATTACAGTCACAGTTGACAGGAGAGGAAAATGAAAATGTTTAAGTTTAGTAGAAGCAGTAATGTGGCTTACCAAACGTGTTACTCTTTGAATGGAAATGTGCTTAATGAGCCGGCCAGTGTGGCTGAGCGGTTCTAGGCGCTTCAGCCTGGGGCCGCGCGACCACTACGGTCGCAGGTTCGAATCCTTCCTCGGGCATGGATGTATGTGATGTCCTTAGGTTAGTTAGGTTTAAGTAGTTCTAAGTTCTAGGGGACTGATGACCTCAGATGTTGAGTCCCATAGTGCTCAGAGCCATTTGAACCATTTTTTTGTGCTTAATGATGTTTTGACGGTGTTCATCTTTAATCTGAGGCTCTTATTTGGTTTGGACGCAGCGAGTAATCTTGGCGGATTGGAGGACGATGTTATTCTTACAGCTGAGTCCTGGCATTCGCCTTATGAGTGGGTTAAAACCTTCCTTTAAAAAAACAGCACCTGCGTTTATTTGTCCATCGTTAAGGCATTTTGTTTCCTGTTACATTGTATTGTTAGTCTTGAAGACAAATGCTTAGAAACTAATCTCTAGGATGATACGAAGGGATTTGTAAGATAACATTGTAAGTCGGAGGTAAGTGGTATGTTATGTAGGAGAAACTGCTGTCTGAATGGTGTAGTGATCTATGTCTTTGTGTAGTCACTAGCATAGCTACATCATATTTATAATTTCTGCTGTCATGACATTAGATAGGTTTTGTTTTCAGCAAATGTAGTTATGTCAGTTATATCTCACTGAAGGTAATATTACAGATAGGGAAGTGGTCATGGATGTAAATGAGGTGGCAGATGTAACAGTACGAAATCAAATTTGACAGTGTTCTGAAATATCTAAGTCGAAACGAGGGCCAGGGAGTGAACAGCCTTCTGGTAGGATTACAGGCAGCCTCGGGAGAGTCGGCCATGGCGGAGCTCTTCCACCTATTGTGCCAGGCGTATGAGACAGGCGAAGTACCCACAGATCTTAAGAAGAATGTAGTGTTATCAATTCCAAAGATAGCAGTTGCTGCTAGGTGTGAAAATTACTCGTCGTTGTAAAATACTAACACAAATTCTTTACAGAAGAATGAAAAAACTGGTAGACGCCGACCTCAGGGTAGATAAGTTTGGATACCCGAGAAACGTGGGAACATGCGAGGCGCAACTTGACCAAATGGAGGGGCGGTTAGTAGCACACGTTCCAAGACGTCGACAGGTAACCAATTTAGTTTTGAAGTGAAGTGTGGAGGGTAAAAATTGTAGAGGAAGACCAGGTGGTGAATACAGTAAGGAGATTGGGATGGATGTGGGCTGCAGTATGTACTTGGAGATGAAGAGGCCTGCAAGTTATACAGTAGAATGGAGAGGGGCGGAACAACATCTCTCTGTGTTATAACATCTTATTTTCCAGTTGGTGTATTTCCTCATTGTTTATAACTGACTGTCAGAGAACCTCTGAAGATGACGTGAGGAATACATATTTATTTAAAGTAGGGGTAGTTGAAGATCACAGGTTGGTGATGAAGGATAGATTTAGTGCATCCACTGTATTTTAATCTACTCGACTTGCTTAGCGATGATTCCTGCTTGTTTGTGAAGGGGCTGAGCTGCTCGTTAATTCTGCCGCATGTCGGGCCGTGACAACAGTACGCAGTGTCATCTGTGTACAGGGCTTTTCTTTCGATCCTCGAACTTTAGCGATGTCAGCCGTGTTGTTGGTGTGTAGCAGTGGAGACGTGACTGTCCCAAGTGGCGTCTCTGCGACTGACGTAAAATTTTCGAACGTTGATCACCAAGCAGCGCTTGTACTTACCTGTTTCCAGCAACGGTTTTAGTAAGCTGCACACTTTGGCATGCGAAGTTCAAAAGTAACGTTTCAAAGAGCAGCCCAGCATGCCACAACCAATGGAAGGCGCGTTCGCCGCCCACGAGAAAGCGTGCCGGCGTTGCGCCTGCCGTGTTGCGTTCAGCCTGCGTCGCTCTGCTGCTCAGTCCTGGGACCGGGTCACCTGTGCTGTGGTTGCCGCTGAACCCGGCTTGTTCTTGTGCGATTAAGTTGCTCTATTCCTTGAATAATTTTAGTCTGTCTCGAAAGCTTTCCCTGTCACTGAGAGCACGGTAACCTATGATTCGGTGTTGTTTTTATGTCTTTCGGGTTGGGAAATCATCTTCATTTTAGCTTGCTTCTATTTTAGAGAGACTATTTTCAGTTTCATGGCCGCGATGAAGAAACGTCTGATGTGTTTGAGGCAGGTGTCTTGTGAAAGGAGTGATTTATTTTGTTATCTTTCAGTGCCTCCAGTCTCTGAGCTGCTTTCTTTCCATTTCATATTCGTCAATCTTATAAAGTAGTCGATGTTAAGCGGTTGCATTCGGATTTTCGAATATTATTTCTTCGTCGGTTTCATCGAATTTTGGATACCGTGGATGACCGTGAAATTTATTCTAGCACTTTGAGGAACTTTTTTGAGGTCGTCAGTAATGAATGACATTCTCATCTGCTATTAAGGATGGCTGTTCGCAAATGGTGTGTTATGACCTGTTGGAACTTTTTTCCAAAAACTACTGATATTGTGGTACCTAATTCTTGTGATTACCTCGCGCATCATTTTGTGGGTTTTTCTTCTTATTAGGTCATTGAAAACGTTCAAGCCAATCGTAGCATATCCATTTGGTTAGTGCCGTATGGTCTATAGAACTTCCCTACTGTTTAATTTTGTTTCTTATGTACGTCAGGAGTCTTAAGGAGTGGTTTGAATAGTTGATTCGTTAGGTTTTGTGTTAAAACGTATCAATCTGATTTTTTCGACTATCCGATTTCGTGATTTTATGATCGTTTTAAGTTTTATTCCTAGTTTTTGTGGTTCACAGCACAATAAATGTGAGGTATTCGTTAGCTATGCAGTCGCCAAATTCAGTGTAGCTTCAGAATCTGGGTAGCAATGTCATACATAGTATATGTTCTAAGATAGAAGTGCCATAGTGATTGGTGATTGATAAAAGGCGGCGATCATCTCTGAGTCTTGCGTGATTCAAAATGGCTACAACAAGTTTAATATCTTTCTTGTTCAATTTTTCAGCAAATATCGCAGATCTAGCACTGAGTCTCCTGGGCAAAATGAGAGTATATAATTAACGAGATCAGTTGGCGGTTCCTCGGCAGGAAACATCATTTTGGTGTTTTATGTGAAAGATGCTGAAGCATCTATCTCAGATTCTACTACGGTCTGGTTTGGATTAATCAGGTCGGTGACAGATACAGTTATCTAGATTGATTTCTCTACCTGCTCATGAGGTATGTGCTGCGACTATAACACCAACTTCTTTTTCTCTTACTATGCCTTTAGGGAGTTTGTTTTTAGAGCAGAAACCCAGTGTGTTGACAATGCAGATAGTGGCAATATCTTTCTTAGGCTTGAATGTGAAGATTAATTCTTGTTTCCTTCTTGTTTCCTAGAGTCTCAGGCTAGGTTGGGCATAGGCCTCCCTGTCTATCAATATGGCGATATAGACGTGGATCCGTGTTCGCCAAAGAACGTAGTAGGAGCTTTTTAGAAGCTGCTGTTATTATGTCCCTTCTTTCAAATATCATGTTGCGAAGGGCTGTAGTGAAGACTCAGAGTATGTTTTCCTTTTGATTGTTTTCGTCACATTCTTGGACGAAGGCCGCGATAGTTTCATCAATGCGCTTAATGTTTTCAGTTTTGTTTGCTGAGATAGGCTGTTTTGGTCTTTCTTTGCAACTCTCATCACATTTTGGTGCTTCTTGTTTCGGGTCAATTTTGCAATTAAAAATTCGATGTGCTCGACCCCGTTCTTCACATTTCAATTTATATCGCAGCTTTTCGTGGCTTATTGGAAAGTGTTGCAATATGGACGTTTCTGTTATTGAGGAGGTAGTGTTTAAATAGTCCAACCTTGTGAGGTACACAGTGCATTCTGAAATGGTGAACAAGTAGCTTGTTAGTTGGTTCTTTGTAACTATAGGTGACTGGAAGGAATAACGGAGAATGTTGATTTAGTTTCCCGGTACCTTTAGGTCCCCTTCAGTTTTTTCGTTTGTTGTATCACGGTCAAAATTGGTTATCACAAAGGCGAGCGTGAGTCTGTGTGGTTTCTCTTTTGCTTAGTGTTTGGCGTGCGGTGTGATTACTGTTACCGTTGCTTCAGATCGGTAAGTAACTCAAACTGTTCTCTCGGGTTTCGATATCTTATGGGTGTGTTGTGATGTAGGCAAACTTTTTCGGATTTTTTTTTGAACGACTTGGTGGCCCAGGCAACTGTTTTAGTGCAGGTTACAACGATTTGGTGGTTTCTTTGCCACCTTCTTAGTTTATAGTTTATTTTAGGGTTTGCTAATGTGTCATAAGTTGTGTTAGATGTGCTTTAATTCCATCTGCATCCAACCAGTTGTAAACCTTGTTCTTCGTGAGATGTATTTGGACGAGTGTAAAATTTTTGTAATTGGAGTACCGTGTTTGTGGCGGCTTTGCCTGTTTACTTCGGGTTTCTTGTCTGGGTTTTCGGCTAGTTGGCGTAGCGTTGCGTTTCTGGAGATCTGGTGCAGACAAAGTTCCTTGCTTCAGTCTGGTGCGCTGAAAACTGTAGTTGCATATGGGAAACAGGACGATCCATAGTCCCCACGCCCTGCTTGAGAACGCTCGCAGTCAGCGTTGAGTTCTGTGCCTTTAGCCTCGGCAGATGCGAGTTGGTCGTCCCTGTCTCAAAGTGTGGCGGTTGTGCAGACTGCTGATCCCAAGTCAGAATCGCTCTGACAATGCTGCATTTGACGACAGTGGCGCGAGTTACGCACGATGCACTTTGCAGGGGACATCGTCTGAGTAACACGTGTGCTGTCGAACAACTACGTACATGTAACAACAGTTCAAGCAATTTCGGCTGCGAGAATGCTTGTCTCAAGATATATCAGAGGAAACCCCTTAGCAGGTATATCGGTTGCAGAAGTTAATGCTTGATACCCCACGAGTGAAAGGGTTGTAACAGGTAATCCCCTGACCACCCATATCTGCTCGCTGGTTCGCCTTTTTGAAGACCAGAACGTGACAGCAGCGGCTGTAAGAAGCAGCAGGGAGTGGCCAGTGGTGGGGCTTCCAGTCCTCTGCTGCTCCTGATTGGCTGAAAGGCCCACGTGTAGAAGGATTTCGTGGAGAGGCTCGGAGCTCGGGGAACCGAAAGCTGGCCGTCGGCGCCCGTGTGGCCGACGTGGCGGGTCGCGGGCGCTCTGGAGCGGAGTTCTGTGTCGCGACGCACAGTGTTCTCGAGTTTCCAAACGCGTTCTCGTTTGCGCGCATCCATTACCGCTTAAGAACTTTCCTGTCGTTATCTGCGAATGTTGCATAGTAATTAGTGTGGGCGTTTACGGCGAATTGTTGCTCAGGGAAAACTCGGTGATGTTAGCTAAGTGGCAGTGGTGCTCCGACTCAAATGACTGACTTGGCTGGGGTAATCGGATAACGATAATCTCAGTTTGTTATCCAAATCTGGGAGTAATGTTTTTTTGAGTGACCGTCCTCCTGTTGAGTCTGAACTGTGTATTTCGTACAGCCAGTCGAAAGTAATTTCCTGGACTTGGCTGTGAATGTTCCCAGTACTGCGGTCGGAACTCGAGATCCTGCCTGGGGGTAAGTAGGTAGCATGAGGGCCGTTAACTACTGGCTTTCGAGCGATGAGGTTCGATACTTTCCAGCGGGTCGAGGCTCGGCTGGCGACCACTGTGTCGGACCGACTTTACGCGTGTCCCGGTGGTGCAGGACGCTTGTCTGGGTGGGCCGCTAAGCGCCCCCAGTGCGCCCCGTGTCGGCTCTGGCCACCACCACCTAAAGAGAAGGCCGCGGCGCGCTCTTGTGACGTCAGGCAAAGCGGGCCAGGGTTGGCTTGGCGCTGCGCTGACAGAATCGAGGCGCACGGCCTGCAAATCTTCGTCAAACGGTTTTACAGAATGTGTTGAGCTGCCGGCGCCCCCTGCGGCCAGGCGGGCTGCACCCGGCACCTGCCTCCCTCGTGGCGCTGCTGCCTCTGGTTCCACTGCGTCCAGTACGAAAATCGCGGGTAACACTGCGGGTGCCTGGTAAATGCAAAATTCACGGAAATCACTCCACGTAGTACTATTTATCACAGGATTTTCAGTTGGGCTGGATACTAAATTCACACAGACACTCCTTTACTTTGCTCACTCAGGTTTTATTTGAACAAATGGGAGATCGTCTATTGATTACGAATCACAACAATTTCGGCGTACTGTGTGCTTCTAGTGAAGCTACTGTGGCATATGTTTTCCAGGACTCACAGTACTGGCACAAGTTTATCCTTCCACAGTACTGTTTCTGTAAATACGCCTTTAAGTAATGTTCTTCCTTGCTCAAGAGTGGCACATGGAACACTAACTTTTAACATCTACCATAGTACCCTTACAAAGCTCTAGCTTCACAAATCACCATCTTGTCTCACAAACCCAATAATGCTAATCTCATATAACTCTGCCATTCGACACTTTGCGTTCACTTCAAGCCACATTTCACACAAGTCATGTGTTACTTTATTACTATACCTGTTTGAGCCACTGTATGTAATCAAACTACTAATAAGCTCAACAAACCCATTTACACTTTCATGCACACACCACTTCAGTCATTGGCCCCTCTCTTTTGATTTTATAAGTATCTGAATGTCTCTTGTCATGGTACTTGAATTACAAATAATGTAAAAGTACATCTTTCACACACATATGGAAAATTTCCTTGTTTCAGACATAATGTTATATACTAATATCATACATTATACATTAATAAAACCGACAAACTGCAAAGACAGATCCTCGAAGGAAAACGGAGAAAAAACGTCCTACGAACATGTGTCCAGAAATGCACCATCGCCACGGTAGATGACACTGACGAACGGGAATTCCTCCGACAACGTGCTGCGTTTTCCTTGTATACCACAGGCCGTGTGATTGACACAGCCTATTGTATACACGATGCATTTCCTAACAGTTTTAGAAAGTAGTCTCAGTGCATTAGAATAGGTAGACAGAGGCTACCACTCACAAATAAGCACACAGTTATAAATGAAGGAGACGTTAGGAAGGAGAAGTACTGGCTGTACGATATCAGATTTAATGACATTTAATATTGTCATACCAGGTAGAGTCCATTTTTATTGCTGGGTTTAATGCAGTGTAGTGTGGAGACAGTTATTTGCGAAAAATACTGAAGGAGGCTACAGCGGGGATTCTGAAAAGGGAGACTGTCCATTGTTTCTCCTGGACAGATTCCTCTCGGCTGCTGAACACAGCTCTAGACCTGCAGGGATGTTAGCTGGGTTCCACCAAAGAAGTATCCTGTTCTTCAGTATGGGGAGCGTCGTTCCATTGCAAACGAAACAGACGAAGAGCACTGGTCCTTGCACCATCGTAGCTAGATGTATATAGTACACTAACTGCGCTATTCCCTGAGCTTGGTGGAACCCAATTCTGATAATAATTCCTATTCCACTTAATATAATGGCCTTAACTGACATAAAAAGACATTCCTTCTTTGAGGCAAATTTCTTGTTATCAACAATTTCGAGTTGCCGCATGGAGCACCGATTACGTAGGTACATGTAACCAAGCAGTCCGAGACAAATCAAATTGAATGCCACAGACACTGAAATCCCTGCAAGGACTACTATGCGACTGTGGATCAGGTAATATTTACTCGTCTTTTCCAAAGCAACAGCTGCCACACATACTATACTCCACGGTATAAGCACACACAGCACCTCACGACAGAATAACTGGCTTACTTCAGCAGGTAGTAGCTGGTTAGGAAGCCTGAGATGGCGAACACAAGCATACATCTGGTAGCAGAATGAGTTCAGCCAGAAACAGCTGAGAAGTGTGAGGGCGCTGTCTATCAGCACTGCTGTAGGTAAGTCAGGGACGCCTGCCATACGATACACGACCTCAGAACACAGGATCTGGGTTAAGCACGTGATCTGAAAGGACGATAATATCTTTCCAGGCAAGTTACGTAACTGGGGAAGGTACAAGTATACTCCGGCAGTCGAAAAACGGAAAATGATATTTACCAGTATAAATGAGATTTCCAAAGGCTTCAAGCTGTCGATTTTGAAATCCTTGTATTTCAAGGTGGCGTTGTTTAAACTGTTTTTGTAGTTCAGTGTTACTTCTGTTAGCTTTTGATACAGTACACTGCTACTATGCAATAATGGAAATGCGACACTTACGAACGTACAATTATAGGAAGTCCTAATGGAGGAAAAGTCGCGACACTTTAGCAACAGAATAGCTCTGGAAACAGAGCAGATGGCGTCTGTAGCGTTCGACTGCAGACATGATTGGTCGTCGGGACTATCGAAATAGCAGCGAGCATCGTGCACGGACTGTATCGTACTAAACGGGACGTCCTGACAAATGCCGTACGAGTTGACAGCCATCCAGGCCAGCAGACAGAGGTTGACGTTTATCCTCTGCGTGTAGGCCAGGTAGCTGGTGACGGGTATGTGGGGCGACCTCTGCACCACGTCGTCCCACAGCTGCTCGCGGCACCGCTCGCGCTGCTTCACGGCTTCCAGTGGCAGGTCTTCCAGCGGACACGTGGGGTGGTCCAGGGCGTTCACCAACAGCTGCACGCAGTCAGTGCCCACGGAGAGCGTATCGTGGCTTCTGTCCTCCAGCTGCCACTCCTCGTCTGCAAGAAAACGACAGCAAGTAGGTGGTGGCCGTACACTGCAGGCAGCTGAATCCAAAGTCTTCTCTGGATGACGAGCCTGGGCGTTGTTTACCCACATTACCCAGGTTCAGTTACCCAGAAGTATGTAAGGCGGCATGTCAGCACAAAGTAAGAGTATTAACAAAGACAGATATCATGATACTATGCACGTCTATTTCATCTACAGGGTGTCCAAGAAGTCCCTGTATCGCTCTTGACATAGTAAAAATGAGGAAGTAAATAGGTTTTATTGATAGTCCTGCACTGAAGATGGAAAAAAAACAATGTTCTCAGAATTATATTTTTGTTTCAGCACTGCAGTCTTTGAGTTCCGAATCCATCTTGTAAAGGAGAGTTTAGTGGCCGATTTGTGGGTGCATGAACATCCGCAGATAGGAAAAACTATGTAACGCAAGATGAGACCATTTGCCTCAGTCCCCCTCGTAAAGTAGCCATGCCTGATTGAGATAAATGTCCTGTATTTTCAGGCTGTCTCAAAGACAGACCACATATTGGAAGCAATAAAAAGTGACAGGAAACGTGTGTCACCCACTCTTAATCAGATGAGCAGTCTCCAATGAAAATCATTTGCAAAAGAGCAGTTCGACTTCAAGCATCTTGTTCAACAATGCACGACCATATTGAAAAAATATGAATACGAAAGGATTTAGGCCCATGTTTGTAACTGAATTATCTGACAGTAGTGTGGAGCAACGATTTGTAACCTACCGTACTTCGTTGAGGCGAATTCTGCCATGTCTCGCTCAAGAGTGTTGTTTACCTATAAATGTCCCATATACCACTATTTGATCAGAAAAAAATTGTTTTCTTGTCTAAAGAAAGTACCCATATTACCAAGAGTTGGAAAGGATCCTACCTCATCTTATGTGGGATATTGTGTGGTCAGAATACCTGTTAGGACCACATTCTTTTGAAGCTTACATGAATGGGAACTTCCATTTCTAAGTACAATAGAAGTTTTCAGTATCTCAGCTCCATGACAAGGCAATCACGGATCTTGTGTGGTTGTAGAAGCAAGGAGCTTGAGTCTCGTTTTGTTGTTCAGATCTGTGGGTTTCTTAATTGAACAACTTATTCTCGGATTCTATTTGGTTCTGCAGCATTTAAAGCCACATTAAAATGGTTACCACGAAATCCCAACATTACCACCTCAACAACCTTTTGAAATCGTCATGACAAACTTTTGATCTTACCACGCAAATAACTGAATATGAAGAATAATAAAGCCTTATGTGGTTCAACGTTGAAAGATTGATGGAAAGTTGACACAAGTGTTAAGGAAGTCTTTCTAAGCAGAATTACTAGAACGATCCGCAATAAAGCAAGGGGGACAGCGAGACACATAGATATCTGAGGAAGGTGTGATCGTCCATACACTGATCCGTTGGATACGTATTTTTTTTTATATCTAACTACGTCCATATAGAATATACTCTTTTTAAATAACTCCATAGGCGTCCTGCACAAAGAAATAGGATGCAGGCTGAATTCTCGTCTTTGCGATATTTCACTTTCCTCCGTGAACTTAGTGACTCCATCACGCAGCGTAAAAAAAAGTGATGGAGCATATGTGTCATCTGTTTGTTTCGTTAGCACGAGATTGTCGAGAAAAAGCACAACAAAATACAGTGACTGACGATTTTGGACGTACCTTTACCACAATGAACGATTTACTGTTAATACTCTGTTTGAATACATTCAAAAACACGCAGAAAAATGTAATTACTTCGCCTCACTTGTACCTAGTGTAATGATAATAATGCAGCAATAAATGCACTTGGGACATATATGCCTCATCTGCTGAGTGGATGAATGTGGGATTACAACTCCAGAGATTTGGGATTCAGGCATTGCTCCCGAGATTCCTTCTCTCACTTATCTCTTCTTTCACCTCTGACATTGATTTATGGAAATCGAAAATGTTGGAACTGTAGAATTGTTCGGAGACCCAATAATTAGCTTTGTCCCACAATTATTAACTGGGTAAGTTACTTCAAAAGTAGGAAGACGGCGAGTGACCACAACCTGCAGTAGGACAATGGCTCGCGAAGCACTGTGGTGACCAAACCTGGCTTCAGCCAGATGACGGCTTTACCTACTGCATTCTGAGAGGTCCTGATGGTCGTTTTCCTCGAGCACTATTCCTGTTCAGAGTACAGATCAAAGCAGAATGATACTGATATGCTACACATCATCCAATGTATATAGTTCATTGGCGTGTTGAGCGCAAATGTATACCCAGTAAGACGAATAAGTTCTGAAAGATTGTTATACACAGGCACATTCTGTGAAAGGCCGAATGCACGACTTTGTCGTAAACACTCCATTTTCTTTGTTATTCATTCCACTCCCACCACATTATCGTGTGGTGCGCCAGCTTCGGACACTTTGCTGCTCTTCAGCCTATCGAAGTTAGGCCAGTATAGCTTTTATGGGAGAATGAATAAAATGATAGGTTGTAAGTAGGCTGTTTAAGTTTTTATATTGGTAACGCCACGTAGCGCTCTGTATGTGCTGTGTGCAGTCTGTGGCTGGTTTGCATTGTTGTTGGAATATCTGCCATTGTAGTGTTGGGCAGCTGGATGTTAACAGCGCGTAGCGTTGCGCAGTTGGAGGTGAGCCGCCAGCAGTGGTGGATGTGGGGAGAGAAATGGCGGAGTTTTGAAATTTGTAAGACTGGATGTCATGAACTGCTATATATATTATGACTTTTGATGACTATTAAGGTAAATACATTGTTTGTTCTCTATTAAAATATTTCATTTGCTAACTATGCCTATCAGTAGTTAGTGCCTTCCGTAGTTTGAATCATTTATTTAGCTGCCAGTAGTGGCGCTCTCTGTATTGCAGTAGTTCGAGTAACCAACATTTTTGTGAGGTAAGTGATCTGTGAAACGTATAGGTTAATGTTAGTCAGGGCCTTTCTTTTGTAGGGATTATTGAAAGTCAGATTGCGTTGCGCCAAAAAAATATTGTGTGTCAGTTTAAGCCCAGTCACGTGTATAATTTTTCATAAGGGGACGTTTCATATGTCGACCCTTAGCCGAGGATACCTCACTGGAATCTTCTGATTTTTTCTTGTAGTTTGTGTAATTAGTGTAGCTTTTGTTTATTCCTAGCACGTAATTATAGAGAGAATTTCCAGTGTAGTTGTAGTTTTTCATTGTCGTACACAGTTGTGGCATGCATGTAGATTTGCACCAAGTATTTCGCAGCTGCGCTTGCAATTAACTAGATATTATTTTCAATGCTATGTTAATGTGTTTTGTTATTTTGCTCTTCAAATTGTGCTTTTCTGTGTTGTGTGAAATATTGTGACAATAATGGCGTGTGAAAAACGTAATACTAGGCTTCAAAGTAAACTGAGAAATGACAGTGAAGACGAAAGCAGTGTGTTAGCGTCGCAGAGTAATGAATTAACTAATGTTCAAAGTAGTAATTTGGTAATTGTGCATAAGGAAATGGAGCGGGCTGCAAAGAATGGTGTAGGCAGTGAAACAATTAGTGAACAGGGAAGCATTATCGATCGATCGGTCGGCAACAGCTCGCCTCAGGAATCCGAAATAACAGAACACAATATTGCAAATACTGTAGACTCAGGTTTTGCGTCCACACCGTTTTCTCAAATGAGTCAAGACACATTTTCGGCTTGCCAAAACGTGAATGTTGCCGGTGAAAATGCACAACCAAAAAGCATAGAGAAACACATTCCAGACACTAATACATTATTTTTGCAATTAATGCAACAAATGGAACAAAATCAGAGACAAACACAGCAAAAGCTTCAAGAGTTAGACACAATGGAACAACACCAGAGACAAACACAGCAACAGTTAGACACAATGGAACAAAATCTTCGGAAGTTAGACACCACACTTGAACAAACATGTGAAGATTTAGCTACTGAGTTACAAAACATTGAATCGAAATGCCTAAAAGTCTGTAATGACGTAAAAACACAAATTTGTGAGCATTTCCAACATATTTTTTCGCGTAATGAAAATTCATTACAGAATCACGAAGGAGCCATAAAAGAACTGCAAATTATTGTTCATGAAAATCATGAGACCTTGCAAGCCAAAATTGACTCAGTTGCATCTACTGATTCGGTTACGCAACTTGCAAAAACTCAGGAAAACTTAAAGGACACAGTAGATACGATTTCAACACAAATGGACACTGAAACTTGGTTCAGAAAAACACACAGAGGAAATAATTTCACTATCGGATAAAGTAGCCGAACTTTCAGATCAGTTCACTAACTTATCTACAAAGGTAGATGCTGATCTGAATGACACAAGACCTGTAGCTTTCACTGCCACTGAAGAGTATGAACAAATTAGAAAATTCAAACAAAATCAAAATCAAATCAATACACAGTACAAAAGAGATATCCGGAAAGTGCAAGATCAGTTGGCACAAGTAATAGAAGAATTACATATTACAGAGGACACTCGCGCTCCAGTATGGGAAGAGGGACATAGAACTATGGAACAACCACAAAATAATAACACAGGACACTTCGGAAATTATGAAAGAAATTGGCAAGGTACACCGAATTTTGAAATGGAACCGCCGAAACAAAGTAACAATGACCGAAATGCGACTTGCCGACATGATGATTTTGACTATAAGCTGTTCATTACTACAAGTAAATTCAAAACATTTAAGAATTCCGGCAACGACATTCATCCACAAGCGTGGCTTCATCAGTTCACTCATTGTTTTCCTCCCAACTGGTTGGTCATTAGAGCACAGATTAGAATTTATGTGTGGCTATTTAGAGAATGAACCAGCTGTAAGAATGCGATCGGTCATTCACGATTGTCACAGTGAAGGAGAATTTTATCATGCCTTCCTCTCAGCATATTGGTCTCAAGCTACACAAGACCGAGTAAAACATAGCATCATAATGATGAAACATTTCGAACAATCTGAATTTTCCAGTCTTGTGAAATATTTTGAAGACATGTTGCATAAGAATCAATATCTTTCAAACCCATACAGCCCTTCAGAACTCATCCGCATTTCCTTAATGAGATTGCCTGAACATTTAAGAAATATTACTTTGGCAGGGCGTTGCAAAGACGACATTGAAGCTTTTCAGGGACTCTTACAAGAATTAGAAATTGACACAGACAGTCGCGGGATGCGAAAACAGGAAAACAACCACTACATGTCACATCCGTCACAATTCCGTGACGACAGAAACAATAACTGGACACGACAGGTCTATTCTTACAACGCAAATCATGAAAAAAACAGACACCACCCACATGACAACCACTGGGACAGTAGTAATAGTTACAGAGAAAGGTCGCATTTCCGTAGTAATGAATCTGACAGAGACAATAATAGAAACAGACAATATTGCAACTAGAACTATTATTATCACGGGGGACAGAACAACTTCAGATGCAACGGTCCACCGTGCAGTGATAATTCAGGGAGAAATTCTCCACCACTTAACCGACAAGAAAGAAACTACAGGAACTACCGACATGACGACAGACGATATAATCATAACGACAGACCCGAATTTCATCAGAACTGGCGGGTTTCAAACAGGGCAGGGCCCTCAAGACAAGGTGAATTTGTAGCAGTTAGACCTCCAAATCCCAATAACGACATGCGCCAACAAAGAAACAGACAATGATTCGCAGCGCAGGCAGCCACATGCACCGGCTCGGCTTGAGGAAAATAACATAGACGCTAACCTTGAGAAAAATTCCAGTATTCCTTACCGACGTATACCGCATGATAATTGCGTTCAATTTGAAAGGGTAAAAGATTGCACCACATTTCACATGTAAAACCGTTTATTGAAATATAATCTACTTTTTAACTTTGTCTTTGCCATAAAACTTTTCACTTCACATTTCTAGTATGCATTGTCAGACTTAGAATCTTTTACCATGCAACAATGTTTGAAGTTTAACATCCAGTCAAGAACCTGGGCAACTTATTTAGACAGTAATTACGAATGCATTGTTATAGTGAACAGACGACACAGTGTCATACATTCTTGCAACAAGTTGCACGATTATGTAACGACTATCAGGCTTACATACTTAGAACATATACTGGTACTACAAATGAGATATTAATGCAACATTTTGGTTTACTTGAAAATACATTCTGGATTTAAAGTACTTTCTTAGAGAAATCAGATGACACGGTGGTTAGTTTATTTGATAGCTACACGATTATATCGCCACGCTATTCATATGTGACACAATTTACGTTGTTACTTTTTCAGTGTTTCTGTTTTATATCTGCACAGTTTTTCTGTATTATTCTGGAAAGTAAAACATGTTTTAGTAGTAACTTTTGTGGTATAGCTACAATGAGACAGCCTTTTCCATAGCACAACAATACGTTACAGCACAGTAGTTTCTTCATCACGGCAATAAGCGTAGTAACTAAGATATCTATACGCAAAGCATTTCACTTTCGTTTATGATGAGGTAAGTACATTGACTTCAGCTGAACTTTGCTTACTGAGGACGATAACTACGACACTTTCACAGAATTATCTTACAACAAGACGCACAGTTTAGCGCTACAGTACAGGTATTTGAGTGATTAACTTTGTACTTAAAACATTTATTTTTAAAGATATTTGAAGTACAATGATACAAAGGTTTTCCGTGATACATTTCATTCCATTGCAGTAATCTGTAACACCTGAGAGTATAATTACATTAATCCTCAGGGGGTACACGCCTACTTTGTGTACCATGTGTTTGGCAAGCACAAGGGGCCATAGCTAATATGGTATTTGCTGATACAACATTACACATCGGTACCATATTTCTCTAACACATGAATTACGCAGCTATATGATCATTTAACTGAGAGACAAACATTTTTTTTACTACATCACTGACACATGTTTACACAATTACACAGTTGGATAACTTCACACTTATGAAACTGTATTTTGCCTGTACTTTGTGAACTGTTCATATTTTTTTGGAACCGTTGTGATACTATGAGAGCTTTGAATGTCGCATTTGGTATGAGATTATGATTTTTAAAGTACGTTTGAGGCAGATAACACTTTTGAAATGATCAGAGAATTTTTTTAGGTTTTAAAATATTCAAAAAGCTACAACGATTTTGAGATGTGATTGATCTGTTATGATGTTGTTATTACGACGACGATGTGTATTATGCCATTGCGGTATGTTTATGATCAATGAGATGATGTTATATGAGGAATCTGATTATGCTATGTATTTATTATGACGAAATATTGAAGACGTGTTGATGAATATGTATATGTGTAATAAGGTAAGGAATAAGGAGTAGTGGTTAGGGACTCTGACTTGTGAAAAAGGATGTTGGAAACCAAGAATCGTACTTTAAGAGTTATGAAATGTGTGTAAATGCGTGAATGTATCACAACGCTGGCGAAAATTTTTTGGACACTGTTATATTTACAGGATTTTGTTTCTACACGTTTGTAACGCAAATTCTCGACCTGCGAAATTTCTATATGAGACTGTCACTGCTGTCGTAAATATTTCGGTAAGAAAGTTAAGTGACTTTCATGTAATGCGTCATGGACGCCCATCTGTACCACCTGCCTGAAAAAAAGCCATTAGTATGTGCCTTTCAGAGGTACAGGTGGAAAAAAAGAGGCCATTATCCTCGATATTGACATTTCTTTGCAGAAAGCATCGCAAATACGACATGCTCATTACTTGGAAACGTGATTACTCGTACTTTGTGCTACTTACTGAAAGGCTTATGAATTGATTGGAAATATTCGTACATCTGCACACCTGATTATGACAAGTGTCTTTCTACAAGAATTGAGAGAATTTCTACTGACTTATGAAATGCCACATAGCTGTTGAATGATGTTTTAATGCTTTGGTTTGCGTAATTGCTAATTTCATTTGATATCTGTTTTCCAGCTGTGTTGCAGCATTGGTTTTATAAAATAAAGTTAAATGCATTTGCTAATGTGAACACTTTCTTTCAACAGATCTATTAAATAATTATTTTATGATCCATATTCTTCGAAAAAGGAGCACTTGGAATGGAAAGAACAATAAGAACGGATTAATAACAGTAACTGCATACATAATTTTGTTTTCAAGTACTTGTTAAATTCTTTTGTAGAATAAATTGTGATGCATCACTCTAGTACTAAGATGTGACATAGGTATTAAACATGGCTATTTGTACTTTAATATTTTTTCTGCTTGAGCTTTGTCATGTTTAGATATAAGTTACTGCATTTGCTGTTGCTGTTTGCCAGGCATAGTGCTACTGAATTTTAATTTGTGTTACTCTGCTAAGCCAGGTTACTACTGATTTATTTGTCTTGTTTGCTGCACATTGCCTTATATTAGTTGTAATACTGCAATTGCTTTGCTAATTTCTATAATGCTGCTTGCTTTGCAAATCTGCATTTTTTGTCATTGCTTTTTGTGTTAATTGTTTTGTGCTGCTGCATTGCCTCGTCCCTTAATTTAGCATCTGAGCTCAGTGGATTTGAGTTAGCTTAAGAGGGATAGACTATATAAGAGAATGAGTTGCGATGAATTGGAAGAAATGCATTGAGAAGTTTTACAAAAAAGTACAGAAAGCAGGTATAGATAGCACTTTTTGAAATAATTAAGAACGAAGGGAGATCTCAAAGAAGTAAAGAAAGTTTTGTTTGCAAGATACTGCAGTAAAACCAACCCTGTCCTATTCTTTTGTGTTATCCCTCTATGTGTTTGTGTACCCTTGTGTATTTGTGTTCTTCCTGTCTTTATGTGTTTAGTTAATAAGATTTATGCTGTAGAATTTTTCTAGTACTAAGCTACATTCACTATGATGAGGAAAACTGTTATCCTCAAATATAATTTGCATTTATAATATGTCATTTTCTTTGTAAAGATGTTTACACATTATTAATTCTGTTCTGTTTCAATTCTCATGTGTGAAATTAATGTTTCGAAAACTATTCTCATTATTTTATATATTTACTTATGTCATAATTCCTGTAACACTGATGTATATGTTATTTCG
Source organism: Schistocerca piceifrons (assembly GCF_021461385.2). Taxonomy (NCBI): domain Eukaryota; kingdom Metazoa; phylum Arthropoda; class Insecta; order Orthoptera; family Acrididae; genus Schistocerca; species Schistocerca piceifrons. The sequence continues at coordinate 138,430,825 of NC_060148.1, read as the reverse complement.
ATTCTTTTGTATAGCCTGTACTACAAATGTTAACTGTATTGTTTTGTACCTTTGTAATTGCATTCTTATGTTATAAAATTGTAATTGACACCAGTTCATCGAATTAAGTAACTTGTAAGTTACATTTCACTGCACACATTTCTGTTGGTCATAGTATATGGACAATATGTGAGAAGTAGGGACTGTTAGTGTTTGCACATGTGTTAATAATTCAGCAAGAGACTGGATAACAGCATTGCTGGTTCTAAGGACAATTACAAAAACTGTGTGAGTGCACAAGTGGTGGTTTATGGACTTGCTATATTCTCCGCAAGACTCTTAGATGGTGATTGTGCACCTGCACAGTCGCAGCAGATGGCTGCTGGCCATCCCTACAAGGACTACAGTGGGTCTACTCTGTGATGACCTACCTACCAATATTCTTCAAAACTTCGACTGACTCTGCAGTGCGTTTGTTCTGTTGTGGCCCATTACCTGTCTGCATGTCGAGAGTCAGCACTGTCTTTTCGTTGGAAGGACAACACTACTTCTTCAAGACTGCATGGAAATCCACTACTTCTGTGTGCATTTTCTTCTACTGCTCAGACTTTGAGAAAAACACTGCTATTTTACTGTGATGAACGATCAGGACTGTCTTTATGGACTGTGAGAAAATTTTAGCTTTTGACCAACATTGTATCAATAAGTGTGTGCATTTGATTTCTTTGTTATTGTAATTATGAAAAATTTTTTCAAATCTGTATTGGCCACTGCCCAAAACAAATTGTAAAATTTTTTGTGGGGAACATGGGGGCTATGTAAGTAGGCTGTTTAAGTTTTTGTATTGGTAACGCCATGTAGCGCTCTGTATGTGCTGTGTGCAGTCTGTGGCTGGTTTGCATTGTTGTTGGAATATCTGCCATTGTAGTGTTGGGCAGCTGGATGTTAACAGCGCGTAGCGTTGCGCAGTTGGAGGTGAGCCGCCAGCAGTGGTGGATGTGGGGAGAGAGATGGCGGAGTTTTGAAATTTGTAAGACTGGATGTCATGAACTGCTATATATATTATGACTTTTGATGACTATTAAGGTAAATACATTGTTTGTTCTCTATTAAAATCTTTCATTTGCTAACTAGGCCTATCAGTAGTTAGTGCCTTTCGTAGTTTGAATCTTTTATTTTGCTGGCAGTTGTGGCGCTCTCTGTATTGCAGTAGTTCGAGTAACCAAGATATTTGTGAGGTAAGTGACTTGTGAAATGTATAGGTTAATGTTAGTCAGGGCCATTCTTTTGTAGGGATTATTGAAAGTCAGATTGCGTTGTGCTAAAAAAATATTGTGTGTCAGTTTAAGCCCTGTCAGGTGTATAATTTTTCAAAAGGAGACGTTTCAAGGTTTCAAAAAACAATAAAAGCCATAGCGTCTCTACATAAACACATGTACATTGAAGGTGATGATGGTGCTATGGTGAAGATAAGGCTCGTGCTTCTGGCAAGTCACTGGCAGTCAGTTCCCAATAATTACTATGAGGGTAATACAGTATGATGCAGGTGCCAGCCAGAAAGGGTGTAGGTATTCAAGGTGTTGGAGTGGGCTGGGAAGTATGATTGACAAGTCAATGTGGGCAGAGGGAGGTGGGAGGGAGGGATGACAGTGGTCAGGAGGCTGGAAGCGGGATCATCTACATATTGAAGAGGCATATACGCTAGGATTATAGCTGGTTGGAGGAGTAAGTGTCTACATACTATTCTGGAACAGGAAGAACCAGCCAGCTGAAGTTCCGCTCGAATAGGATACAGAAGGGTGGCAAGTGGAGGGTGGATATGACATGTTGGTATAGGCGCACCAGAAGCCTAGGTATCCAGAGGATAGGCGAGAAAAATTGCTTTTGTTCCCCACGTTCATGGAACGTTTACAATTTGTGACAAAGTCTGAGGAACTTCAGAAGAGAGGGCAATGTAATCAGCTGGTAGAGGTTGCGTCTGAGACGGCAAATATGATACAGAGTGCAAGGTGTTCTAAGACTGTAAGGAATGGTAAATTTTGGAGTGCTGAGATCCAAGCTATATTGGCGAAAGTAAGACTGGGGCCACTAAGGCTTTTGGAAAGACGAAGGAAGAAACAAGATCAGGGGTTAACGGCCTGATGGTGAAACAGCTATTATAGCATAACCCAGAATTTGGAGGAATGGGGAAGCAGGACAGCTGGGTCCATCCATAGGAACCGTCGTGTCATTCACCGTAAGCTGTGTAGGGACATCGCAGAGAAACTAAATATGGTTGAAAATCAAGTTTGGAGCCAACTGCTTACCACAGCATCGCCTCGTTCAGTGGGTTTTACCCAAGTACAGAGGATGGCTGAATGATGGAATCCCCACATTGTCGAGTTTCCTGTCTTCTTAATTTGAGTTTGTTGTAGGCTGGGGATGCGTGATTATTCCAAGATACGAGAAAGTGAGAGTCCTCTGCCCATGTCATTAGAGAGGAATGGAACAGCAGGTCCACCGCCTTACTGCAAGCGTTTATCTTCCTCCACGTAATTGGGCACTGTCCTTGCATTGTGAGTGTACATGACTGTAATGGATGCGTTAAGAGCTTAACATCCACATCTGACACACATGTTGTTGTGTCATGCTTTTAATAAATTTACGAGTAGATAAATGAAACAGTCAATGATCAGAACGCCTTATTGTTTGGAAAGCAATACACTTATCTTTAGCTCCTCGTGGATGTGGTTGCGTGAGCACGTGTGGTATTAATTGGGGTCCAAATACACAGGAGCTGCTGAAAACACTGAGCGGCATTACAGTGCAAGTCTGCACATGATGAGCACTGAACGTTTACTACAACTGTGCCAAATATGTGTCTGTTGTTGGCCCTCGACTCTCTGTACGTGCATGCTTGGCCTAGGCTTGACTGAGTGACGTTACGCTGACACTGCACCCTGAAGGCAGAAATTCGTCGCTTCTCTGCAGTCGTCATGGAACTGTTGATACCCTCGTAGACAGAACAGAACTCAGGCTGGACTCTGGCAGAACTCGTACCAGGCACTTGCAGATCTGCAAATACTTGTCGTGTGTGGCGCCTCGAAGCTACAGGAGGAGTGGCTTACTACTTCTTTCTCATAGGCGGTGGCGATGCTGTTTAGGTGTACAGCATCTCTGCGGTGGTCGATTGACGATTTGCTGCAGGCGATTATCGTCGACATCACATGTGTCACATTCAACAGTGTCACAGGCATCAGTGTATCAGGATACACTGAGGAGAGGTAATGTAATGTAGAACACTGACACGAGGTCTGGTGATGAGAAACTTTATGCTTCAATTCCCCCTCCCATTCCTGGGGAAATACCAGCAATGCAAATTTCTTCCATCACCTGGATTCAAACCAGCTTACCTTTGAAGAGAGTACCACCACACAGTCATGTTTATGTGTGCCATTGTGGAAGTTAGGGAGGGAGAAATGATTGGTGGTATTTATTGTAATAATTCCTTGCGTTTTTAACGTAAGTGATTTTGATGTAGCAGAGGCCACACCAAGAGGTGAAGTTGTCGAGGCAGTTGGAGATATGCTGTTGAGTAAGATTTACAGTAACAAAAGAAGCATGGTGTGCCAGACAAGGAGCTATACAGTAAACATAATTCATTGGGACACCTGGCACTTGCCAGTTTCCTCCCAGAGATCCGAATGCGCGACTAGTGCGGAATATTTCGCCAATTAAGGAGTCATCATACCACTTTTCAATTATAGGCCACATGTCCTCTGGACAGACACCAGTGGTTCCCATTACCTTCTGAATTCTCATGCCTTTGAGCACTGCTGACTCTTCAGGGTTTTAGGAGCAGGGGAAAAAAGTGCCTTGAAGCTCTATCCGCCCTCACAATCATATTCGACGGTCACAGGAGCTTTTAGCTCTAGAGAGGCAACTACACCCCAGGAGGCCGGTCCCAAGCTATCTACGTCGGCCAGTGACCGCCTGTAGAGCAGACAATGTTTGCCCGAGTAAAAGGACGACCCCGTGTTCGGCTTAAAAGCAAATTCCGCTACATTGTGTGGGAGCGGCCATCCTACGCATTCTTTACACATAGCACGCAGTTTCAGAGATTTTCACAGGGAGACAGCAAACGCCAGACACTGATACTACAGATTTCCGGATTGGTCGCCTTAAACAAAACGTCATTCTCCCGTTTTAGAAGAGCAATGCTGATTGGCAGACGATATTTCTGACGCCTTGAGCTGAAGGAGTAATGGAAGAGATCGAAAGATATACCCCTTCACGTCTGGCGTGCAGAGGGGCCGTTCCGTTGTCGCTCTTGGAGCGAGAACACGTAACGAGAGCGTGCGCGCTCGTACATGTGCTCAAAGAGCGAGGAACAAGTCTCTCCTCAGTACTTCACTGGGAGAGCACCTCTGTCGCACGCCAATAGACTAGGGGCGAATAGGAGTCCTTGAATTCATCAAGGCATAGTGAGAGTTTGATTGGCGAAGGTCAATCCAGATAGAACGAGAGTTATTTGTCAGCAGCGAGTGGCGCAGACAGAAGTCATCACAGCTACAGCTCTTGCGCCCCCCACATTTCCTCCACAACAATACCCTTCACTGCATATCACACGTGACAGCCTCGACTGTACCTAGCAACATTCTAACCGATAATTATTCAAGTTGAGTAGGTGCACCTCTCAGCCATTCTGCCAAGTCAATAACAATCTTAAATCTTTGTATAGAAATTTCATTAGCGAATCCTATCCATAAGAGGTAACTTCACATTGTGAAAAGAACCCGCAAATAACGTGTTCAATTCATAAATAAAAGTGCTATTGTGATTTCTCAGAATTTTTGCAAAATAAATAATATTTTTCGTTACTTTCATGTTTTTCTTACACTAACTAACACTACTCCAGTACCAAAGTATCCCACTATTTACGTAAACATTTTGTGAATTTTTGTGTCATTTCCTTACAGTGGACGACTCCAGAAGGTATTTATTGCTGAAAGTCTTTCAGGCATTTCTCTTTAGAACGTTAAGACTGTCCGTCTGACTTCTGTAGTAGTGTGGGGGTGGAAACTTAATCTTGCAGGGGCCAAAGGGTAAAGGGTACATCTCAGATTAATCTGTTGTGCAGAATGACAGAATAGCACCAACCCACACGCTCACAAAATGTGTGGCTTTATAGTCTTGTGTTGTAAATGCTATATTTAGTTCGTTTTGTGGCGTTATAGACAGGTATTTTAAACTGGGACCAAGAGATATGGTGGTCGTATTTGTCTGACATTGTATGTACCGAATTGTCGAGCAGTCATTAGATACAGTGAGTATATCTTTAAGATATGAAGCACTGGGTCTGGCTTGTTGACGTTGTTTGGTAAAGTGTGGTTGTTATGGATGAGAGGAGAATGAATCCTTTTTCAATAGATTGTTCAGTTTATGGAAAATGTGGCAGTGTTTTTGTTCATGTGTATCACCAATCCCAGGGTTTCTGATCTGCAGAATGAGGTGCTGGTATCAGGATATCTCACAAGCACCCATTGGCAGTACCATCTGATTGTATGATGTAGCAATTATCTGTGCTTTGTAGAGTGTAGAATGACTGGGACTGTGTTACGTGACTGTAACAATTTTCATTAAAGTATAGTTGTACCATTGAGATAACATGTAACTGATGCAGTTCTCGTTGGAGTTGATGGAACTGACGTATGGATGGAATGCTATGCTGCTGCTTTGTCTTGATGTTTTATGTGGCAAAACAAGGTTAGGCATAGGTTTTAAGCTGATGTTTTGATGTGGCTGAAGAAAAAGTAGGATTGGTTTTTGGAATAGGTGACTTGGATGTTAAAATGGAAGGTAATGGGGCTGTTATCTTCATCTGTTGAACGATATGTGGACGTTGAAAGAGATTCATTATTGTGGAAAACGGTGGTTCTAAACTGGATGTCTTTCATGTTAGGGATGCGACACAAGAAACTGTTGGGATGATGATGGTGAGTTCGGCTGATGGTGTGGAAAACTGTGGGTCTGTACTCAATATCTTTGATGGTGAGGGTGCAGTGCATGGAGTTGTTGGGATGGGGAATGTAAGTTTAGTATAGTGAATAATGCGTTTACTTTATATTTATTAGATCATACGAGTTGAGGCTGTGTAGATGATGCAGTTGTGCTAGGATTGTACATTTGGCATAGTTAACATGGGTGGTTTTACGAACTTCCAGTATGATGCAGTAGTTTGGGTCAGCAACTTCTGGTAATCAGTGAACGAAAAACCGCTGCAATTTTTTGTTCATTCGATGTGTTATGTGTATGCGCTGTAAATATTCATTGCACGTTATTGAAATCTTCGGAAATGCCATTTTCGACTACGTTATGGTGATTTGAAAATGGGTCTCGCTTCGAAACAAGTCATCGAATGAATAAAAAATAAAAATTTGCAACTTGGACTGGGTTTTCGTCCTACTGATGGGTGGTCTTGTTTGTAACTGGGATAGGCCAGGTGGTTCTGCGATACTGGGTCAGATAGTCGTCACACAGGAAGTATTTGTGAGATCTGTAGGCTTGGATTTGTGATTTAGGTGATTTTACACAATGGCAGCGACAACAGATCAGGGCTCAGTACTTGATACATTGGTCTGTTGTGGGCAAGCATCTAGTTCTGCTGGACAGTGATGCGTAAAGAAGCGGGCAGAGAAGCGACACGGTTTTAATAGTGGCGAGGGCAACTCTTTCAGACAGGGGCGTTGTAGCAGCCTGCTGGATGTCGCAAGCCATCTCCAACATCGCCACGTGCTCAGAAGAGATTCGCACCAGTTTCTTCTTTCCCTCCCCCCCCCCCCCCCCCCCTTCCTATCTCGACCGAACTGCCACGATATCTCCGATCTCTCTGGATTATCATGACAACTTTCCCCTGAAGATATCTTCAATGTCAGGCTTAAAGTTAGCTTCCAGACAAATGGCTAGTGGTCCACAACTCTGTAAGGTCTTGTCGCTGCTCATTCTTTAATATCTTGTCGCCACTCGTGAGGAATTGAAACATCAACTACAGCTCACACGTTTGTTCTCGGTGTCCATAACAGTTTCAGTCATAATTATAGACATGCTGCAGAGTGCAGCTGAGTCTAGCAACAGATGGGGTAAGAGTCTGCTTGTTTGGTAACTTGCTAACAATGCGTATTTCCTTTTATGTGCCAGTATTATTCTTATGAGTGTCTGCAGTAAATTATCGGCGACAGCCGGAATTTTAGAAAGGCCTTTCTTCTCACTATTACAATTCCTGGTTCTACTATACGGATATTCTTATGATAACTTACTTCCTTATCTGTTGTAACCCTTTTCGACCACCTTAGTTTCTTAGTTTTTCGGCTTACTACCAATGAAAACCCTGCAAGTTCGATTGCCTGAAGCGGTCAAGAGTGACAACGGCAGGCATAAATAATTTTTCCGCTGAGAGAGCACAAGCCCACTCTCCTCCCTTCCTCTCATTTAAATGGAGTTACTCCCTACCGAACAAGTAGCTATCAGGCAGGTACAAAGAGAGAATTAAACGATTACAACTCGTTTCATGTCTGGTGCACGATAGATAGATGACCGAGTAATAGATAAAGTCCAGCAACGAGAATAAAATAATAAATTTAAGAAATATAGTGATTCGAACAAATAGAGTTGTTTAGCAGACAGGTGCGGTAGCTGTGTTTCCTCAGTCCTACTACAGTTCATAGTATTAACACTTCTATGAATAATATTAACAGTGTACCTCATACAATTAACTGTTCAGTTACAAATCGAAATATTGTTTGTCAAAGAAAATTAGTAAATACGAACAGTATCGTGCTAGGATCACACATGAGAAATTTAGATCACTACACCAGTTACAGTATTGACAGAAAATTAGCTTGTCTGTAGCCGTTATGTTGCAGAAACCATTCGCCATTTTTAAAAAGCCTTATACTAGGTCTGAAAAAAACTACATGTACAGAATTTTAGAGTGTTTATAGAAGACAAAAAGGAACACTTTTTTATATGATGCACGTGTCGCACATGTATGAAGGTCTTATCTGCACTGGCGTTCAGAGAAGGTGTTCAAAGTGCTGTGGGATGGGCACTGTTTTAGAGGTGTTGCGTGCCTCCTACGGGAGGGAGACGAGTTGTTCAGTGTACCAGACACTGGCAGACACCCCAGGCGAGGTGGTTGCCTTTTAGGCTGAGGCTGCAAACATTATTTGTGACACACACCACTTGTTTCGAGTGTGTTACACAATCGTTAGCAACCAGCTGGCACTTGAGTAACGTCTCTAAAACATCACACCTGTGACATTTGTGTCACATAAAATTTGTTCTTTTTAATCTTCTGTAAACAATTCAAAATTTTGTGTACATAGTCTTTTATAACCCCCCCATGAACCATGGACCTTGCCGTTGGTGGGGAGGCTTGCGTGCCTCAGCGATACAGATAGCCGTACCGTAGGTGCAACCACAACGGAGGGGTCTCTGTTGAGAGGCCAGACAAACGTGTGGTTCCTGAAGAGGGGCAGCAGCCTTTTCAGTAGTTGCAAGGGCAACAGTCTGGATGATTGACTGATCTGGCCTTGTAACAATAACCAAAACGGCCTTGCTGTGCTGGTACTGCGAACGGCTGAAAGCAAGGGGAAACTACAGCCGTAATTCTTCCCGAGGGCATGCAGCTTTACTGTATGATTACATGATGATGGCGTCCTCTTGGGTAAAATATTCCGGAGGTAAAATAGTCCCCCATTCGGATCTCCGGGCGGGGACTACTCAAGAGGATGTCGTTATCAGGAGAAAGAAAACTGGCTTTCTACGGATCGGAGCGTGGAATGTCAGATCCCTTAATCGGGCAGGTAGGTTAGAAAATTTAAAAAGGGAAATGGATAGATTGAAGTTAGATATAGTGGGAATTAGTGAAGTTCGGTGGCAGGAGGAACAAGACTTCTGGTCAGGTGACTACAGGGTTATAAACACAAAATCAAATAGGGGTAATGCAGGAGTAGGTTTAATAATGAATAGGAAAATAGGAATGCGGGTAAGCTACTACAAACAGCATAGTGAACGCATTATTGTGGCCAAGATAGATACGAAGCCCACGCCTACTACAGTAGTACAAGTTTATACGCCAACTCGCTCTGCAGATGACGAAGAAATTGAAGAAATGTATGATGAAATAAAAGAAATTATTCAGATTGTGAAGGGAGACGAAAATTTAATAGTCATGGGTGACTGGAATTCGAGTGTAGGAAAAGGGAGAGAAGGAAACATAGTAGGTGAATATGGATTGGGGGACAGAAATGAAAGAGGAAGCCGCCTGGTCGAATTTTGCACAGAGCACAACATAATCATAACTAACACTTGGTTTAAGAATCATGAAAGAAGGTTGTATACATGGAAGAACCCTGGCGATACTAAAAGGTATCAGATAGATTATGTAATGGTAAGACAGAGATTTAGGAACCAGGTTTTAAATTGTAAGACATTTCCAGGGGCAGATGTGGACTCTGACCACAATCTATTGGTTATGACCTGTAGATTAAAACTGAAGAAACTGCAAAAAGGTGGGAATTTAAGGAGATGGGACCTGGATAAACTAAAAGAACCAGAGGTTGTACAGAGATTCAGGGAGAGCATAAGGGAGCAATTGACAGGAATGGGGGAAATAAATACAGTAGAAGAAGAATGGGTAGCTTTGAGGGATGAAGTAGTGCAGGCAGCAGAGGATCAAGTAGGTAAAAAGACGAGGGCTAGTAGAAATCCTTGGGTAACAGAAGAAATATTGAATTTAATTGATGAAAGGAGAAAATATAAAAATGCAGTAAGTGAAACAGGCAAAAAGGAATACAAACGTCTCAAAAATGAGATCGACACGAAGTGCAAAATGGCTAAGCAGGGATGGCTAGAGGACAAATGTAAGGATGTAGAGGCCTATCTCACTAGGGGTAAGATAGATACCGCCTACAGGAAAATTAAAGAGACCTTTGGAGATAAGAGAACGACTTGTATGAATATCAAGACCTCAGATGGAAACCCAGTTCTAAGCAAAGAAGGGAAAGCAGAAAGGTGGAAGGAGTATATAGAGGGTCTATACAAGGGCGATGTACTTGAGGACAATATTATGGAAATGGAAGAGGATGTAGATGAAGATGAAATGGGAGATATGATACTGCGTGAAGAGTTTGACAGAGCACTGAAAGACCTGAGTCGAAACAAGGCCCCCGGAGTAGACAATATTCCATTGGGAGAGCCAGTCCTGACAAAACTCTACCATCTGGTGAGCAAGATGTATGAAACAGGCAAAATACCCACAGACTTCAAGGAGAATATAATAATTCCAATCCCAAAGAAAGCAGGTGTTGACAGATGTGAAAATTACCGAACTATCAGCTTAATAAGTCACAGCTGCAAAATACTAACACGAATTCTTTACAGACGAATGGAAAAACTAGTAGAAGCCAACCTCGGGGAAGATCAGTTTGGATTCCGTAGAAACACTGGAACACGTGAGGCAATACTGACCTTACGACTTATCTTAGAAGAAAGATTAAGGAAAGGCAAACCTACGTTTCTAGCATTTGTAGACTTAGAGAAAGCTTTTGACAATGTTGACTGGAATACTCTCTTTCAAATTCTAAAGGTGGCAGGGGTAAAATACAGGGAGCGAAAGGCTATTTACAACTTGTACAGAAACCAGATGGCAGTTATAAGAGTCGAGGGACATGAAAGGGGAGCAGTGGTTGGGAAGGGAGTAAGACAGGGTTGTAGCCTCTCCCCGATGTTGTTCAATCTGTATATTGAGCAAGCAGTAAAGGAAACAAAAGAAAAATTCGGAGTAGGTATTAAAATTCATGGAGAAGAAATAAAAACTTTGAGGTTCGCCGATGACATTGTAATTCTGTCAGAGACAGCAAAGGACTTGGAAGAGCAGTTGAATGGAATGGACAGTGTCTTGAAAGGAGAATATAAGATGAACATCAACAAAAGCAAAACAAGGATAATGGAATGTAGTCTAATTAAGTCGGGTGATGCTGAGGGAATTAGATTAGGAAATGAGGCACTTAAAGTAGTAAAGGAGTTTTGCTATTTGGGGAGCAAAATAACTGATGATGGTCGAAGTAGAGAGGATATAAAATGTAGGCTGGCAATGGCAAGGAAAGCGTTTCTGAAGAAGAGAAATTTGTTAACATCCAGTATAGATTTAAGTGTCAGGAAGTCATTTCTGAAAGTATTCGTATGGAGTGTAGCCATGTATGGAAGTGAAACATGGACGATAAATAGTTTGGACAAGAAGAGAATAGAAGCTTTCGAAATGTGGTGCTACAGAAGAATGCTGAAGATTAGATGGGTAGATCACATAACTAATGAGGAAGTATTGAATAGGATTGGGGAGAAGAGAAGTTTGTGGCACAACTTGACCAGAAGAAGGGATCGGTTGGTAGGACATGTTCTGAGGCATCAAGGGATCACCAATTTAGTATTGGAGGGCAGCGTGGAGGGTAAAAATCGTAGAGGGAGACCAAGAGATGAATACACTAAGCAGATTCAGAAGGATGTAGGTTGCAGTAGGTACTGGGAGATGAAAAAGCTTGCACAGGATAGAGTAGCATGCAGAGCTGCATCAAACCAGTCTCAGGACTGAAGACCACAACAACAACAACAACAACAGTCTTTTTTTAGTCCCTGCATAATGAAGAAGTCAATAATACATCGAAATGAAGTAGTTAGCTTGTCATAGATCCAGACGGAGAGTTGCCGAGGAATCTAAAAACTGACTTTGGAAAGAGTACCAGATATCATGCGTGACGTGCAAAATCACGCAAGAGCTAAAACTACATATTCAGAAGGGTATTTGAATCTCTTTCCTCGAACAACTGAACAGTTGTCAGCGCATAACCGTGAAGTGGCCGGGTCCCAGTATTAAACTTACCTACAATCTTGACTTCGTATAATGTATCGATGTACTCAGCTGTGGTGACCCAGTAGACACGATAGAAGGCGTACAGTTCCTCAGCGAGACTGAACATTTGCGACGCCTCTGGCTGCCGCTCCTTGCACAGCGCACTGAAGTCGTCGTCAAAGGAGAGGTTCCACGGCTGATAGCGCAGCAGGCGTTCACTCAACAGCGGCCGCCTGTAGCATACAAGGTGCGAGGTTAAAAGTTAAAAACCTAGCATGTATAGTTAATGCAAGTACGTAAAACTATCCAAAAATGTGTTTGAAATCTTACGGGGCTTAACTGCTAAGGTCATCAGTCCCTAAGCTTACACACTACTTAACCTACATTATCCTAAGGACACACACAGACACACCCATGCCCGAGGGAGGACTCGAACCTCCGCCGGGACCAGCCGCACACCCCATGACTGCAGCGCCCCCTAGACCGCTCGGGTAATCCCGCGCGGCTAAAAGTATCCAGAACGGATTTCCACTCAGCAGTAGATTAGAAACTTCCTGGCAGATGAGTACTGTGTGCCAGACTGGGACACAAACCTGGAACCTTTTCATTCTTTAAAGGATGCATTGTAACACAGCAAACAATCGCAAATCCATTGGTCTTTTTAGCATTTTAGCGCATCGAGATTTCAGCTTTAGATTTCAGAGCACTTGAGTGAGGTACCGATTGTAACTATTTCTTACAGATCATCCACTCCCTTCTGTGCTGCTGTATCGTTTTAACTGGTTTCAGGCACATCAAACAGCAGAACTGCAGCGCTTGCCGCAGAATACCTCTTTTCTTTAAAGAAGAATTTCGTATTCATTGCAAGAGAGTGAACATGTGATATTTATGTTAAGGATATGAATGACTTGTTCTAATTAATTATAGATGATTTTAGACGCTGACATGTAGACATGTCTGTCATGAGCTGAAGCAAAATCTTCCACATTACCACTTGAAAATGACTCATAAGGTCGAAACTGCAATAGTAAAACAATTTTTAAGGTCAATGGCCAATATAACGTCCTTAAAAAGATAGACATCGAGCTAGGCAGGCACGAACCGAGAGCCGCCGTCACAGCCTTACTCCCGCCAGTACCTCAGCCGCTGCCTTTCAGCCGTCACAGAAGCTCCCCTGCACGGCTGGCGGGACCAGCGCTCCCGGAAGGGTGGGCATTGCAGTGACCAGAGGCCTCGGGAGTTGCTTCCTGGGCGAATCCTCACTCTGCAGTGGCGAGTGCAGTCACTTGAAACGTCGGGGATCCGACACACGGCTCTGACCTGCCAGGGAGTTTCCTATCTGCTTTAGGTGATGTGACATCTGCGATAATATTCCATAAAGACTGTATGACAGCTGAAAGCAGAACTCTCACAGGAAGATGAGTTCAATGGACAAACGTGAATGTACCGTCAAGCAAGTCCACTTATTCAGTCCCTTTCAGCTAATCCAACGGCTAAGGACAGCGCGATACGATGACTTAAGCTATTTCAAAACCGTCTTTGCAAATACCAAACATCTGTTTTTATTTCGCAATGCGTGCTTTGCTTTACTCATAATACCCTTATCAGCTGTGGCATTTTTATAATGTTTCCGCTTACATCCGGCAGTGCGCATCCCAGCATCTCACACTTGTATGCTTGACGTGCAGAAGTACATGTCTCCTGACGTAAAACTTGACAAAATGACGCTTCACTATTGCATAAAAATGTTTATTTACTTGGCTCTGAAGCATTCGCTCGGTCTCGCTTCGTGATTGGTTGGTGCAGGTCTCTCGTTTGGCAGTGAAAATTATCATATAGAAATTGTTGGCCGTAAAACTTTGTCCTAAGGTCAGTGTTCCGTACATCGATTCGATGCATATGTGTCAGGTACATGTTGTGATGAGAATGGAGCCCTCAGAATCGGGTATGAGACAATTTTTTCCTGATTAATCTACGACTGCATTCCCTATAGCCCATTAACGATGGAAAGTTTCCATACTGCCAGATACAATGCAGAACAATCCGTACTCCCTGTACTCCTTGTGGTATGGTCCTTGGTTATCACTGTTACTTGACGACGACGTTGTCAATTAAAGCATGAAGCTGCATCATAATGAGTTCCGTGTGATGTCTGGGTCCCCAGTTTGACCGGAATGCTGACCCTCCCATAAGACATGTATGTGGTGCCATGGAGCTAAGGCTCGCAAATCATTTCCACGCTACGTACACCAGCACGCTGTTCTGCTTGGAGGCACAGTACCAGACCTGCTCCACTGACAAGCTGGGACTCAGAATCCGTGCCGTGATTAAAGTCATCATTTCTACGCCCCAGATGGAGGATGTACGTGCATACTGACAATGATCTGAATAAACATTATACGGAGATTTGGTAGGGGAAGAATTTCGGTAAAGGGCTGTTTTTAACATAATGGAGCCGTTCATTCCATAAGGCAAAGAAAGAACGGATTTAAATGCAACAAGGAAGTGAACAAACAATATCCACTGAAACAAGCTCTAAGGAAAATCTCGAAACTTCTGGACAGTTGCGAATGTACTACACAGCTATAATGATACAACACTGACTGCCATATTCAGTTTAAGAGCAAGTGCGTTGCAACACAAAGTGGCGAATCCACAGAAGACGCAATAAATACTCGCCACATGGAGCTGGAGTGTCGACAAGCGGGGAAGACCGCTGCCACGGACGGCAATCGTCATCAATTAGGGTACAGAGGCAGGGTCAGTGTGATATAGGCGGCTTTGGCCTGTAGTGCTGGAGCCATTACTGAAGGTATCATGCGAGTCCAGTAACGAAGTGGATTGGAGGAATTTAGAAATGACCGACTGTAAATGGCGACACTTGAACTACAGAAGAGACACGAAATGGTGCGCTGCCTGAACTAGGAGGGCGCTACCTAAGCTGCACCACTGCCGTTGGAGCTCTTGACCCCTCATGCGTCTTGGGTTATCGCCTTTGTACTGACATCCAACAGAAGGTAAACACGCTGGGTCGTATGAATAAACAAAACGACGTTCTCTGGAGAAGATTCTCCGAGCAAAAGGACATTCTCTGAGAAAGCTCTTACGAGCAAAACATTCGAAGCCATAATCTGTGACGAGAGTGTTCCTTATTCTCACTACCTCTGCTCCCTGCTGAGTTCTCGGTGTGTGTGGTCTGCCGTGTCCGGCACAGAAAGCACGCGCAGTGTCACGTGTCATTCAGCTCCCTCAAACGGGCGACATGTCTGGAACCGGCATCAGTGTATTCAGGCAGAGTTGCACTACGTTTCATTTTGTTTATTTTATGTGCGGCAACAAATTATTAAGAAAATTACGCACAGCTTATGAAAATGCATTTTCTTGAGATGTTACCGAATTTACAACATGCGGAAAACTTTTCAGTTATAGAAGTTAGGCGAACATTATGCGAACGAAATCTTAAGATTACATGACTTTTTATCCACTCCAAGCCGGAACTCTGTCAGAGTTCTTTAACACGAGATAATTTTGGTTAAATATGGCGCATAACTGTGTGCTCGCGTGGCAAGCACGTAAGCGCCTCACCATGCGCTCGTTACGAGTAACAGGTCGCTAGGTTTGCAATAAACCAGTTATTAATTTTGCTGGCAACCCTACTTATTTCTAACATCACACTATATAAAACTTATGCTGTGAGAAGACATGATGGTGAACGTCTGGAAAAGTCAGCGACACGGTTGTTTGGTGTAGGCCTACAGCTAAATGTTCTCGTACGTCTGTCTGAAAACTTGGGTCAACTATATAGCAATAAAAATGTTTCAATTTTCACTTCTTTTGAGAGGCAGTCCGCAGATTGCCAAAGCGATATAAACTTCTACATCTCCTCAATGTAGCACTTCGTTGGGCTACATATATCTTTCATTGCCTTCGAAGCAGCATGAATTCTGCCATTACTGTCAAAAAGTATGTAAAACTTAACCTGAACAGAACTTACTCAGCTCAAAGAATGCTACAGATCTCGCTTCAATATTTTCCGGTTGTGAGAAGCTCCTCTAGTTTTGTTCACACGAAATCGGAGAACGTTCTTTGTTTTGAGCAACATCCCTCACCCTTTTACTCGCGATGAGCACATTCTCGGCTGGAGTATATTCTCTAACTCGCTTAACTCATGTTAATCTCAAAATGTCCTCTCAAAATTTCCAGTACGAAGTATATTCTCCGTTTTACTGACACGCCCCACTATACTTCGCCAGCACCTCAGCTCTCACCTGCACTCTTCGCCGATCATCTCCCACCCTTCGTCGTCGTCTTCATTGCTTCACCACTCTCAGAGAGCCGTAGTCTGGCAGCTCCTTCGCCACGGCCTGCATCAAATGATCCACCACCTGCGCCACCGTCGACTCCCTCTCCAGCAGCGTCGCTGCCTCTGTCGCCAACACCGTCGCCAGCCCCAAACCGCGGCCCGCCCCAACGCCCCCACCACTGCCGGTGCAGGAAGTTCCAACCACATCCACCACCACTGTAGCTTCGTCACCGCCGTCATAAACTCCTGTCAATGTCCTTATCTACACACAACTGGGGCCACCTATTACACCACAACCCTCATGCATGCAGTCATAAGACCAAACAAATGAAATAGAATAGATAAAACCTCACGATTCCAAATGAAACCAAGCCAAAAGTGTTTTCACTAAATTTACGAACATGAAACCAATAATTCCTCTCAACTATCGTCCTTTGTATCTACATCTACATACATAATCCGCAAGTCACCGTGCGGTGCGTGGCGGAGGGTACCACGTTCCACAACTAGTCGTTTTCTTTCCTGTTCCGCCCGCTGACAGAGCGAGGGACAGACGCCTGTCTATATGCCTCCTTAGGAGCCGTTATTCCTAGTATCTTGTCTTCGTGGTCCCTACCAGAAATGTATGCTGGCGTCATTAGGATCGTACTGCAGCCAGGTTCAAGTGCCGGTACTCTGCTCTTCCTCAGTTGTTTTCTTCGAAATGAGTGTCTTCGCTGGCCGCGGTGGCCGTACGGTTCTAGGCGCTGCAGTCCGGAACCGTGGGACTGCTACGGTCGCAGGTTCGAATCCTGCCTCAGGCATGGATGTGTGTGATGTCCTTAGCTTAGTTAGGTTTAAGTAGTTCTAAGTTCTAGGGGACTGATGACCTAAGATGTTAAGTCCCATAGGGCTCAGAACTATTTTTTTTTAGTGTCTTCTTCCCTCCAGCAATTCCCTCCCGAGCTCCCGAAGCATATACGTAACACTTGCATGCTGATCGAACCTAACGGTAACAAATCTACCTGCTCCCCCTGAATTGTTTCGATGCCTTCTTTCTATCCCACCTGGTGCAGATCCCAAACGCTCGAGCAATGCTGAACAAGAAGTCGGTCTGGCGTCCTATATGGGGTCTCCCTTACACACGAACCACACTTTCACAAAACTCTCACAATAAACCGTAGTCGACCGTTCCCCTTCCCTACCAGAATCCTCCCATGCTTATTCCATTTCTTCTCGCTTCGCAACACTACGCCCAGATATTTCAACGAAGTGACTGTGGTAAGCAGGACACTTGCAATGCCGTATCTGGATATTACGGGTTCGTTTTTGTTACTCATCCACTTCCTTCTACAGCAAGAGCCACCTGCCATTCATCACACCAACTAGAAATTTTGTCGACGTAATCTTGTGTAGACCTGCAGTCCTTGAACGTATTCCATATGCTCGTTCTTCCGTTAGCACCCCGCAATGGGAGACCGTGTCAAATGCTTTCGAGAAATCTAGAAATATGGAATCTGCCTGTTCCTCTTCATCCGTAGCTCTCAGTGCATCACGCGGGAAAAGGAAAAGGTGAGTTTCACAGAAGCGATGCTTACCAAAACCGTGTTGATTTGTTCACATAAGCTCCTTAGTCTGAAGAAAGTTGATTATGTTCGAACTGAGAATATGTTCAAGGATTCTGCAGGAAACAGGTGTTAGGGATATTAGTCTGCAATTTTCTGGGTCCGTTCTTTTACCTTTATCATACACAAGAGTCACTTGCACTTTTTTCCATTCGCTTGGTTCTTAGCGCTGATCGCAAAATTCGCGGTAAATGCAAGCTAAGTAAGGGGCCAGTGCCGTACACTACTCTTTGTAAAACCAAACTGGCATTCCACCTAGGCATTGCCACTTATTTATTTTCAGCTGTTTCTCTACGCCAGGGGTACTCATTACTATGATTTCCATACGGGACTCTGTGCGATGGTCAAGCGACGGTACGTTTGTACCATTCTCCTGCGTGAACCATTCCTTAAGCGAGGAATTTTTAACTTCGGACTTCCTTTTGGAATATTCTAGCGCCAAAGCAGACTGGTCAACGTGTGACTGAATGGAAGCGTTAGATCCGCTTAAAGATTTTGCAGAGGAGCAAAACTTTTTCCGGTTCTCCGGTGGCAGCAGTTGTATGCTTCGCGCACAGATCTTTTCACAGACGCACGAATCTCTACAAATCTTGCTGTCCTTATTTGCGCGTTCTCTTTTGAACCGAGAATGTAACAGCCTTTCGTTCCTCAGCATTATCCGAATTCTGTTATTAAAGCACGATGAGTCTTTTCCGCCCGTACTCCACTTAGTAGGCGCATACTTTTCCGGATCACGATTTACAGTCTCTTTAAACTTTAGCCATAATTCCTCTATGGCCATAATTCTGGAATTGAATGATTGTATTTTATTGTCTAAGTGAGACGCTGACAACTGCATATCAACTCTCCTAGCGTTCTTGACTGATTTACTGACTTTCATAACCATAGTCACTATGATAACATCATGATCACTAATCCCCATTTCTATGCTGACGCCATCGATAAGGTCCTGCCTGTTTGTGCTGGCTGCCGAACTAGCTTCTCAACACAGTTTTCGGAAAATGTGTTCAAAAGTCCTTAACAAGACTGTCTTTCTGCACGACCTGCAGTGAATCCATAGACGTCCCAGTCTATACTCGGTAGGTTAAGGTCACCGCCAGCTAGTGTCGCGTGATCTGGATATTTATGCAATGATGACTATTTACCTTCTTTGAATGGCTCCACATCTGTCCCAGCGGAGTCGGGTGGGTGGTAAAAACACCCAACAACTAATATGGTTTCACCTAGTCCTGTTATGTGCGACCACGTAACTTCACTATTACACTCAAATTCAACCTCAGTGAAGAGAATATTTTAATTGTCACCTGCAATGAACACTTCCCCTTCTACGGCGTCGAATATGTGTTTCCGATAGAGATTCCAAGACTCGCTAAATATCTCAGAGTTTTTTACTTTGGGTCTTAGCCAGCTCTCAATTCAAGAATAATTTGAGGCTGAGAACATTCATGGAGGAGAGTAAATTTGGGAGCTATGTTACAAATACTTCGACAGTTTGCTGATAAAAGTTTCAGAGTCGAACTGACTTTACTCTGAAAGCTATCTGATTTCCCTAAATGTGTACCAACTGGCTAGTGTTTATGAGAGTACCTCAAACTACTGGCTAGCCTGAAACCCCCCTTGTGCACTCCACAAGTACTCTGCTATCCGATTAGCTGCTTCCTTTGTGTAGTGCACCCCTGTCTTGAAATCTACCCATCTCCGATTTTCAGTTCACCTTCCCAACCACTGTTACCTTCATTCCCACTGCCTGACACAATATCGATAGTTTTATCCCGCCACACTATCTGCCTGTGTCCGTACACAGTGAACCGGTAACACACTCACAGTTCCGATGACAGATGTGGAGTAGCAAACAAAAAATCCCCACACAATAAACATTGTGGAGTAACAATACCGTTCCTCAAAAACAGCTCCAGTTGGCTACAAATCATGTTCAATCATCCTGCGTAATACTTTATCCTGAGTGTGTATT
The DNA here is from genome assembly GCF_021461385.2 of Schistocerca piceifrons. NCBI lineage: Eukaryota > Metazoa > Arthropoda > Insecta > Orthoptera > Acrididae > Schistocerca > Schistocerca piceifrons. Next base: position 138,411,080 of record NC_060148.1, on the reverse strand, counting down.
TTACCACCCTGACCGTGATCTGTGCTACTGCCTGTCTCTGTCATCATCCTATAGCACATAATTTCGTTCCTCACACTGACCACTGCCTCTCCACAGCTGTTTACCCACATCAATTCTCATGATGAACTTAACTGTGGATGTCGGTTGATCACCTTCCTTTCAGAAGACCTAGTCCATTTCCCAGACACACTCATCCCAAAGTGACTCCCCTACCGACCTCTTCAGATATAACTGCAGTCTTTCATATAGTTGATAGCAATCACGACTGAGTCTAATTGTCAATCCTAATCCACGTCTTCCACCTCCATAGCTACCCCACAATAAGCCACCTAAAAGAATCCAACAACACCGCCACAAGATCTGTGGTGCCTGCTGGGAGCTTGTCCATTCCGACATAGGAAGTCACTTGGTCACCCTCCATAGTGCCAACACATCTCGTACACTATTCCATTCCACGGCCCCATATGTCAACCACTCAAGAGACTATTCCGCTTTCCTCCCGCTCGCAACTTCCAGTATTTATGCTCTATGCTACGGACTGATTTAAACACACCAACAACAGCACAAAATATAAGAACGATGGCTGTCAGCTTCCTGCCCTCTGCTGACATTTTCCCATATTCCCTCATCGCTGCTTAGATTTTTCCTCCATCTATTGAGATGAACATGACTTGTGGCCTCTTTTCCTCACCGACTGGATGCCAGTATCTGGACTAGAGTCGCTACTACATGGTATTACCGTAATTTCTCCCGAAGTGTTTATTTTTTTTTTCTTTTTTTTGTCTCGAATAAGACGAGGACACGATCGCTTTTCGTGTCAGGTTCCACATCATTGTTTCCACAAATTATGAAAACTTCGGAAGTATCTGTAACCATCAATATTTTCTCTAGTAAATGCAGTAACATCGTTTATTGTGTCAGTTTTCTCCGCTGGTCTGTTACGTAATACGTGGCACATTTTAAGACACAATACGAATCAAAATATCCAAGGCTAAACGTAGTCAAAAACCTTTGTAAATCACGAGTTTCTGTAACCATGTCCTTCACTACTGTCTATTAATGCTAGTTCTTTACTCCATTTTGAATTAAATGATCCCTGTGTTTTCTATAACTCTAATGAATACTTCCATGGATAAAAGTGAGATAAACTCCAATAAACCATAGTGAGTACGACAGACATTTGGGTGTACACTGGTTTATACCTGAGTATCAAGTGCCCTGGCCTGTCCTTGTCTTCTTCCACCTCGTAGTGCTCCACCTGTTTGCTGGCTAATTGCATGTCATGTACCCATCCAGTTAGTTTCGTGCGCAGCATGTCTTTCACACGTTCCATGTCCTTAATCCAACCGTGGAGTTGCTGATCACTTGCGTGGTTACCCTGAGACACACAGAAAATAGTTCAAATTACTTTCATAATATCCACAAGCAGCAGCCTGTCTTAATATACAGTTGCATGTAGCACTATTACATGACACTGAAATTACTGCCAGCGCATGAGTGTAGTACATTCAGTTTTGTACAGGCATAAAAACATTAATGACAGCAGATGCCTAGTGGGGTTTTATTAAATAAATACATTTCTCAAACTGTGACATCCGATAAGAGAGGTGCAGATATTTCTTGGTAGTTGACATTACAGACGTCTGAATGTATGAATGTATACTCCCGTGACGATGTACCCAACTGAAATGTTCTGGAGCTGCCAGCAGCGTCGAGTTCCTACGTGTAAAGCCACATGGCGTGGCTGGAACTCTGAGGAGATTCTATTCAAACTTGTGACGATTTTCGAAAATAGAATGGCCAGACTGTTGACAAATCCGTCAAAATCCTACTCGTTACCAACGCTGTGAGAAACCTGAACACATGTTATGACCTTCTACAAACGCAACGATAGACATCAACCGCTCCATATCTGAAACATTATCTGAGTTAATTGTGCACACACGAAATGTCAGTTTGACTCAAAATTTTGTAGCGTTTGTCTGTTGCCTGGCTGATTGCTTTTGCCGAAAATTTGCGTTTGTTGCTGGTCATCTAACACAATGTCGTCCGTATCTGAACACGTCTCGAATATTGCAGATTTGAAGGAATGTATTGACTGTCCGAGTGTTAAGATCATTTTTTCTGGACCATTTTCGGGTACGAAGTTCACATTTGTGTCACGTATTAAGGTCTATGCTCGTTTGACGTTGTACAAATTGTAGGCTTCTAAGTCACTGCAATAAAGATATGGCCATTTAAATTACATATTTTCATACTTGAAAAATCACTCACAAAAATCTATAAGGTGCTCCCTGTTGATTTAGAATCATGACATTTAGGAAGAAGCCAGATTTCACAGTGCAAATAAAGGAAAAAAATCTTAAAATCCATAATTGGTAACTATATAACTCTAGAAAACACTTTTCATATTATTTTTTCTCAGTCTGTCTATTTGTCTGTCCATCTGTTAGGAATCTTTTTCTCTGGATACGTTCTGGGTATCATGTTCAAATTATGTCACATACAAAGGTATATCGACCCTTGGCGGCGTAAAAACTGTAAGCTTATAACTCACTCCAGTCAACAGATACGGACGGCCGTTTATGTCTCCTGTTTTGATAATCGAAAAGTCACTCATCGAGACCTATAGGGTGCTCTCCATTGACTTTGAATCATGAGATTTGGCAACAACTAAGTTTTCCGATACAAGAAAAACAAAAAATCTAAAACTTGTTAACTTTTAATTATATCACATAAAAATGTCGTTTTCGATTTGGACATGCATTGTATTCATGAACTGTTGAAAGTATAACATACGAACATTATTTCATCCAAACATAAAATTGCTGTATTCATGATTTAGTACGTAAACAGAATTGTGTTATTAAATCTTCTCTCCCTACATACGTAAACTAAAGTTCTCTGCTTGGTTGTTCTTGTTTGTTTGGGCTGGGCTGAGGAAATAACGTAGTATTTCTGAACCGATCTTGGTATTCCTGGGACCAGTATCTTGCCAGTAAAGTTACAGAGTCTCGATAACAGGCAAAAATCATTGGGAATCTCGATTCCCAGGATGGGGAGTTTGTACAGAACCCTTAGTGCGTGAGTCCCTCTCGCACTTTCCCATTCTGTTTTCCTTTCTTCTATCTACCCTAGCATCACCCAGTATGTTGTTCTGGAAGGTGAGTGCTCACCACAGACATGGGTGCCGTCGGGAGAGTCTGAGAGAAGTGGGACAGAACTGCTCTTGTTCTCTGTACGTGGAGTCCCCAATCCTTTTGGGTCACACTGAAACAGGTGACAGTGGTTCCACAATAGAATGTATTGAGATGGGGAACCAATACTCGAAAGTGCATATTTATTGTGTTAAGGACATACACAGCATACACCACCTAACAACAATGTAGCTCACAGCAATTCTTCAAAGCAACGACTGTCAGTCTGAATGCATGTATTGCAATGATGCCTGCAGTACTTCACACCCTTGCAAAGATCTCGGGTGTCCGTTGTGCACTCGAACAGTAGCAGCTGATAAACAGTGTAGACACCTGACCACCAAACGGACCTACTGTGCACAACTAGGCTCGTAGCACTCAAGCATAGCAGTGGCGCATTAACCTGTGCCGCAAGCACACCACTGACCCTGCTGTCAGCTGTCCATTGCATCAGATAGCTTGTGTCGTGTTCATGGTGAGGTGTGTTGCTGTGTACAGTGCACAATGAGTAATCAAAGGTGAAATGTGCAAGCACTGGGACAAACGGATTTTGAGCCCTATGCCTGCTTGTGTCAATCCAGTATGGTTCACAGCGCTGTACTTTCCAACTTCATACAGTTTGTATTGTTTATGGATGAGGCCTCATTCATCCGTGATGTTTTCAAAAGCCAAACAGGCAGATCTAGAATGAGGACAACACCCACGCCACCCATATCGGAGGCCAACAGCAAAGATTCTCAGCCACGGTATTTTAGGGCATTATCCAAGATCATTCCACTTTCATGTTAATGTTTGCAAGCACCAAGCACCTGAAGAATACTCGCACTCATTGTAGGACTGGAAAGGGGGGGTCCTCTCTGATGGCCATTGCGATCGCTGGATCTTACAACCCTCGACTTCATTCTCTGAGGTTATGCCAAGATGTAGGTGTACTAAACACCTGTAGATACAGCTGAAGACCTGCTTGCCAGGGTCCAAGCTGCCTGTCTCCTGGTACAACATTGTTGTTCACAGGCGAGGCCTCCACGACGAGTGCGGCCGCTTCATGTTTAAAGATGATTAAAGATGTAGCTTTTGTCACACGCATCGGCTCAGTCTGTGTTTCGACAGGTTTCTACACAGTTGTCACTTCTGCCCAGCTGCTCAGAACAATGAAGCGTGACATGTCTTGGAAGAAAGTAGCGTCATTGACTCGATTCCACTATCGCAGTAGCCGCCACGATACAGGAATAACCTGTGAGGATATGCTGACATCACTCCGAAACTGTGCTCACAGAGAGAGCGTCATGCAGTCAAAGGTCGTGAGGTGGTGGTATGAATGTGGGATATTTTCAAGAACACTGCCATCCTGAATTTGGAATCATTCAACTGTGTGTCAGTCCGATATCTTAAGCAAGTGTATGGTGCTGGAGAGAAAAATGGATTTACTTGTGTTGCAGATATGTGCAAATATTATTTTCTTAATAAAATTTTTGTACTTATTCAGATACTCCGAGCTAATTTTTTACAGTTCTTTTGTCAGCTATGTTTATTTAACAGGTGACATCTGCACTCTTTTTGGAGAACTGTCGAGATGATTTCCCAAGTCTCTTCAATGTGTCGCTCTAAACGTAGCCGATCAGCAGCTACTTGCAGCCAGCATATTCCATTTCGCGCATTTCTGTCACAGCACAATCCCACTCGTTTAATATGTGGAAGTTCTTTTCTTACGAGAAATAAACCCGTTTGTGCTGCCTTGCGTCCACGCTTGGTAAGTAATGAGAGTAGTAGCAAGTTGAGAGAGGCATGTTCAAATGTGTACTAAAACGCTGGGCAGTGTCGCAATGCGCTATGTGTAAGTAATGTTAGTGGTGAGAGAAGAAGCGTGATGAATTGCGACTTGAATTGCTGATCAGCGCACGCTGCGTGGCTGAAGGGGTTTGTAAACAGCCCTGCGGAGGGCGACCCGAGTCTTTCTCTCTCTCCGACTGCCAGCCAGCCCTGATATCGGAGTCAAGCGCTCGTACGGTATCCGTGACGACGATGGTGACTGCAGTCATGGCCACGCACGTTGGATAACAATGATGACGCCGCACTGTTGTCACTGTTTACCAACGACGGTGTGATGTTATTCAGCAGGGTCAGTTTGGCAGAGGATGAAAGCAAGTATACATATTTTCTATACTGTTTTTGTGTATACACTACTGACCATTAAAATTGCTACACCACGAAGAAGACGTGCTACAGATGCGAAATTTAACCGACAGGAAGAAGATGCTGTGATATGCAAATGATTAGCTTTTCAGAGCATTCACACAATGTTGGCACCGGTGGCGACGCCTACAACGTGCTGACATGAGGAAAGTTTCCAACCGATTTCTCATACACAAACAGCAGTTGACCGGCGTTGCCTGGTGAAACGTTGTTATGATGCCTCGTGTAAGGAGGAGCAATGCGTACCATCACGTCTCCGACTTTGATAAAGGTCAGATTGTAGCCTATCGCGATTGCGGTTTTTCGTATCGCGACATTGCTGCTCGTTTTGGTCGAGATCCAATGACTGTTAGCAGACTATTGAACCGGTGGGTTCAGGAAGGTACTACGGAACGCCGTGCTGGATCCCAACGGCCTCGTATCACTAGCAGTCGAGATGAAAGGCATATTATCCGCATGGCTGTAATGGATCGTGCAGCCGTGTCCAGATGGGGACGTTTTCGAGACAACAATCATCTGCACGAACAGTTCGACGACGCTTGCAGCAGCATGGACTACCATCTTGGAGACTGTGGCTGCGGTTACCCTTGACGCTGCATCACAGACAGGAGCGCCTGCTATGGTGTAGTAAACGACGAACCTGGGTGCACGAATGGCAAAACGTCATTTTTTCGGATGAATCCAGCTTCTCTTTACAGCATCATGGTGGTCGCATCCATGTTTGGCGACGTCGCGGTGAACGCACATTGGAAGCGCGTATTCCTCATCGCCATACTGGCGTATCACCCGGCGTGATGGTATGGGGTGCCATTTGTTACACGTCTCGGTCACCCCTTGTTCGCAATGACGGCACTTTGAACAGTGGACGTTACATTGTAGATGTGTTACGACCCGTGGCTCTACCCTTCATTCGATCCATGCGAAATCCTACATTTCAGCAGGACAATTCCTGGCCGCATGTTGCAGATCCTGTACGGCCTTTCTGGATACAGAAAATGTTAGACTGCTGCCCTGGCCAGCACATTCTCCAGATCTCTCACCAATTGAAAACGTCTGGTCAATGGTGGCTGAGCAACTGGCTCGTCACAATACGCCAGTCACTACTCTTGATGAACTGTGGTCTCGTGTTGAGGCTGCATGGGCGGCTGTACCTGTACACGCCATCAAAGCTCTGTTTGACTCAATGCCCAGACGTATCAAGACCGTTATTACGGCCAGAGGTGGTTGTTCTGGGTACTGATTGCATGCGGTTAGCGGTCAGTGGGCAGCTAACATCCCGTTTGCGGTCTGAGCCGCTTCGCGCTTCCGACAGCCCGGCTGTGGGCGCCACAACAACACAGGGCGAGGGAGGCCAGCGGGGGACACGGGCCGAGTCCACACAGTAGGGGGCCCGGCGCACGGCCCAACCCAAACTCGCTGTAGTGGTGACACGTTACTGCAGGCGACTCTTACCCGTACGTCGATAAGCAGTATAGAAAACGAAAAATAAAATTCAGAATTTCCCTCGTTGTGCAGGAGCAGTGAATTGGAAGGTGCTGCACACTTTTGAATCGGCACCTTCCAGAACGTTGAATGCGTCGTCCTTGCGATGGCGCCACTGCGCTTTCTGCCATCTAGACCTAATCTATGCCGGCCGGTGTGGCCGAGCGGTTCTAAGCACTTCAGTCTGGAACCGCGCGACTGCTACGGTCGCAGGTTCGAATCTTGCCTCTGGCATGGATGTGTGTGATGTCCTTAGGTTAGTTAGGTTTAAGTAGTTCTAAGTTCTAGGGGACTGATGCCCTTCTAAGTTAAGTCCCACAGTGCTCAGAGCCATTTGAACTACACTCCTGGAAATTGAAATAAGAACACCGTGAATTCATTGTCCCAGGAAGGGGAAACTTTATTGACACATTCCTGGGGTCAGATACATCACATGATCACACTGACAGAACCACAGGCACATAGACACAGGCAACAGAGCATGCACAATGTCGGCACTAGTACAGTGTATATCCACCTTTCGCAGCAATGCAGGCTGCTATTCTCCCATGGAGACGATCGTAGAGATGCTGGATGTAGTCCTGTGGAACGGCTTGCCATGCCATTTCCACCTGGCGCCTCAGTTGGACCAGCGTTCGTGGTGGACGTGCAGACCGCGTGAGACGACGCTTCATCCAGTCCCAAACATGCTCAATGGGGGACAGATCCGGAGATCTTGCTGGCCAGGGTAGTTGACTTACACCTTCTAGAGCACGTTGGGTGGCACGGGATACATGCGGACGTGCATTGTCCTGTTGGAACAGCAAGTTCCCTTGCCGGTCTAGGAATGGTAGAACGATGGGTTCGATGACGGTTTGGATGTACCGTGCACTATTCAGTGTCCCCTCGACGATCACCAGTGGTGTACGGCCAGTGTAGGAGATCGCTCCCCACACCATGATGCCGGGTGTTGGCCCTGTGTGCCTCGGTCGTATGCAGTCCTGATTGTGGCGCTCACCTGCACGGCGCCAAACACGCATACGACCATCATTGGCACCAAGGCAGAAGCGACTCTCATCGCTGAAGACGACACGTCTCCATTCGTCCCTCCATTCACGCCTGTCACGACACCACTGGAGGCGGGCTGCACGATGTTGGGGCGTGAGCGGAAGATGGCCTAACGGTGTGCGGGACCGTAGCCCAGCTTCATGGAGACGGTTGCGAATGGTCCTCGCCGATACCCCAGGAGCAACAGTGTCCCTAATTTGCTGGGAAGTGGCGGTGCGGTCCCCTACGGCACTGCGTAGGATCCTACGGTCTTGGCGTGCATCCGTGCGTCGCTGCGGTCCGGTCCCAGGTCGACGGGCACGTGCACCTTCCGCCGACCACTGGCGACAACATCGATGTACTGTGGAGACCTCGCGCCCCACGTGTTGAGCAATTCGGCGGTACGTCCACCCGGCCTCCCGCATGCCCACTATACGCCCTCGCTCAAAGTCCGTCAACTGCACATACGGTTCACGTCCACGCTGTCGCGGCATGCTACCAGTGTTAAAGACTGCGATGGAGCTCCGTATGCCACGGCAAACTGGCTGACACTGACGGCGGCGGTGCACAAATGCTGCGCAGCTAGCGGCATTCGACGGCCAACACCGCGGTTCCTGGTGTGTCCGCTGTGCCGTGCGTGTGATCATTGCTTGTACAGCCCTCTCGCAGTGTCCGGAGCAAGTATGGTGGGTCTGACACACCGGTGTCAATGTGTTCTTTTTTCCATTTCCAGGAGTGTATTCTGAACATACATACATACATATGTGTACACAGTATTATGTGAGAGCCCAGTTACCAGGGGCACAGGGTCAAAATCGTGAGCTGCGTCCTTACCTGGGCCACAGCACGCTTTGCCGTACAACTCTGCAGGGCTGTAGTGAAGAACCACGAGAGGAATTATCTCGAATACGAATACCTCAAGACTGCTGCAGCTGTCTGAAGACTCAAGTTTCATTCAGAAAGCAAAGTGTGTCTTTAAATCGAAACTATCTGTACAACATTGGTTTCACGGAATAACTTTTCGCAATTACGCTTTTCCTAAGCAGGTGCAGTGTATGATCAACGAAGCGTAGCTGCACCGCAAATGTAATAAAGAAGTCGTCCTTTAAACATTCTCACAAGCTGTGAGGTACTAACTCTACAAAATATTGGATGCGTATCAGGTAAATTGCCTTTGCTGCAGTGAAATGCTTGGATGATGGTAACGAAAACTAGATGCAATGACAGGGCATGACACGATGTCGGAAGAAACCATTCTTAAATGCGGAACCCGCTACTATCAATCTTTGAAATTACCATCCAGCAATCCGTAATATTTATAGAAAAAAGATTTAATCTACTCAGAACCTTTTCAGTTCACTAAAACGGGTATCGCCTAATTCTCTTCTCAAAGGATCCAAATTGAGGCTCACACGATACTGTAGGGACTGGTACGTTGCTACATACGCCACAAAAAGTTACACAAAGACACAGATCATACTGCGTCCTTTTGCTTTCCATGTATACTATTGTCAGAATCCAAACAGTCATAATGCGCAGTGGCCATTCTATGTGTTAAGGTTGGGTTGTTTGGGGAAGGAGACCAGACAGCGAGGTCATCGGTCTCATCGGATTAGGGAAGGATGGGGAAGGAAGTCGGCCGTGCCCTAAATCAGAATGGCCGGTCACGGGATTGAACCGTCGTCCTCCCAAATGCGAGTCCAGTGAATGTGTTAAGACCACATAGCTTTTATTCTCGGTAGTGGGAAAATCACTGGTGGTAGTGTTTATAAATCATAGACAGAGAATTCAGACTTGATAATGGTTCGAGTTAGGCCACGAGACACGTGCAGAAAGGCTAACGACTGAGATGAATGCTCTCAGAAAGCAGCATCCAGTTTCAGGTTAGTCTGACAGGTTTTCTTTGGCCTCGACGCATTCACTAGATATTCCGCTTGTGACTGTAGTAGCACAGTGCCTTTAACAAAGCCACTCGCAGGCGCAACACGCGCTAACTGGTGGACCTCAACTGCAGGTTTTCGTTATTGACGCGCGTCCTCTCTGGCTGCGGCGGTTGGGGCATTGCCGTGGCACAGTGCTGGCTGGCAGTGGTGAGCACAGAGGGCCACCAATGGCGTCGAGACACAAGCAGCTGCGCTATCGTCTTGTCATCGAGTCCTGGGAAATGGTCACGTGAATGTTAAGGTGGGAAGAGTTTGAGCAGTTGTAACGAACTGTATAACTTATATGGTATGTATACAGGTTCATCACGAGATTTGAAGTTGACGAAGCTCCATGTTGAGAGAAGTAATTTTATAGGCCTTCCATATGGAGTAGAGATTCTTAGGAAGAGAAGATGCTGATGGAGACTTGAAATGCCACACTGAGACTCTAGACCACTCTCCACTAAATATGAAGCTAACATGCTTCAGCTTGTAAAGCAGGATTGGATGCAAAATTATCTGAATCTGTTAAAGAAGTAGCTAGCAAATACGAGAAAAGAAAGATACAGACGATTTTCTTCGACCTCTAACCATACCGAGCTTAGCCTCCCTGTATCATAGCCACAAAAGGATCACAGAAGTAGAGGTTGGTTCAGAATTCTTCCAGATGGTTAGTATTAGAACTGGAGAGCCAAAGATAGCTACAGTGTGAAGAAGGTAAACTGGGAAACACTCTCCAAGAACTGACCAGGTGGTGTGTGTCATTTTCTCACCCCCTGTACGTATAATACAGTTTATAAGAGGAAGAAGAAACTCCACTTACCATACGTTCGAATGCGAGAGGAACCAACAGCTGTGAGGCGTGCGTCGCACCAAGTGAGAGCAGCTGCGCCAAGTCCCGCCAGTAGCTGGAGAGGCGTTCCCGGAAAACAGCCGCCTGGGCCTGCAGCTCTGCACAAGACGGGAGACGACGGACTGGTGAACAAGCCAGTGGATCAGACTTCTGTAGGAAGCGCAGCTTTCACTTTCTGCCCCCACAAAGTGTATGCAGGTAGCATTTACCTTTTGAAACTAGATCAATATACAATGCCAGTAATCGTATGAGTTACAGCACAGACATCTTGACCGTACGTTACAAAGCTCATATTCCAGCAACAAGTTTAAAGAGCACATCAAGCAAAGAGAGAGGAGTACCATCACCTAACGTAGATCCAGTAATAAAAATTAACCTAATGGTAGAAGTATCAAAATACCTGAAGAAGTGGAAATTTACAACTATTTCAAAAATCACCCACACAGCTTGCCCAACAATAAGACAGATTTAAGAAATAAGGGATCTCGAGATAAATTCCAGTCAGTTTTATGTGCTAATAATAGAAAGTAACATAAATGAGGATGTATAGATTGGCTATTTGACTTTGATTTACTGACAAGCATAGGACGTAACGGTTTGCACAGAATCATGTCTATGCTAGTTTTATAATATGAGTAGTCTTTAGAACGTTTCCCGTGAGATGTATGATATGTATGGAAATGAGGAAGAATTATGTCCACTCATCAAGGTTTTTATATTTAGGATGTATTTATTTTAACATAAGTAATATATTTTAGTAATTCAGTAAAATATTGAATAAGGTGTTTTGCAAGTGTAGCTGAAAAAGCCATTCTCGGCCTAAACTTTCTAAGGACCATGGAAATGTATGACTACAATTGTACTGGTACAGTACCTTACATATTAACAGTACATTTTACAATTACATGATGATACACATAATGTTCTGTAATTTGTTACAAGTATCCCATCACATGTTTTTATCTCACTTTTTGTACTCCTTTTTCTTTTTATTTGTCCACCGGATCAATTCATGTACGAAAGTTGTTGTGAATGCGATTTATACCTTTGTGATGTTAATGTGGTACAAAGAATACATATGTAAAATGATAATACTGCCATGTTTTTATGAGCAGCCAAGCTACTGTAAGCCTTTGACGATGGGTACCATATGTGCTACTACGCCCTATCATAATAAAGAAATGCCTTATCTTATTTCATTACATCAAATGATTGTATCGTAAATAGAACGGCAAATTCCGTTAACGAATGTAAACACGATTTTAAGATACTCTGATGTAAAACCTTTACTGTGGGATGTATAATCACTGCTAAGAGCAAAGAAGAAACGACTTGTGAATATGTTCCCCACCAACCGCCTCAGTTGTCATATGAACTACATGAACAGTGATTTGAGGGGATTCATGTTAGTGAAGTTAACATCAGTAACAATAAATTTACCTTATGGCATAACTATGATCCTTACGCTCATCTAAAGTTGATGTGCACTCGGAATTAGGGGGCTCAAAATACACAGACAACAGTGAGATATACACACGTCAGAAGATTTGTAAATTTTGACACCTCCAGTGGCCCGATGCAAGGGATGTGCTGTTTTTAGCATTTGTTGTAATATAACTGCCACATGTATGGGAGGATAGTGGCGTTCTATACATGCCATCTGCACCTCACTTTTCGGTTATTGCTGTATACCTGTATAAAGGGCATAGGATCGAAAACGTAGTCGTGAAAACAAATAATGTTACAGTTAATGGCAGACACAACGTCTTTAAGAAAAATACTGCATTATTTTTATGTCTGTGCCAGATTTTTGGCATTTCGTTCTTATGCGAGCCTATTTTCAGTACAAAAAAGACATTGCTACAGATGAAGAATGATGTGTGTACACGATGTTTGTTCTGTTCCTAATGCTATTGGAATTACTCAGCGCAAATCAAAAAAGAGAAAGTCCAAAGAACGTGCATCTAATGACTTTGTAAAAAAAAACGAATCATCGGCATGAGGGGCTTGAGAGCATTGTACCGACACATTACACTGGCATCTGGCTGTAGGGCAACGACTGCAGAATGTATAGCCACGGGTTGGGGTGGAGACAACAGAGTGCTGAGAAGTTCACCAGCCATCACAGACAGACCGGTGTAACCTGGGTTGAGATCTGTGGCTACCATTGACACCACACCACACGCAGCATAGTGTAGGGCGTTCTGTGGTGTTCAGCGGCGGGAGTCGCTTTTGCCTGTGGCGGTCAGGTCGACGCTGCTCTGTCCTCAGGTGGCCTCGTGAGGCGTCACGGGAAGCAGCGGTCGTCGAGATGCCTACCTCTGCAGCCCACAGAAACAAACAGGGGTTAGGAAGACTCGCGATCAAATCATGTGGAAGGCATGTGGAACAGTTCTTCGGAATTTCGAATATTGTTCAGAAATTTGGAAGCCAAATTATTATTCAAACTGGTTCTCCAGATAAAGAATCAGTATCTCTTGAAAATATCATTCACATAGTTCTGTATGTTCAAGGACACATAAGTGCGAGGACATCCGCACAATTACCTAAAGAGCTCTCACACTCAAGTTGCTGACAAGAATATGCATATAAGAGGAAAAAGTAGATTGAGGAAGTGCTAGATGACGATCAATTTGGTTTTAGGAAAGATAAAGGCATCAGCGAAGGACTTCTCAGTTGGGGATTGATGATTACAGCGAGACTTAAGGAAAATCTAGGCATGTCCGTAGGATTTGTAGTAAGATAAAAATCGTACGATAATTTAAAATGTTGCAGGATTTCCGAAACTCTAAGGAAAATGGGTGTAACCTCTAGGGAAAGAAGGGTTACGTGCAATTTGTACATCAAACAAGAGGTTAAAGTAGGAAGACCAATAACAAACAGATTAGGTTAGGAAAGGTAAAAGACACATCTAATCGCCCCTACGATTCAATCTGTACATCGAAGAAGCAATGACAGAATTAAAAATGGGGTTCAGAAATGGAATTAAAATTCATGTTGGAAGGTTATCAGTGACAGGAATAGCTGATGTCATTGCTGTTCTCAATGGAAGTCAGAGGTAACAGTAGGAGATGTTGAGTAGAATGAACAATCTAATGGGTAGACTCTATGAATTAAGACTAAACCAAAGAAAGATTAAATTAATGAGGTCTAGCAGAAATCAGATCAGTGTTCAACTTGTCAGAATTGTAGACGAGGATCAAGACGAACTGAAAGAATTCTGCAACCTTGAGGACAAAGTAGCCGGCTGAAGTGGCCATGCGGTTCTAGGCGCTGCATTCTGGAACCGCGACCCTGCTACCGTCGCAGCTTCGAATCCTGCCTCGGGCATGGATGTGTGTGATGTCCTTAGGTTAGTTAGGTTTAACCAGTTCTAAGTTCTAGGGGACTAATGACTTCAGAAGTTGAGTCCCATAGTGCTCAGAGCCCTTTTAACCAAGGACAAACTAACTCATAATGGAAAAATGAAAGAGAACATTAAGAGTAGAGAAGAACATTCAAAGAGCATGTTCACTGCCAAACGAAGTCAACTAACATCAACTGTCAGTTTTGTAACAACGAAATCAAACAATCATTGATAAAATTATTTACTAGGATAGGTAAAAGAATCGACTCACGAAGCAGCGGCAGAACACACATAGAAACTGTTGTGATTGGCAAGTTTTCGGAGCCATTGGCTCCTTCTGCAGGAAAAAGGGTTGAAACGGAAGGAAGAAGGGTTAAGGAAAAGGACTGGACAGGTCTAGGAAAAGGGGGAAAAGGGGTAGATTTTGGGAAAGTCACCCAGAACCGCGGGTCAGAGGAGACTTACCGTACAAGATGAGAAGGAATGTTGGGGACCGCATCCAGGGAGCTTAAAGGTGGAAGATAGGGTAATATACAAGACAGAGATTACTGCTAAAACATTGATCTCGAGTTAACAAGAGTGTGTCCTCCTATAATAGCCCTGTAACTGGCAAAACATATTCTATCAAAGGGAGAGCCAGCTGCGAAAAGATACAAGTCATATACCAGCTACTACGTAAACACTGTTTAGCCTTCTACATAGGCATGACTACCATCACATTATCAATTAGGATCAATGGGCATGGGCTGAGGGTATATACTGGTAACTTGCAATACCCTGTAGCAGAGCATGCACTACAATATGACATTCGTGACACCAGCGCCTGTTTCACCACCTGGATTCCTCCCCCAGACACCAGTTTCTCAGGACTCCGTAGGTGAGAACTAACTCTACATGTACTTGGTTCTCGCAACCCAGCTTTTTATCACTGTAACTACTCTTTGCTTCACTCCGTTTCGGTTTCCTGCATCTTTCATTGTCATTCCCATCTATTTTTCACCACCCCATCCCACCTCTGTAATGTACAATGTGCTTACTTTCTCACTCTTAATAACTTGTGATCAATGTTTTACAGTAATCTCTGTCGTGCATATCGCCTTGTCTTCCACGTTTAAGCTCTTAGGTTTTCAAATCTCGTCCGATGCAGTCCTCAACAATTAGTCTTCCCTTCTCATCTCGTACAGTAAGTCTCCCCTGACCCACAATTCTGGGTGACTTTCCCAAAATCTACCCCTTTTCCTAGACCTCTCCAGTCCTTTTCCTTCACCCTTCTTCCTTCCCTTTCAACCCTTCTACCTGAAGAAGGAGCCACTGGCCCGAAAGCTTACCAATCACAGCAGTCTTTTATGTGTGTGCCTTGCTGCTGCTGGGTGAGTAGATTTTTTTTATCTATCCAATCTATTGAGGACGAGTAACTGAGAGTGTAAGTTTTGAGCACAGTATTCTATGAAAGTGAAACATGGACAGTGGGAAAACCGAGACGGAAGAGAATTGAAGCGTCGAGAAGAATGTCGAAAATTAGATGGACTGATAAAAGAAAAAATGATGAGGTTCTCAGCAGAATCGGTGAAGAATGGAACATAACAAACGCTTAGGTAGGAAGATGGGACAGTGTTTTGTTCTTGGTCATGCAACCTTATTGTTTCCTCCTGGTTCTTGTACGTATCACCCGTCTTTCTTTGCAACTTACTCCCATTTTTCTCAATATTTCGAACATCTTGCAGAAGTTTACATTTTCGGATGCTTTTTCTAGCTCTATAGGGTCTATGAATGTGGCCATTTTATTTTCCAAGATTTGTTTCTCTCATCAGTCACAATGTCAGACGTACCGCCCTCTCATGCTATTAGCCTATCGACAGTCAAAACGATCGTCATCTATTATATCCTCTACTATCTTTTCCATTCCTCTGTATATATAAGTCCTGTCGACAAATTCCATACATGAGGTGTTATGCTAGTTGTGCGATGGGCCTGCAAGTTTCTGCTCTTATCTTCATGGTTGCGTCTAATGGTATACCACCATTCTCGTATATTCTAGACGCCAACTTCACTAATTCTTGGTTGACACTTTCGGCAATGATTTGCTGATCAATTGCTGTGTCTTTTTCTGTTTCCCAAGGTTTCTTTTCCGTTAGCTCCATATATCTATCTTTGTTTGTCCAATTTCTATGATGCCCTTTTCATAGGTGTCCATTTCTGTTCAAATGAACTGCCTGTGTGGTATTCATCAACGTAATATCTACAGCCCAAGAGAAATTCAAATGAAGTTCGTGATTGGTTTGCACTTTAGTGTCTCACTCCTTTCCGCATTTTGTTCTTCCAGACCATTCTCTTAAACTTCAATCCACTCTTCATCGCAATTCAACTGACATCTGAGCTTATATCTGGCCCTAGGAGTGCCAAACAATCGAAGAGCAGGGTTTAGAAAACGATAGATTTCGACTTCTAGACATAGATAATCGTACAATTCTTCCCATAAATACAGAATTATGAGTATTAACAAGAGCCTCACCAGGACGTTACCTCACATAGAACTTTCCTGTGCCTTGATCCTTTTCGAAGCATACCTCCCGTGGGGAAGCGAGCGTTTTCGATAGCTACCGACGGTTGCGAGTTAAAACAAGGAGCGACAGAGGGAGAGAGAAATGGACTCCCCTCTCTTCCACTCCGCTCCAAGGCCAAACGTCGTGTGCAATCATGACTGTTTGTACTGAAGCAATAATGTTACGCAATTGCAGTATGTAAAGTTCTGATATTTTTAACATTATGTAATTTGTTAAAAGAAAGGCGAACAAACATGTAAAAGTAATGCATTCACAGTTTGAAACAGTTACACTATTTTACATCCAAGTCAACTTAAAGATGCAGAGCTACAATTTTTGTAGTATGTGTATTCTGATATAAAGCATAACATGTGGAATTTATGAAACCCCATACATTAATTTCTGTCATCAGTGATAATACCTGCTACAGCTGCAAAATTGTACATCAGCAGTTGATTTTATCACTGGAATGTGTATCAACAGTTGTGCATGTCCCATCAAGAGAAACGTGTGTTCTTATGTGTCTCCATTGTTGTTGTTGTTGTTGTTATTAGCAGAAGTAGTATAATTGTCACTACCGTGTGCTGCTCGTGTTCTTCGCATGTCGTAATGTTGACGAATGCCTTAATTTTTTCAGGTGGAATAAACGCATAAAGAAGTAAATAAATGTACACAATGTGCCAAATTCCGCTACTTTTTATAACGCACATTACACTATGTCTAAGGACACGGGCTCTGTCGTTTCTTGCGACTCTTAGTGTCTGTTCTGCTGGGGTTGGTATCGTGTAGTGGATCCCCGTACGCTCTGTAGCGTATGGCATTAAAGGTCTAAAAACTTCGGAAAAGTTACAGTACCTTCCTGCATTGTCACTTTTATCGCAACGACAATGAACGGGAGTCTTAAAACGTCACGTGTCAGAGATCTGTGCTGAAGTTTAGTGAGCGAGCAGTCTAGATCGCATCACATCGCATAGTGATTTTTTTAATCCGGACCTGTGCGCTACCTTCATGCTGAGTATTCTGGGGACGCTCCCAAGACAGCAGCCGTGTTCACAGACCGCGTGGACACGCTCCTGGCTGGACGACCGAACACTCAGCCGTCCTGCCGCATCCCGACATGTCCGCTAAGCCATCCGGTCTCAGCCTCACAGCAAATGTCTGGCACCAGCGTGTGGACAGGGGCGGGCTCAACGTCGCTGCGGTCTGGCGGCTCTACGGGACCTGTTGAGTGACGTCAGCTGAACACGACACAACTGGAGAGACTCGTGGACTCTCTTTGTCGGCCAACTCAGTCCCTTGTCGAGGTTAGAGGCGGTGTGCTCTACTGCTGTGTTATCATGATCTCTTCTTATCTGACATCGAATGAAATCTGTCCTCAACCTTCATGTTTATTACTTGTAACCTTGCAGATAAACATAACTAACTCGACCTTGTTTTGTAAGGAGGAAAACGTACACTTGCGAGATCCCAACCCTAGATACCAAACACCCGCCCTCTCTTAAAATAAATGGCCATACTTATGATATAACTCATTTTAGACGTCTTGAATGCAGAGTTTTTAAAGTTCTGTACGTGCAGGTTGCCTGCCACTGGCTCCGCCCCACTGCAGCTGCCTGATGCTCGAGTGCAGAGTACTGTGCAGCGGGGTGACGTCCAGAGCCCTCATACCCGCTTCATGTCGCAAGTGTGGGAAGACGTGTGTGGAGCCGGTCACGTCTGCCCCATGTGTTTCGAAACTTTGTTCTTCAAGTAGAACACATGTTATTTAACGTGAAAAACGGGTAAGCAATATGAGCAGATAGTATTTCAATGCCATGCGCATATATGGTCAACACTGTTTAGCAATATTTTAGGACATATTCTGCAGCAGTTTTTTATAAAACACACGCACACACACACACACACACACACACACACACACACACACACGCGCGCACACACACACACACACACACACACACACACACACACACACACACACACGTATATCTCTGTTACGGACAGAGGCAAGGTGAAATCTGACAATATTACTTCTTCAAAGCAAGCTTCCTAAACAGTCAGTTCGTGATTTTACGTCTCCGTCGCATTGTTCCAATGAAGTTGTTTGACGAAAATGATCGTGGTGAAAGGGTATCGTCATCATTGTCACCACCATCCTCTCATAAAGAATAGTCTAACGTCAATCAACTATTCTTCTCTCCATTTAACGGGTCTTCTCTATGACAGCCGCAACTAAATCGCAAGGTACAAATAGTAGCACAAAGAAACGCTCATAGAGTTTCTTTTGCCTCGTGTAAGAGTTAGTCGAATAGCCACATATAACGACGCTTACCGGTCACAACTGTCGCGAGCTTTGACGTTTAGGCGTGGCAATTTGACCGTCACTGTATACTGCTCCTGGAAGTGCCACACTATAGCTTGTCGGTTGACCGGCACTGTAAACGCGAACCTCTTACTCACCGTACCGTACAGTAGTTCGAGCTCCAACAGTGGGCGAACGCAGCGGAGCGTGCCAGAAACAAGCGGTAAACGAGCGTTGAAAAGCTATGTCTTCAGAAGGTTTTAACTGCGTACAGTCATAATCGTGGCGCAAATCTCCGCGCGACATAGACAGCTGGGGCTCACACCTGGCTAGTGTGCGTTTTGTATATCAGACCAGGTTGGTGATCTTCTCTTGTTAGATGCAATCAGTTGTGATTAGAAACTGTTTCTTTTCTCCAGTGTGATTATTATTTAGTTCTTATGTTTTTATTTCTCTGCACTTTAATTAGGACAGAATTTTCAAATGTGGTGCAACTCCATCACCACGTGTTGATTAACTTCGACGAGAGTTTTTATAGAAAACCTAAATGAGCACATTACGCTTTATTTAACAATAACGAACTTCCAAATAATATACTCACCAGATTTATCCCTCCACTCAAACTGAACACGACGCCACCACTCACAATTCAGTCTGCTGGCCGTGGCTCTTATGATGCGTCGAACAGCGTACGCTGACTGGGACAGGATATGATGCCTCAGATCATCCGTTTGCAGCGTTGTCACGTTCCATTCCATGTTGTTCAACCTTTCAAAATAAAATAGAGTCAGCTTATGTGACAGATGATATTCTGAAACTTGACTGTATTTTGTAGACTAGAATAGTGAAAACTAGACTGAACTTGCCCTTCTCCAGATTTTACGTTTCCCATTGATAGAGGTCGCCAGCCCATGAGAGACGAATCGAGGTGTCAGACAGGAATTTTTGCGTACATTACGGCTGGTATGCGAGTCTGCTAACATATCCTGGCGAACTGATCGTTTCTGATGAAATACAAGAATTCACATACAAACATGCAGCCAGAACTATGATTGGACAAGCACAGCAGACCGCTTTCAAAGGCATGGAGTGGGCGCTCCCCCACAACATGGCTCACCGTCTCCTCCTTGGCGCCATAATCACGAGCAGCACTTCCTCTATAATACTACGTTTTCAAGACGTTGCCATGTCTCTCTTGTGCCGTTTGAATGAGGTTGAATCTTGGTCTTTCGTGACAAGAAAGACCATACTGCGCTACCTTACTCAGTTGGACTGAATACTTATTGCACTCTGTCTTAGGAATTAGCACCTTGGCATCCTTGATTGTGAGATTAGCAGAGACAAAATTTGACAGAACATGCAACCCCTAAGTGGGAGCTGTTGTAGCAATGTCATTAATAGTCAACATGGCTCCTTACGTCTTAACTGTATGAGTGCCATTCTCCCATGCTTTAGCACAATATGCGACAGCTCAATAACCAAGAGAAATTGCAGCGTTATTTTGTTTGTCTACATTTGCTCCACAGTTTTTTGCAGGAATGTAGTGCAGTTGATTTAGAATAGAACCAAACGACTTTCACAGGTCCGCGCAGTGCTGCATAAATGACAGTGACAGGAAAAGGGAGGCACCAAGGTAATTAAGAAAGTAGCTGCAGGAAATTTTGGTCCTATTCAGGGCCACGTATGACTGCCTGTGTGCCTCTGTATCATGGAGGTAGAACTCTGTGTGCTCAGTTCCGCCTGTGTTTTGCTGGAGTCTCTATCTGTAAAAGTACTCCCTCAGTTAGGTGTCAACTCGGAGGCTCGTCCACACAATCAGTAAATAGCCAGTTTCACTCGATGAATTTGGTCACTAGGCGACCACTACGAACAACAATACCAAACTACCTGGGACCTTGGAGTGCGAAGAAATTGCCTAAGGGGACACGTGAAACGGAACCTGGATCAGTGGAGTGGGCTTGTGTTCGCCGGCGAGTACAGGTTTCGAATGTCGACTGGGGATCGTCGTACAAGGCTGTGTAGGTGACCAGGCACCAGTGCAGGTCTCCATCCATGGGTTCTGCTGCGGGGCGGGACTGTCGTATTTTGGGCTTCTATTATGGTAATATCAACAGTAGCAGAAAACAGTATAACGGGAGTAGGATTCTTTAGGAAGGTAGAGCAGAGAGTGTGTTACAGTGAACAGTTCAGTGATACAGATACGCTTATCACAATCGACAGCAAACCAACACCGAAAACGATGGTTCAGATACTACATGCCGACGTCGGAAGCTTAAGATGACAGAAAAAGTATATGAAGGTACTGAAAGGGTAATACAGTACGTAAAGGGAGATGAAACTCCAATACTCATGGGCGACTGGAATGCAGTTGTAGGGGAAAACGTGGAAGAAATATTTACTGGAGAATGTGGGGTTGGGATAGGGAATGAGAGAGAAGCAAGACTAACTCAGTTCTGTAATAAATTTCGGCTAGTAATAGCGTAATACTCTTAATCACAAGAGGAGGATGTATAATTGGAAGAGGCTGGGTGATATGGGGAACTACAGTTAAATTACATCATGGTCCGACAGAGATTCCGAAATGATATAGTGGATTGTAAGGCATACGCAGGAGCAGATATAGACTCATATCACAATGTAGTAATGATATACAGTACGCTGAAGTTTAAGAGAGAAGTCAGAAAGAATCGATACGCAAATGTGTCAGTTACAGAAGTTCTAAGGAATGACGAGATACTCTTGAAGATCTGCAAGGCTATGCATACAGCAACAAGGAATAATCCAGTAGGCAGTCCACTTGAAGAGGAATGGATATCTCTGAAAAGGACAATAATAAAAGTTGGAAAGAAAAACATAGGTACAAAGAAAGTAACTGCAAAGAAACCATGAGAATTAAACTAAATAACTGAAGTATTTCTTTTATTACCCATGATGAAAGAAGGAAGTTCAAAAATGTTCAGGGAAAATCAGGAATACAGAAATGGTAGGCACTGAGGGATGAAATAGACAGGATGTGTAGGAAAGCTAAGACGAAATGGCTGCCTGAAAAAATGTGAAGAAATCGAAAAAGAAATGATTGTTGGAAGGACTGAGTCAGCGAATAAGAAAGTCAAAGCAACTTTGAGTGAAATAGTTAGCAAAAGGTGGTAATATTAAGAGTGCAGTGGGAATTTCATCGTCAAAAAAGGAGGAGGAAGTGGATATATGGAATGAGTACATTGAAGGCCTCCATGAGGAAGGAAGGTTTGTCTGATGTGATAGAAGAAGAAAGAAGAGTCGATTTAGAAGAGATAGGAGATCCAGTAATAGAATCAGAATTTAAAAGAGCTTTGGAGGACTTAAGATCAAATAAGGCAGAAGGGGTAGATAACCTTCCATAAGGATGTCTAAAATCATTGGGGGGAACTGGCGACAAAGCGACTATTCATGTTGGTGTATAAAATGTATGAGTTCGCCGACATACCATCTAGCTTTCGGAAAAATACCATCCACACAATTCCTAAGACTGCAAGAGGTGACAAGTGCGACAATTATCGAACAGTCTGCTTAACAGCTCATGCATCCAAATTGCTGACAAGAATAATAGATCGGAGAATGGAAAAGAAAATTGAGGATATGTTAGATGACTATCAATTTGGCCTTAGGAAAGGTAAATGCAACAGAGAGGCAATTCCGACGTTGCTGTCCGTGATAGAAGCAAGACTGAAGAACAATAAAGTTACGTTTATAGGATTTGTCGACCTGGAAAAGATGTTGAACAATGTAAAGTGGCGCAAAGTGTTAGAAATTCTGAGACAAACAGGGGTAAGCTGTAGAGAGAGAGACAGGTAATACACAATATGTACAAAAGCCAGGAGGGAATAATAAGAGTGGATGACCAAGAATGAAGTGCTCGGATTAAAAGGGATGTAGGCAGGGATGTAGTGTTTCGCCCATATTTTCAGTATGTACATCGATGAAGCAATGATGGAAATACAAAAAAGGTTCAGGAGTGGGATTAAAATTCAAGTTGAAATGGCATGAATGATACGATTCGCTGATGACATTGCTATCCTGAAAGTGAAAGTGAAGAAGAATTACGTGATGGGCTGAATGGAATGGACAGCTTAATGAGTACAAAATATGGGTTGAGAATAAATCGAAGAAAGACGAAAGGAATTGGAAGTAGCAGAAATGAGAACAGAGATAAACATAACATCAGGATTAATTGTCACGAAGTATATCAAATTAAGGAATTCTACTACCTAGACAGCAAAATAACCAATGACAGATGGAGCAAGGAGGGCATCGAAAGCAGATTAGCACCGGCGAAAAAGGCATTCCTGACCAAGAGAAGTCTATTAGTATCAAAGATAGGCCTTAATTTTAGGAAGAATTTTCAGAGAATGTACGTTTGGAGCAGAACCTTGAATGGTAGTGAAACATGGACTGTGGGAAAACCGGAAAAGGAGAGAATCAAAGCATCTGAGATGATATACTACAGAAGAATGCTGAAAATTAGGTTAACTTACAAAGTAAGGAATGAGGAGGTTCTGCGCAGAATGGAAGAGGAAAGGAATATGTCGAAGGGACGCGATGATAGGACATCTGCTAAGACATCAGGGAATGACTTCCATGGTACGAAATTGGAGAATACATCCAGCAAATAATTGAAGACGTAGGTCGCAAGTGCTGCTCTGAGGTGAAGAGGTTGGCATAGGAGAGGAATTTGTAGTGGACCACATCAAACGAATGAGAAGACAGATGACTCAAAAAAAAAAAATAAATAAAAAATAAATGGAAAGGTCTCTAACGTTTCGTCTCCAAATGCTGGAGACATCTTCAGAGGCTATAAAGGCTCAGGCAGCAGTTTGAAACTTCTATAAACTCTACAAGCTGAACTGTTTGTTCGGATCCCTGCCACAGTCGGGCTGTGGTGTCATCAGACGGTTGCTTAAGAGCGTAGAGTCACGAGTGCGTGTGTTGTCGAGCTTCTGCTGGGGAAAACTTGGCGCTGGTTTCTGTATTCAGCACTGAGGTCAGCCACTAGTCTAATTTCTCTCATTCTTCTTTCCGTTAAAGTTGCTTTCGTGCTTTGGAATTTGAATGCCCTCTCTGAAAATTCAAGCACAGTAATATCGGTTCTGTATTGCAGAGACGAATTTTTAGTTTCCCTGGTCCGAGTGGATGTTCTGCGACTACCGATTTATTGCTATTTCGCAGATGACAACTGCTCTTCTGTTCCTTAAGCAAGAAATGAGTACTTCTGTTTGTACTACACATGTGTGTGCAAGACAATTTATATATTCCTCCTGTGGCAAGCGCTGGCCGTACATTCTTCACAGTGTTCGAAACATTCACGCTTCTTCGTAAATGGTATAAACACTGCACCAATACTATGTATTCCTCGTACTCTGATCATGTGAACCATGACTGCTTTTACGAATGGGAGTACATCTTTGTTTCTTCTTCATGAGAAGCTCCATATCTTTATGGACTTATTGCCCTATTTATCTCTTTCTCAGATTAATCATTTATTCTGAAAGTAGTGTTTAAATGGTCGGAGCGTTCCTCCAACTACTCTGGTGACACATTATTTAAGCCAAGCCCACCAATGTTCTCATTACTGCTCTTTTCAGTTTGTGGCAATGACTGGAATTTTTGTCAATGTATCCACATGTGTGGGTGAGGTTTTTGCAGACCTTCTGTGCCTAACATCTGTGGATTTTCTAAGTAGCCGTACATTTTAAAATATTTCTACTTCTTTCTCTTTTTCTATACTGGATTTTATATTATAACTAATATCATTCGGAAAGTTTAGAAATTCTGAGTTATTTTTGTCCATGAGGCTATATAAAGAAGTATGAGTATCATCAATATAACAAAACCAACGATAGGGATTTTTCTTCTTGGACTGATGAGCTGTTCCTTCCAGTTTTACATATAGAACTCCGTTGTAACCGTGCTGAGTGTGTTTCCTGTAATGTTGTAATGAATACAGTTTCAGAAAACTGGATGATTTATTCGAGTGCCTCACAAACTGAGCGAAGTCAATAACGCTTTGGTCCGTCTCTGGTCCTTCTGCAAGCAGTTATTCGGCTTCGCATCTATTAGCAGAGCTGTTGAATGTCCTCCTGAGGGACATCGTTCGAAATCATGTCCAGCTGGCAGGTTAAGTCATGAAAACCCCGAGATGGTTGGAGGGCCCTGCCCAGTATGCCCCAAACGTTGTCAGTTGGGAGAGGTTTGGCGCCCTTCCTAGTCAAGGTATGTTTGGAGAGCAATAGAAACACTCGTTGTGTGTGTGGGCGGGCATTACCTTGCTGATATGTAATGTCAGTATGGCTTGCCATGAAGGGCAACAAAACAGGACGTGGAATATTGTCGACGTATCGCTCTGATGTGTGGGTGACTACTAAAGTGGCCCTGCTATGAAAGTGAACGGCACCCCAGACCATCACTCTCGGTTGTTGGGCTTCATGGTGGGCGACAGTCAGGTTGGAACCCCCCCCCCCCCCTAGTCCCCAAGGCGTTTCCAGACACATCTTTGCTGGACACTGGGGCTCAATTAGAAGCGAGGCTCATCATAGAAGACTGTTTCAGTCAATGAGATTCCTGGCCGAAGTCGCATCTGGAGATGCCCCAGATGGTCGTGGTATACCAATCTTACTGTCGTCCGCCATATGGTCTGACAACCTCGAGTGATGGTGTGGGGTGTCATTTATTTTCACAGCAGGATTTCTTTGGTTTTAATCTGTGGTACCCTTACAGCACAGCAGTTCGTGTATGCTGTCCTACACCCCGTTTTGCTGCCTTCAATGTAAGCCATTCTTGGCTAATTTTTTTTACAAAATTATGCCCTCTCGCATATGGGGAGAGTTTTTGCTATTTGTCTTTAGACTTGCCAAACCCTACCTTGGCCAGCAAGGTTGCCAGACTTCTTCCCAATTGAGAATAATTGGAGCGATATGGGCAGGGACGTCCTACCAGGTCGGGATTTTCACGATCTACCGCAGCATTTGGACAAAATATGGCATGATGTTCCTCAGGGAGACATCCAACAACTCTGTCAATCAATGCCAAGATGAAAAATTGCTTACATAAGGACGCATTATTGACTTACTTAACTTGTTGAGCTTCCCTCTTGAATAAGTCTTCCACTTGTTTGTCTGCTCATGTACAGCACAACTACTACTTTCTGTATCTTTCGGATATTTCCTTCACAGAGTGTTCCTTTTTTTGTCTGAGAGTGTAAATTCCATATCTGACATCGTTTTATTAAGAGCAACTATAGTAAGCAGTAATAGAAAGTCTCAATGGGCCAATATCTGATGGACATGAAGGATTCTATTTTTTGTATAATGAACTGAACCTTTTATACGTCTTTTTTTGCTACAGAGGTCTGTAGAAGACTGTCCAGGTATTTGGCAGTCACGCTTGTCGAACAGTCCATAGCGCTAACACCTGGTCTTATTGGAATGACGGGTTTGTGAATTTTTGGTATACCACACAATCTTGATGGGACCAGTTCTGATTTAGTAAGACATTTCTAGTTGGTGAGAGAAATCGAAGAGGCTTTTACTAGCTGATGCGTTACGCTAAGTACTGATCTTGAGAGATTGCTTTTAATCTCACTGTACCTTGGTGGTTGTAATACAACACAAGTTTTTCTGCAGTAGGTTCATTATTTCATGAGCATTGTTGCGTTGCCCTTATCTGCTGGAAGCTCTAGAATACATCAAAATTGAAATCTCGGATAGGTCTGTTTCCACAAGTTAGTGTTGTGTCATTGTTTATTGCCTCTGGTTGTGTCTCTGGTGCTGCCTCCACATTTAGGAGACGAAGTCTTAGGCACAGAAATATGCCATGGACAGTGGCCTAATACCCATTAAGCAAAATTCACCAGTAGGTTGTATTTAAATTAGTTATCAGTACGAGGACAGGTGTTAGTGTTTGCAGGAATTACAAAAGAAACGAGGAGTGTAGAAATGGGGTGGCCAAGACATTGGTTCGCGGGCCATGCCCAGGCGCAAGTGCATTTGGCTCATTATATACATCTCCCCAATTAACATTTCTTAAATTTTCTCTGAAGTGCTCAATAGACACTGGGTTGAGCAACCTTACAGTTTTATTTCATGGTTTCTAAACTGTACACCTTGCTGTGATTTCTAATTTAATCAATTGTATCATGGGCTGATAATCCATTTATCAATGGAAAAGCATGTGTTAGTTTTACACCTTCTTGCTGTACAAATACATTATCTATTAGAGCGTTACTGCCTTGAGCTATACGTGTAGGGAAATTGATAGCTGATTCTATGTTATATGCAATTAATAACACTTACACTTTTCCGATCTGAACTGGTTAGAAAGTTTACATAGAAATCATCACAGATTAACAACTTCCTGTTTTTGTCTGACAGCGTAATAGGTCATCTACATATGCTAACAGATCATCTACTTTATTTTTTATTCCCCTGATATTCTGATGAAGTCAGTTGATACTACCCTTAGCATCATCCCTATTTACTGTACATGAATCTTCTGTTATTCTATTTTTCTTGAGTGTTGCCTGTTTGGACTTTGACCTTGACATAAGAAACCAGTCTAGCTGGTCCCATTAACCACAGGGGTCACCTTCGTGTGACTGAGGCTCCCCCTTACAGTGTCTGCTAATAGAGAAGCTGACTTATCTTTCCCCTTCCTATTTAGGTGCAGGCCATGCGTAGTATGTCCTCACCTACCAATAGTGTCAACAGGAACATCGCGCGTGTGAGGTTTTGGGGGTATCTGGAACATCCCGTTCCTCCACTACTTCAGATAGCAAGCCAGAGTGTTAACACACCTTAAGGCAGTGTTTACGCAGGACCGAACATGGCGCTGAAAGACCTCCACAGACACCACATTTGTGTGGCCAGTTCATGTTCCTATTTCATCCAAGTCTCTCGCAATAGTACACCTTGGATTCATACCACAGGCTGTTTCCTGCTGCTCCAACTGTAATGACCTCATCTCCCTAGCATTTGTTTTCACAAAACTTGTGAGCTGGTACGCTGCACCTAATTCCTCCTGACGCTCCTGGCCTTGACTGTTAACTAGAACCAATATTCTTCTTTACCTATTCTGATTTGATCCCTGCATGTCTTTTTTTCTTGAAGCTAACATTCTGCTTCAAGATACATTCAACTACATCTGGATGAGGCCCTTCCTCCACTACTTCAGATAGCAAGCCAAACTGATTTACTCACTGAATTTCGAAGTTTTTTCAACAGTTTCTCTTTTTGCTTCTACCTTTCCCGTTCCTGCTTCTTCCCTTAGCCTACATAATTCCAAGTCCTCATTTTCTAATTCAGCCTTAAGGGCACAAATTTTTGCCTCCTTTTCAGCGACTTTTCTGTCCTTTCTACATAACGTACGTTGCCATGGAGAGCGTCTTATCTACCCAGTTTCCTCGCCGCTACATTCGCCCCAATAAACCATAACCTACACAGTCTTCATATCCCCGCCTTCAGATTTCTACAGCAAACATCGCATTTGCTAGACATGTTTTGACAGAAAAATTTACACAAAGGAAGAGGATAACTTGGCACAAGAGCACTGATGTTACGTAACCTGTATTAATACGCAATGAAGCGCTAATGTAAACAAACTTTTAAAAATCTCAAAAACTTTATAAAACTACCCTTGTAATTCTTTCTAGGCCACAACGTATTCTTCAAACTCCGTATTTCCTTTAACACCAGTGATCTTGGGGAACTTCACTGTCTTTGTCAGAATGTGTCCGTTCCAGAAACGCGATTTTCTTTTTAAATCCATCCCCATCAAATGAGGAAAAAGTTACCTTGCAGTGCATTACTGTGGGCAGTGTGCAGTCAAGTCCAGTTAAAATGTGAAATCTGCACTAGATTGCACATGCTTTAATTTTCGTTCCTGCATTCCTTTATTAAACGCTAGCAAGTTTTAAGTCGTTCCAGGTATGTATCTCGACATAACCTACGTACTTTGCAGTACGATATGAAGTCTCCATAGGAATCGTTCAGTTTCACTGAAAACCGTTGCAGCTGAAAACGGAAGATGCGTGTGACTTCAGCAATTATACTATGCTTCCTTCCAATTTTGCCATGTGCCAAAGGCCTGCAAATGTAGCACAAAGTGCTTTTTGATTTACAAAACAAGGAATCTCGTCTGTCGACATTCGTGATTTAATCCTGTTTCGTTGTCAATCAAATCTTTAAACTCTTTTTGCATATTCCAGAATCCGAATCAAGAACAGTTCTCCACATGAGTAACCTAGAGGCAGATATCCTCCGATTTGTGAGGCAACTTAAATCACTTAATAACAGCAAGTCTTCCGGTCCGTACTGTATACCAATTACGTTTCCTTCAGAGTATGCTGATGCAACAGCTCCATACATAACAACCTTATACAACCGTCCGCTGGACGAAAGATCCGTATGAAAAAATTGGAAAGCTGCACAGGTTACACCAATATTCAAGAACGGTGGAAGGAGTAATCCAGGAAATTACCGGTCCATATTATTAACTTCGATATCCAGTAGGATTTTGGAACATATATTGCGTGTGAGGACTATTAATTACCTCGAAGAAAACGGTCTATTGACACACAGTAAAAAGGATTTCGAAAAGGCCTTTGACACTGTACCACACAAGCGGCTTGTACTGAAATTGGGTGCTTATTGAATATCATCTAAGTTAGCTAACTGGGTTCGTGGTATCCTGTCAGAGAGGTCACAGTTCCTTATAACTGACAGTCATCGAGTGAAACAGAAGTGATTTCTGGCGTTCCCCAACGTAGCGTTATAGGCCCACTGCTGTTCCTTATTTATATAAATGATTTCGTAACAATCTGAGGAACAATCTGAGATCAAAAAATGCAAAACGATTTAGAAAATATATCTGTATATTTTGGAAAGTGGCAATTGATCCTAGATAATGAAGTCCTCCATATGAGTCCTAAAAGGAATCCGTTAAACTTTTGTTACACGATAAATCACTAAATATAAAGCCCGCAGATTCAACTAAAACCATAGGAATTATAATTACGAGCCACTTAGATTGGGGGTTGGGGTTGGGTTGGGTTGTTTGGGGGAAAGAGACCAAACAGTGAGGTCATCAGTATCATTGGATTAGGGAAGGATGGTGCAGGAAGTCGGCCGTGCCCTTTCAAAGGAACCATCCCAATATTTGCCTGGAGCGATTTAGGAGCATCACGGGAAACCTAAATCAGAATGGGCAGACGCAACTTAAATTGGGAAGAACACATAATGTTGAGGGGGAGGCAACCCAAAGACTGCGATTCATTAGCAGAATATTTAGAAAATGTAAGATCTACTAAAGAGACTGCCTACGCTACGCTTGTATGCCCTCTTTTGGAGTACCGCTGCACAGTGTGGGATCCTCACCAGATAGGGTTAACGGAGTACATTGAGAAAGTTCAAAGAAGAGCTGACCGTTCTGTATTACCCCGAATTAGGGGGAACAGTGTTACTGACATGATACAGAATTTGGGGTGGACATCAAAAAGGCGTTTTTCATTGTGGCAGAATCATCTCACGAAATTTCAGTCACCAACTTTTTCCTTCGAATGCAAAAAATATTTTTCTAACGCATACATATTTAGGGAGAAACGATCGCCGTAATAAGAAAAAGGAAACGGGAGCTATCAGGGAAAGGTATGGGCATTGGTTTTTTCCTCGCACTGTTCGATATTGGAATAATCGAGAACCGTTGTGAAGGTCATTCGATGAACCCTCCGCCAGGCCCTTAAGTGTGATCTGCAGAGCATCCATGTACATGTACATCTAATGTCGTTTCACAGTGGATATGCACTACCTGTAACGTATATGAATTGAGAAACCTCTTCGCTCTCTTCTGTCACTGCCACTCATTTTAAAGAATCGCGACGGTAGATCGCTCGACTGCCTCCTTCGTGCAAACAGCCACTGGCCCAGTGAACCTCCATCATACCGAGATCACACAGCGAAGGGTAAACAGCGCTGACAGCGCGAGTCTGCCGAACTCGAGAGACTTGTGTCGGCCGAAAGATGCCGCACCGCGACGCCGGATGAAGCGCCGCGCTCTTGCGGGCGCCTCCGAGAAGGACCGAGCGGAGCCGAGCGGCAGGCAGGCCGGGCCCGTGCCGCCCGTGGGCCAGACACGCTGCACGCGTGACTTGTGGCACGGCGCGGCCGGCCGTCATTATGAGCCCCTACCCAGCTGCGGCGAAGTCATTCAGTCAACTCCTGAGGCGTCACCGGTGGCCACAGGTTGGATGTAAGATGTAATACTTCACATATGTTCGTTTCATATTTTCCAGGAAAAGATGTCCGTATTTAAAAGTGACAAACAGCAAGCGTGTAAAACACAATGCATCAGAATAACACATATTAAAAGCATAATATTACCAAGGAATACAGCAGTATCAAGAGCCATCAACTACAGACAATTACAGAGAACACTGCAATATCTTGAGAAATGTCCTTAGACCAGCTGATAGTATCAGCTGTGAGAGTAATATGTACAAATCTGAGAATAACATCAAATTATCTGGTATATAATGAGGACAATGCCAGGCGATCAGCGGAAATCTTCGGTTATCTGTTTACTGAATTTCGTAGTGTGAAGACGTTACTAACGTTAACGGGATATGCAAAAGTTTAAACAATAAAGTCTTGTATGTCGAAGAAAGTTCAAACTCCTGCGCCTCACTCACTAAAATTGCTTGTAACGCTATTTTTAATGATGGCTACCAAAGATAAAGCTGAAGGATGCAAATTGTAAGGAAATGGAAGCAGTAATTACACAATAAATAAGGGTGCATGTGGTTGAGATCATATATTATTTGGGACAGCATATTTTTCTATATCATGCACTACCGCTTTTGCGTCAGTCACCTAGCTCGTGAAATTTATTTTTTCCTGAAATATGTTGGTAATATCTAAATCAACTTCCACTTCCATACTCTACAAACCCCTGCGAAGTCCGTGGTAGAGGGTTTTTCCTGCAGTAGCACATACTGGACCGTCTCCCTCGCCACTTCGCTCCTGTGTGCCCTGTAATTAGTGTGACCTCGTCTTTGCCGGCCCTACGAGAGCGACAGCCAGGCGTCCGTCTTGTATTCTCAGATTCTTCGCTTCATACAGCTTCTTGGAATGTTGTGAGTAGGTATTCATCTTGAGGTGATTTCTCTACATGAAATCTCATTTTTTTTATGTCTTAGATTTAAGAACAAAAATTTGAAAAAATTCAACCTTGAACAAACACGGTTTCTTCTCTTTTTACCGATACGTATTTAAGCCATATTTCATTATCACCAGTGGGTTTCCTTTATTCTACTGCAGAGTAAAGAGTAAAATATCGCATTGGGGTAGACATATTTTTGGGAATGTGTTATTTTTGCTCAGAACGTTATAACAGACATGTAAACCATAGTAGCAAATGCAGTTGTTCATGTCGCTGCACGTCATCTGCAATACCGAGATACCAGCCAAACTGGAAATAGCAGACACGGACATCAGCAACAGCATGTGCCATTAACGCATAATAACTTTTTAGAACGTTTCGAATGCAAATGTACAATTCTAAAATTATACGTTTCTCCGTGTAACAATATATTCTTTCTAGACTCAAATTTTCTCTCTACAGCGGAGTGTGCGCTGATGTGAAACTTCCTGGCGCATTAAAACTCGAACTCGCGACCTTTGCCTTTCGCAGGCAAGTGCTCTACTAACTGAGCTACCAAAGGACGACTCGCGCCCCGTCCTCACAGCTTTAATTCCGCCAGTACCTCGTCTCCTACCTTCCGAACTTCACAGAAGCTCTCCTGCGAACCTTGCAGAACTAGCACTCCTGGAAGAAAGAATATTGCTGAGACATGGCTTACCCACAGCCTGGGGGATGTTTCTAGAATGAAATTTTCACTCTACAGCCGAGTGTACGCTGATATGAAACTTCCTGGCAGAGTAAAACTGTGTGCCGGACCGAGACTCGAACTCGGGACTTTTGCCTTTCGCGGGCAAGTGCTCTAACAACTTTATTTTCTTTTTTTTATGAAGAGGAAAAGAAAATTTTTCGCATCCACCCACGCGTGAACCCATGACCTTCCGTATCCTATTCCCACGCGCTAACAACTTTATTTTTCTTTTTTTTCTTTTTTAGGAAGGTCACAGGGCGTGGTACACGCCGCACTAGCAGTGGGGTCTCTTCACGGCACTGCCGTTGCGTCGAGGCCCAAACCCCTCCCACCCCTTTTTTCATGTCCCCAGTTGGGTCATAGCACTAAGTGTGCTGAAATCGTAGCACAAAATTCCCATTCTCCGATGTAAGAAAGACGAAGAAACCTCTTCTCTGAGCAGAAACTGATCACTGACAGAAACTTAACAATTCTTCTTGAATCACACAAATACTTTGGAAGTCGAAGACGAGTAATTCTGAACAAAATGTTTTGAAAAAACTCTTCCTGTAACATAGAACTAAATAATAATAATAACACAAGTGACTTTTAATTTTCTTCTGTTCGTTCTCGTTCAAGGTGTTGTAGTGGTGCCACATATTTAACCGACACCCATTCTTTCGAAAATGATCTTCAGCATGTTGCCGTAGTGCTTCTTGTGGTTGCGATACGTGCTAATTTTTGCGTATTCACTCTTCATGTAAACGCGGAATTCTATCTCGTTGTCTGACCAAAGTTTGTTGATGACATAACTAACATATTTTCCCAGTAACCAGCTAATGGCGTTGGTTTTTAATTTCGGAAAGTATGTAATGTCTGGTCTCAGGAGGAGCGATTGCGTTATATATTCTGCCGGGGATCTGGCGAGAAAGACGATTTGTTGCCTGATCCAGTTCCAGTTATTCACACTGCCGCCACAGGTGAATCTATGGATGAGTGTATCCACCAGACTGCATTTTCCACAAAGGTGTGTCTGGTTTAAACCTATCCCATACAGTCTCTCGTTGGTGCTGATGACATTGTTAACTGTTTTGTACCATGCGGAAATAGCGTCTGCAGATAGCCCGGCTTAATTGATGTTCCGCCATACAGCTTTCCAGTCACAATTAGGGAATTCCTTTTCAATTTTGTTTCTGCCCTCATTTAACTTCCTTTCAGGTATGATGTCGCGCGCTGTGGTACATGTGTTTCTTCTGATTTCGTCACTAAGGTAACTTGCTTCGAGGAAAAAGTTCCTCACATACTGCAAACGGGCATTAATCCTTCACACATCAATCGGTGCTTGCAGGCTATGGGGTGCCACAGCCTCAAAGAGCTTTGCGGTTATACATTGTGGAAGTTCTCTGAGTATATGGAAAGCCCGTTTGAGCAACAGAGCAGACGCTTTATTTCGAATGTCCACCAAACCGAGGCCTCCGTTTCTGACATCCAGTATAACGGTAGTCGCATCAACCCTGAATATGTCTCCTCGCCATAAATAATTGGTAACAGTGGACATGATCCCTTTCACTACTAGTTTGGGGATTGGAAATACCTGTGCAGTGAAATACGCTTTAGACAAAATGCAGGAGTTCATGAATCTGACTTTTCGCACCTGGTCCACAGTTCGATGGATGTTCTCCATTACAGCACCATGAACTTTCCTCCTAGCTTCCTTCCAGTTAAAAGCAGCCATCCTCATCGGACATGCCATTAAGGTTATTCCCAAAGTTTTATGTTTGTTGTCTTGTTTTGCCCATGCCAGTCGGAAGTGAAATAGGCCCCGCAGATTCAATATTTTACTTTTGTTTTCATTGGTTGTCACTCCCGACGCTAGACAATACTTTTGTATTTCTGTTTCCAGTGTAACTGTCTCCTCTTTATTCCTTATTACAGCACCCACGTCATCGGCATAAGCTCGTATGACGGTTTTCTCACCACTCAATGTTATGCCTGATAATCTTGCGTGGACAGTGCGGAGAAAGGGCTCTAAAGATACGGAAAATAAAAACATAGATAAGGGACTGCCCTGTGGAACCCCTCGTCTTATCTGTATGGGTTTAGATGTTTGGCCATTGATTGCTATTTTCGCATTTATACCTGTTGCAATATTTCTTAGCATGTTGACAATCTGAGGGTGGAAAGCCATTCTTGACAGCGTCGCAAAGAGGTATCTATGACTAACGCTGTCAAAAGGTTTAAAGCAGATTTTATACTTGCCACTGACGTAATTGCAGTGACGTCTCTGTATGCAGATAGACTTTCGAATATCGTTCTGGTTGGAGAACAAGATTAATGATGACTCAATATTTTGTTGAAAAAGTCACGGAGTCTTTTGCTGATAATACGCGAAATTATTTTGTAATCAGAATTTAGTAGCGAAAGAGGCCGAAAATTGTTTAAGTTGGTTTTGCCTTTACTCTTAGGAATCAGTACTATTTTACTTTCCTTAAACTCTGCCGGGACCGCTTTTCCGGTCAGGACCTCATTCGCCATGTAAGTGATCTTGTCCCCAATTATAGACCAGTAGCGGGCATAAAAATCCACAGGAAGGCCATCAAGCCCCGGAGATTTTTTGAGAGGTGAGTTACGCACTGCCTCATGCACTTCATCTTTAGTAATAGGTGACAGGATGTCAGCGTTTTCTGTTCCCGACAATTATGGACCCAAAATAGTGAGAGAGTCCTTGAGAGCTGCATCGTCCAATGTGGTAGGTGCATATAAGTTGTCGTAGTACCTGTGGACTTGGTCCAGTATTTCTTTCTGGCATTTGAGCCTTGTACCAGTATCCGTCTGGACTTCAGCAATAAAAGCTTGACGTCTGTTTTTAGCATGTCGCACCAAGTGATACAGAGAGGCAGTTTCATCAGCTACTACTGATGTGGCTTTCGATTTAATTTTTAGTCCCTCCATCTGTTGCTGTTTATTGCTTAATAACTTGTCTTTCATTTTTTGATATCATTCAGACGAATTACGTCATCATGTGCCTCTTGATATAAGTCTCTTAAAACTTTACAATAAAACTCCATTGTATTCATCAACTCCCTGCGCCTCGCTACACTATACTGCATGACAACTTTCAGCAGCCTTGGTTTAGCCCTCCTAGTCCACCAGTCAATGACTGTTGGGTGCTTGTCTGCTGTGCGGAGGCACATAGCTCACATCTACATCTACATCTACATTTATACTCCCCAAGCCACCCAACGGTGTGTGGCGGAGGGCACTTTACGTGCCACTGTCATTACCTTCCTTTCCTGTTCCAGTCGCGAATGGTTCGCGGGAAGAACGACTGTCTGAAAGCCTCCGTGCGCGCTCTAATCTCTCTAATTTTACATTCGTGATCTCCTCGGGAGGTATAAGTAGGGGGAAGCAATATATTCGATACCTCATCCAGAAACGCACCCTCTCGAAACCTGGCGAGCAAGCTACACCGCGATGCAGAGCGCCTCTCTTGCAGAGTCTGCCACTTGAGTTTATTAAACATCTCCGTAACGCTATCACGGTTACCAAATAACCCTGTGACGAAACGTGCCGCTCTTCTTTGGATCTTCTCTATCTCCTCCGTCAAGCCGATCTGGTACGGATCCCACACTGATGAGCAATACTCAAGTATAGGCCGAAGGAGTGTTTTGTAAGCCACCTCCTTTGTTGATGGACTACATTTTCTAAGCACTCTCCCAATGAATCTCAACCTGGTACCCTCCTTACCAACAATTAATTTTATATGATCATTCCACTTCAAATCGTTCCGCACGCATATTCCCAGATAATTTACAGAAATAACTGCTACCAGTGTTTGTTCCGCTATCATATAATCATACAATAAAGGATCCTTCTTTCTATGTATTCGCAATACATTACATTTGTCTATGTTAAGGGACAGTTGCCACTCCCTGCACCAAGTGCCTATCCGCTGCAGATCTTCCTGCATTTCGCTACAATTTTCTAATGCTGCAACTTCTCTGTATACTACAACATCATCCGCGAAAAGCCGCATGGAACTTCCGACACTATCTACTAGGTCATTTATATACACTCCTGGAAATTGAAATAAGAACACCGTGAATTCATTGTCCCAGGAAGGGGAAACTTTATTGACACATTCCTGGGGTCAGATACATCACATGATCACACTGACAGATCCACAGGCACATAGACACAGGCAACAGAGCATGCACAATGTCGGCACTAGTACAGTGTATATCCACCTTTCGCAGCAATGCAGGCTGCTATTCTCCCATGGAGACGATCGTAGAGGTGCTGGATGTAGTCCTGTGGAATGGCTTGCCATGCCATTTCCACCTGGCGCCTCAGTTGGACCAGCGTTCGTGCTGGACGTGCAGACCGCGTGAGACGACGCTTCATCCAGTCCCAAACATGCTCAATGGGGGACAGATCCGGAGATCTTGCTGGCCAGGGTAGTTGACTTACACCTTCTAGAGCACGTTGGGTGGCACGGAATATATGCGGACGTGCATTGTCCTGTTGGAACAGCAAGTTCCCTTGCCGGTCTAGGAATGGTAGAACGATGGGTTCGATGATGGTTTGGATGTACCGTGCACTATTCAGTGTCCCCTCGACGATCACCAGTGGTGTACGGCCAGTGTAGGAGATCGCTCCCCACACCATGATGCCGGGTGTTGGCCCTGTGTGCCTCGGTCGTATGCAGTCCTGATTGTGGCGCTCACCTGCACGGCGCCAAACACGCATACGACCATCGTTGGCACCAAGGCATAAGCGACTCTCATCGCTGAAGACGACACCTCTCCATTCGTCCCTCCATTCACGCCTGTCGCGACACCACGGGAGGCGGGCTGCACGATGTTGGGGCGTGAGCGGAAGACGGCCTAACGGTGTGCGGGACCGTAGCCCAGCTTCATGGAGACGGTTGCGAATGGTCCTCGCCGATACCCCAGGAGCAACAGTGTCCCTAATTTGCTGGGAAGTGGCGGTGCGGTCCCCTACGGCACTGCGTAGGATCCTACGGTCTTGGCGTGCATCCGTGCGTCGCTGCGGTCCGGTCCCAGGTCGACGGGCACGTGCACCTTCCGCCGACCACTGGCGACAACATCGATGTACTGTGGAGACCTCACGCCCCACGTGTTGAGCAATTCGGCGGTACGTCCACCCGGCCTCCCGCATGCCCACTATACGCCCTCGCTCAAAGTCCGTCAACTGCACATACGGTTCACGTCCACGCTGTCGCGGCATGCTACCAGTGTTAAAGACTGCGATGGAGCTCCGTATGCCACGGCAAACTGGCTGACACTGACGGCGGCGGTGCACAAATGCTGCGCAGCTAGCGCCATTCGACGGCCAACACCGCGGTTCCTCGTGTGTCCGCTGTGCCGTGCGTGTGATCATTGCTTGTACAGCCCTCTCGCAGTGTCCGGAGCAAGTATGGTGGGTCTGACACACCGGTGTCAATGTGTTCTTTTTTCCATTTCCAGGAGTGTATATTGTGAAAAGCAATGGTCCCATAACAAAAAATGGTTCAAATGGCTCTGAGCACTATGGGACTCAACTGCTGAGGTCATTAGTCCCCTAGAACTTAGAACTAGTTAAACCTAACTAACCTAAGGACATCACAAATATCCATGCCCCAGGCAGGATTCGAACCTGCGACCGTAGCGGTCCTGCGGTTCCAGACTGCAGCGCCTTTAACCGCACGGCCACTTCGGCCGGCGGTCCCATAACACTCCCCTGTGGCACGCCAGAGGGTACTTTAACGTCTGTAGACGTCTCTCCATTGACAACAACATGCTGTGTTCTGTTTGCTAAAAACTCTTCAATCCAGCCACACAGCTGGTCTGATATTCCGCAGGCTCTTACTTTGTTTATCAGGCGACAGTGCGGAACTGTATCGAACGCCTTCCGGAAGTCAAGAAAAATAGCATCTACCTGGGAGCCTGTATCTAATATTTTCTGGGTCTTATGAACCTATAAAGCGAGTTGGGTCTCACACGATCGCTGTTTCCGGAATCCATGTTGATTCCTACATAGTAGATTCTGGATTTCCAAAAATGACATGATACTCGAGCAAAAACCATGTTCTAAAATTCTACAACAGATCGACGTCAGAGATATAGGTCTATAGCTTTGCGCATCTGCTCGACGACCCTTCTTGAAGACTGGGACTACCTGTGCTCTTTTCCAATCATTTGGAACCCTCCGTTCCTCTAGAGACTTGCGGTACACGGCTGTTAGAAGGGGGGCAAGTTCTTTCGCGTACTCTGTGTAGAATCGAATTGGTATCCCGTCAGGTCCAGTGGACTTTCCTCTGTTGAGTGATTCCAGTTGCTTTTGTATTCCTTGGACACTTATTTCGATGTCAGCCATTTTTTCGTTTGTGCGAGGATTTAGAGAAGGAACTGCAATGCAGTCTTCCTCTGTGAAACAGCTTTGGAAAAAGGTGCTTAGTATTTCAGCTTTACGCGTGTCATCCTCTGCTTCAATGCCATCATCATCCCGGAGTGTCTGGGTATGCTGTTTCGAGCCACTTACTGATTTAACGTAAGACCAGAACTTCCTAGGATTTTCTGTCAAGTCGGTACATAGAATTTTACTTTCGAATTCACTGAACGCTTCACGCAT
Organism: Schistocerca piceifrons; assembly: GCF_021461385.2. Lineage (NCBI taxonomy): Eukaryota > Metazoa > Arthropoda > Insecta > Orthoptera > Acrididae > Schistocerca > Schistocerca piceifrons. The sequence continues at coordinate 138,371,692 of NC_060148.1, read as the reverse complement.
AGCCCTCCTTACGCTAACCTTGACATGGTTTAGCTTCTGTTTGTCTGAGAGGTTTTGGCTGCGTTTAAACTTGGAGTGAAGCTCTCTTTGCTTTCGCAGTAGTTTCCTAACTTTGTTGTTGTACCACGGTGGGTTTATCACGTCCCTCACAGTCTTACTCGGCACGTACCTGTCTAAAACGCATTTTACGATTGCCTTGAACTTTTTCCATAAACACTCAACATTGTCAGTGTCGGAACAGAAATTTTCGTTTTGATCTGTTAGGTAGTCTGAAATCTGCCTTCTATTACTCTTGCTAAACAGATAAACCTTGCTCCCTTATTTTATATACCTATTAACTTCCATATTCAGGGATGCTGCAACGGCCTTATGATCACTGATTCCCTGTTCTGCACATACAGAGTCGAAAAGTTCGGGTCTGTTTGTTATCAGTAGGTCCAAGATGTTATCTCCACGAGTCGGTACTCTGTTTAATTGCTCGAGGTAATTTTCGGATAGTGCACTCAGTATAATGTCACTCGATGCTCTGTCCCTACCACCCGTCCTAAACATCTGAGTCTCCCAGTCTATATCTGGTAAATTGAAATCTCCACCTAAGACTATAACATGCTGAGAAAATTTATGTGAAATGTATTTCAAATTTTCTCTCAGTTGTTCTGCCACTAATACTGCTGAGTCGGGAGGTCGGTAAAAGGAGCCAATTATTAACCTAGCTCGGTTGTTGAGTGTAACCTCCACCCATAATAATTCACAGGAACTATCCACTTCTACTTCACTACAGGATAAACTACTACTAACAGCGACGAACACTCCACCACCGGTTGCATGCAATCTACCCTTTCCAAACACCGTCTGTACCTTTGTAAAAATTTCGACAGAATTTATCTCTGGCTTCAGCCAGCTTTCTGTACCTATAACGATTTCAGCTTCGGTGCATTCTATGAGCGCTTGAAGTTCCGGTACTTTACCAACGCAGCTTCGACAGTTGACAATTACAATACCGATTGCTGCTTGGTCCCCGCATGTCCTGACTTTGCCCCGCACCCGTTGAGGCTGTTGCCCTTTCTGTACTTGCCCAAGGCCATCTAACCTAAAAAAACCGCCCAGCCCACGCCACACAACCCCTGCTACCCGTGTAGCCGCTTGTTGCGTGTAGTGGACTCCTGACCTATCCAGCGGAACCTGAAACCCCACCACCCTATGGCGCAAGTCGAGGAATCTGCAGCCCACATCGTCGCAGAACCGTCTCAGCCTCTGATTCAGACCCTCCACTCGGCTCTGTACCAAAGGTCCGCAGTCAGTCCTGTCGACGACGCTGCAGATGGTGAGCTCTGCTATCATCCCGCTAGCGAGACTGGCAGTCTTCACCAAATCAGATAGCCGCCGGAAGCCAGAGAGGATTTCCTCCAACCCATAGCGACACACATCATTGGTGCCGACATGAGCGACGACCTGCAGATGGGTGCACCCTGTACCCTTCATGGCATCCGGAAGGACCCTTTCCACATCTGGAATGACTCCCCCCGGTATGCACACGGAGTGTACATTGGTTTTCTTCCCCTCTCTTGCTGCCATTTCCCTAAGGGGCCCCATTACGCGCCTGACGTTGGAGCTCCCAACTACCAGTAAGCCCACCCTCAGCGACCGCCCGGATCTTGCGGACTGAGGGGCAACCTCTGGAACAGGACAAGCAGCCATGTCAGGCCGAAGATCAGTATCAGCCTGAGACAGAACCTGAAACCGGTTCGTCAGACAAACTGGAGAGGCCTTCCGTTCAGTGCTCCGGAATGTCTTTCGCCCCCTGCCACGCCTTGAGACGACCTCCCACTCTACCACAGGTGAGAGATCAGCCTCAAGGTGGGCAGTATGCCGCGCAACCACAGTCTTAGTCCGATCGGGGGATGCGTGGGACGAGCTGGCCGTCCCCGACAAACCCCCATCCGGACCCCCACAGTGATGCCCCATTGGCAACAGCCTCAAGCTGTGTGGCCGAAGCCAACACCGCCTGAAGCTGGGAGCGAAGGGATGCCAACTCAGCGTGCATCCGAACACAGCAGTTGCAGTCCCTATCCATGCAAAAACTTGTGCAAAGAACGTCTGAACTAATCTACAGAGACCACAAACAAATCGACAAAATTTAAACGGTTATTAAAATACAAGATTGCCTAGTAAATGCAGTAATGCTGCTACTTGCGCACTGCTGACACACTGCTCGGCGGCGGAAGGAGACTACGCGATTTTACACTATTCAGGTATTAAAACGCGATGCTACAACTCTCAAATACTCTAATACGCCCGAAATTTATGAATTAAACAATGCAAGTACTAAAAACACGCAAAGAAATTAAGAATTAAACTATGTAACAAATGAGTGAGCTAGGAGTATACGACTTGCTGCTGCAGCTGCTTATCCAACGGCGGCAGGGAGCAGCTCACGCTACTCTTATTTCCTGTTCCAGTTCTTCTTCAGTTAAAACAGATATATTCAAATTCCATTGCCCACTGAATCGACGGGTTGGCTGTACACTTAAATTAAAGCAAGTTAAAAGTGTACTGTGATCGCTAAAATACACGGGAACTGTTTCAACGTTTAATAAAAAGTTTTCCAAATTTGGTGGCACGTAAATTCTATCTAGTCTGCTGCGGCAGTGGCTGGTTATATACGTGAAGTCGACTGATGTCGGGTGCTGAAGTTCCTATACTTCTTTGAGTTGTAGATCACTTACTAACTTTTTTAACTGTGGCGAGTAGTTGAAATTGGGTTGTTAATCTTTCTTGTTTAAAACACAGTTAATATGTACACATAATATAAGAGAATACGGATTTTTCCTCAATAAATAAATTAGTTCATCTTGAAAAAACATCGCACCATCCAATTTATGGGAATTTACTGATGGGGCGTAAAGGTTAAGCACGGTCATATGAAAAATTTTTATGCGTACGGCTCTTACTGATTCTAGTCGTTCGATTTCAGTCACCGGAATGCCTTCCCTTATAAGAAGAGCGCATGCCCGCGAAAGGCGAAGGTCCCGAGTTCGAGTCTCCGTCCGGCACACAGTTTTAATCTGCCAGGAAGTTTCATATTAGCACACACTCCGCTGTAAAGTGAAAATTTCGTTCTAGAAACATCCCCCAGGTTGTGGCTAAGCCATGTCTCCGCAATATCCTTTCTTCCAAGAGTGCTAGTTTCTGCAAGGTTCGCAGGAGAGCTTCTGTGAAATTTGGATGGTAGGAGACGAGGTTGTTGTTGTGGTCTTCAGTCCTGAGACTGGTTTGATGCAGCTCTCCATGCTACTCAATCCTGTGCAAGCTTCTTCATCTCCCAGTACCTACTGCAACCTACATCCTTCTGAATCTGCTTGGTGTATTCATCTCTTGGTCTCCCTCTACGATTTTTACCCTCCACGCTGCCCTCCAATACTAAATTGGTGATCCCTTGATGCCTCAGAACATGTCCTACCTACCGATCCCTTCTTCTAGTCAAGTTGTGCCACAAACTTCTCCCCAATCCTATTCAACACCTCCTCATTAGTTATGTGGTCTACCCATCTAATCTTCAGCAGTCTTCTGTAGCACCACATTTCGAAAGCTTCTATTCTCTTCTTGCCTAAACTATTTATCGTCCATGTTTCACTTCCATACATGGCTACACTCCATACAAATACTTTCAGAAACGACTTCCTAACACTTAAATCAATACTCGATGTTAACAAATTTCTCTTCTTCAGAAACACTTTCCTTGACATTGCCAGTCTACATTTTATATCCTCTGTACTTCGACCATCATCAGTTATTTTGCTCCCCAAATAGCAAAACTCCTTTACTACTTTAAGTGCCTCATTTCCTAATTTGATACACTCAACATCACCCGACTTAATTCGACTACATTCCATTATCCTCGTTTTGCTTTCGTTGATGTTCATCTTATATCCTCCCATCCATTCCGTTCAACTGCTCTTCCAAGTCCTTTGCTATCTTTGACAGAATTACAATGTTATCGGCGAACCTCAAAGTTTTTATTTCTTCTCCATGGATTTCAATACCTACACCGAATTTTTCGTTTGTTTCCTTCACTGCTTGCTCAATATACAGATTGAATAACATCAGGGAGAGGCTACAACCCTGTCTCACTCCCTTCCCAATCACTGCTTCCCTTTCATGCCCCTTGTAACACCTCCGTTTTGTTTCGACCTGATCTGATCTGAACGAACAGCAGCCCAATAATTATTATTAATGTGACCGTGTACCTAATGGGGCTGGCAATCGGAATTGACTGCTGCAGAAGTTTTTACTTTCCAGTTCGTCCTTCTCAATACTGTAATAATGAAATGTCTGGTAACAAGAAAAACACCAACACAGTTTCACTAATTACGAACCTATATTCGTCTCAAAAAACACAAAAAGGAGGAGAGAGCCACTGCCTTCGTCATACATATCTAATTCCGACTAATCTCAGCACAGGCTTCTTCATTTTCCATTATCGTCACACGCTAATCCATCACTGCATCCAACACTGCAATCCAAGGTGATGCCGGCGCGGTAGACGCGAAACCAAAATATCGGCACTAGAAATGACACTGACCACTTCCGTAATTGTACTTCTTCACTTTCCCGGTATTATCCTAGTACAAAGGGGTTAAACCGCAGGGATGGCAACTCCCTTTGTCGTTAAAGCCTTGCATTACGACAACTGGCCTCCACACACCTATACCCGCAACATGGCAACTGGCTCAACTCCACACTCGCTCTCGCAACACGACACAATCGATTGTTCGCCCTATAGACCTGTGCCGAGTGCAAATCTATAGTAAGGGCCTACGGACCCCTTACACCCTCAACTCTTATAACTGCCATTTGGTTTCTATACAAATTGTAAATAGCCTTTCGCTCCCTATATTTTACCCCTGCCAACTTCAGAATTTGAAACAGAGTATTCCAGTCAACATTGTCAAAAGCTTTCTCTAAGTCTACAAATGCTAAAGACGTAGGTTTGACTTTCCTTAATCTAGCTTCTAAGATAAGCCGTAGGGTCACTATTGCCTCACGTGTTCCAATATTTCTACGGAATCCAAACTGATCTTCCCCAAGGTCGGCTTCTACTAGTTTTTCCATTCGTCTGTAAAGAATTCGCGTTAGTATTTTGCAGCCGTGACTTATTAAACTGATAGTTCGGTAATTTTCACATCTGTCACCACCTGCTTTCTTTGGGATTGGGGTTATTATATTCTTCTTGAAGTCTGAGGGTATTTCGCCTGTCTCATACATCTCACTCACCAGATGGTAGGGTTTTGTCAGAACTGGCTCTCCCAAGGCCGTCAGTAGTTCTAATGGAATGTTGTCTACTCCCGGGGCCTTGTTTCGACTCAGGTCTTTCAGTGCTCTGTCGAACTCTTCACGCAGTATTATATCTCCCATTTCATCTTCATCTACATCCTCTTCTATTTCCATAATATTGTCCTCAAGTACATCGCCCTTGAATAGACCCTCTATATACTCCTTCCCCCTTTCTGCTTTCCCTTCTTTGCTTAGAACTGGGTTTCCATCTGAGCTCTTGATATTCATACAAGTGGTTCTCTTTTCTCCAAAGGTCTCTTTAATTTTCCTGTAGGCAGTATCTCTTATCCCTAGTGAGATAAGCCTCTACATCCTTACATTTATCCTCAAGCCATCCCTGCTTAGCCATTTTGCACTTCCTGTCGATCTCATTTTTGAGACGTTTGTATTCCTTTTTGCCTGATTGATTTACTGCATTTTTATATTTTCTCCTTTCATCAATTAAATTCAATATTTCTCCTGTTACCCAAGGATTTCTACTAGCCCTCGTCTTTTCACCTACTTGACCCTCTGCTGCCTTCACTACTTCATCCCTCAAAGCTACCCATTCTTCTTCCACTGTATTTCTCTCCCCCATTCCTGTCAACTGTTCCCTTATGCTCTCCCTGAAACTCTGTACAACCCCTGGTTCTTTCAGTTTATCCAGGTCCCATCTCCTTAAATTCCCACCTTTTTGCAGTTTCTTCAGTTTTAATCTACAGTTCATAACCAATAGATTGTTGTCAGAGTCCACATCTGCACCTGGAAATGTCTTACAATTTAAAACCTGGTTCCGAAATCTCTGTCTTACCGTTATATAATCTCTCTGATACCTTTTAGTATCTCCTGGGTTCTTCCATGTATACAACCTTCTTCCATGATTCTTGAACCAAGTGTTAGCTATGATTAAGTTATGCTCTGCACAAAATTCTACCAGACGACTTCCTCTTTCATTTCTTACCCCCAATCCATATTCACCTACTACGTTTCCTTCTCTCCCTTTTCCTACTACCGAATTCCAGTCACCCATGACTATCAAATTTTCGTCTCCCTTCACTATCTGAATAATTTCTTTTATTTCATCATACATTTCTTCAATTTCTTCGTCATCTGCAGAGCTAGTTGGCATATAAATTTGTACTACTGTAGTAGGCGTGGGCTTCGTGTCTATCTTGGCCACAATAATGCGTTCACTATGCTGTTTGTAGTAGCTTACCCGCATTCCTATTTTTTTATTCATTATTAAACCTACTCCTGCATTATCCCTATTTGACTTTGTATTTATAACCCTATATTCGCCTGACCAAAAGTCTTGTTCCTCCTGCCACCGAACTTCACTAATTCCCACTACATCTAACTTTAACCTATCTATTTCCCTTTTTAAATTTTCTAACCTACCTGCCCGATTAAGGGATCTGTCTTTCCACGCTCCGATCCGTAGAACGCCAGTGTTCTTTCTCTTGATAACGAGACGAGGTGCTGGCGGAATTAAAGCTGTGAGGAAGGGACGTGAGTCGTGCTTGGGTAGCTCAGTTGGTAGAGCGCTTGCCCGCGAAAGGCGAAGGTCCCAAGTTCGAGTCTCGGTCTGGCACACAATCTGCCAGGAAGTTTGAATATATTCTTTGTTCGACAGAAAAATGAAGGGAACGTCTCATGACGGTAAAGCTTCGCCGAAACATGTATGGGTGAAAAAGAAGAAACTGCGTTTTGTTGAAGGCAGGACGTTTTCAAATAACTTTTATTTACAGGTAGGCTTTAAGGGATTATTTGCGATTGCCAGTACAGGTTTCTGTGTTTCGTACATCTACGTGTTTCTGTAAACCGACTGATTCCAAATATTACTTACTGGTATGGCAGGAGTAGGATAACTATTATCTGGTTATTTTTTAAGTGCACAGTCTTACGTTTACAAACAAGTAAAGGAAGTTTTCAGTCTTCACTGCAGTTTAACTCTCGATTGAGTGTGTCTATGCATAAAATGGGCCAACCGCAAATGGCACTGTCTTGTCCAGTTCCCTGCATAATAAATAAAAAATTGCATTGATGTTATAAAATTGCCAGCCGTACCTACACCTTCATTATAGCTTCAGCTAGCTCAGTGGTAAGTTGTGTTGTCACACGTCGAAGTGAGCAGCAGAAACGTAAAATAAACATCGCGTGTGACGTCTTAGAATACAAGGTACACAACGCGCCCTGTCGTGTAAGTGGCGTTCCTTTCACTCTCACCTCGTTACCTTTCGTCCACAAGCGGGCCCTGCCACCCTGTACAGGCCGCAACAAAGCTGGCCGACAACGAGGAGGCTGCGTGGCCACTCGACGAGGATCCAGGGTTCGACACCGAATCAGGCAAGGAAATTGGCGATGACGCTGAGGAAGAAGAGGAACAGTTTGCCACACGACGTGGCCGACGTTCGGATCCCGAACGGGAACACAATTCATATGATGACCGCGAACAGTCGCTCTCCACTGTTTATATTTTTATTAGGAAAGAGAAGAATGAAAATGGAATCACTTATGCGCTAATGTAGTCATAAAAACAAAAAGAAAGAATATTGTAAAAATATTTCTTGGGTCATAAAGTGTATCCAGAAAGGTCATAAGTGAAATGGACAGTACGTAGCCTAGAAACGATTGACAAAATATTAAGTACACACTCTTCTGTACTCAGTCTAAGAAGGAAAGTGTACAGTATTCAAGAGAAAGGGATGCTAAAAACACTACAGAAGAAGAAATAATGTCATTACTGGGATTGCTTTACCTCTCTGGGATTACGCAAGCCAGCCACACTAATGTTGTCGAACTGTGGAAAGGAGATGGCAGAAATATGGAAATTACGGGAGCTGTGATGAGCTATAGAAGACTGCTGTTCCTTTTACGTTGCATCCGTTTTGACGACAAAAGCTCAAGACAAGAAGGGAGAGCAACTGATAAACTTGTTGCAATAAGCCAGTTATTACAATGTCACAAATGGAGGGTTCTACATAGTCGATCAACTGGGAAGAGCGTATTCCATAGCATGGGTCACAAAAAGATGGCCACTGGTCGTATCCTATTCTGTAATCGATATACCTGGAATAAGAGCTCAAATCATTTTCGACGCAAATGAGGTAAATCCAGAAAAGGAGCATTTTGCTTGAAAGACTTAGCATTTTCCCTTGCGAGGCTTCAGCTAGTCAAAACAGATAAGGTTGCTTCACTTCCTGTAAACGTAGCAACTTTCCTAGAGAAATTCAAAGATCCGTGGGTGGAAACAATTGGGTAGCCTGCCAGCAAGGAAAGAGGACGGTGTGTGACATGTGGACGAGAGAAAAAGAAAAAGCTCTTCTACTACCTTAAGTTGCAGCTGAGACCACAGCTTTCTTTAGCAAAAGGCAATAGAATAGCGCTTACATGTGAAAAGTTTCAAGTAGTTCTCGAAAGTGCGTAAGGCAGTTAACAATGCATTTAGAAAGAAATTTGTGATAAATGACGCTGTCCAGCTCGAAGGTTAAGATCTTATCCAGATGTGAGTAGGTACATGCGGTGCTTTTGCTTTGAGGTAGTACTTTTGGACGTGCTGATAGCCAGTAAAGGAATATTTTAGTGAAATGGTGCAAAGAATTTACCTCAAGACCCAATGAAATCTTTACAAGTTTTCTCCCAGAGCAACTTACGCTGTGCCTACGTGACAGAAGTTGCCTGTCTGTGGCAGTTCTGCCCAGTTGAAGCCGCTGACAAGAGACGCCTTGAGCCCTGTGCTGAGACTGCTAGTGGATTCACGCCATCGGTTTTACCCAGTAGCGTGTGTGGGATACAGGTCACGTGTGTGAACACTGGAGCACTCTGCAATCCAGACCTCGAGCGGAAAAGACGTCTTTCTTGGGAGACGTTCCACGAACGGCCACCAACATCAGTTAATGTGAATCGCCTCCCCTTCCGTTGCCATCTTCAATTAGTAGTTTGGCCTCCTAGAATGGCCTAAACCTGGTAACTTCCGTCTCTGGGCGCGCTCTTTGCACAGTGTGCACTGAAATGTATTCTCTTTATTTCAGCTATTTTCCTGTACTGTCATTCGACGGCAGCCTCGGATGCCCACTTATAAATCCTGACTGCGCGACCTCCTGTACGTTGTCGTCGCGAGCAGAATCCAACATTTCCCCTCCTTCCCTGACCATGTTCACTTTGGTACAGACAACTACACCGTCTGTGCAGTGACTGTTAACTATGTCTGCCAGATCATTAATGTCCGACATGTGCAGCAGGAGCCCCACAGCTCCCCTGGGACGCGCCTGCCCGTGACCCTCGTCGTGCTGCCCACACATGGCCGAGCCGTCGCTCCTCGGGCCTGTACCGCCACAGTCCTGGAAGGCGGCCCTCGCGAGCTCACGAGACGAGTGTGGAGAGGGTACTGACACCATCAGCCGGTCTGAGCACCCTCGTCCCGGTTCGTGTAGCAGGTGTAGTGCAATTTTATTCCTTCGAGGATCCATCTTTGATGAAAACTGTGCATCGGTTGCTTCACAGGTTGCCAACAGAAAACATGTATATAGAGGCATGTGGACACCCGTAAGTCTAGTTTAACGAGGATGAGCAGACAGTTGGCCGTGAGGTCCTGGAAGGAATCATCTGGGCATTTGCCTGAAGTAATTTAGGAAGATCACGAAGTGACATAATCAGAAAATCTGGTGGGAATTACACAGCCAGTATCATCCTGTATACAAGGTCAGAGTGTTAGAAGCAGCGATTTGAAAAGCTCCTAAACTGTTTGTCAAACAAGGGTACCTGATCCGTCTATTGTGACTTATGCTTGCTACTGTTTGCCCAAATCATTCCAAAGAAATGACAGGAACATCATTGTCATCCTCATAATCGTCATATCTGCCTTTTCCCGCATCATGTGGAGTCGCCATTGTTTTGCTGGATCCTTCTCTTCCATAAATTCCTATCCAGTGCTTCTTCTCTGAGTCATCTTTTCTCCCGTAGGTCTCCTGCTACCTTGTCTTTCACCTCAGTTTCGGTATTCCTCTTCTCCTTGATTTTTCGATTTCTAGGTCTTCAACTCCCCGCGTAGTAATCCCCTCTTCTCTGCACGTGTAGATACCATCTCAGCCTACTTTCTTGGATCTTCTTTCCTATGGGCTTCACTTTCACTGTTCCCCCGGTGTACACTTTCCTTAGTCTATCCTTTCGTGTCACCCCACTCATCCACCTTATCATTCTCATTTCAGCCACTTCCATCTTTTTCTCTTGGAATTTTGTAATTGGGCAAGTTTTTGCACTATACAGCATCCCAGGCCTCACCACAGACTTGTAAAACTTTCCTTTCATTCTGCAGCTAACCTTCTTATCACACAGTACTCAGCTCAGTTTCCTCCAGTTCATGCATAACTATTTATCCTCTGCTGTATTTCGACCTCCAGTCTTCCATTACTTTTTGTGTATGAGCCTAGGTATTTAAATTTCTTGATCATCAGTTGTTCTCCTTGCAGGTTAATATATAGATTTTTCGCATCCTTTGTTGGTTTTTCCTCTTCCCGGCATAAATCCAAACTGTTCTTTACATACGTCGGTTTCTAGACGCACCCTGTTCTCAAATATCCTTTCCAAGATCTTCATTGTGTGGGACATCACTTTTATCCGTCTATAATTGCCCTTATATAGAAGCATACTGCTTCTCCACACATGCGGCGTTCTTTCTCCTTTCCAGATCTTCTGCATTAGATCCCAGAGAATATCAGTACCCTGTTCTTCCAGACTTCTGCATGCTTCTATTGGGATTTGGTCAGCTCCTAGGGCCTCCCGTTTTTCATTTTCTTCATCGCATGTTGGACTTCTTTCCTACTTATACTTTGGGTCACCCTTTCATTTATATCTCCATACTCTTACTTCTCTCATATATTTTCCTCATTCAATAGCATTTGAAAGTACTCCCACCACCTATTCAGGATTTTCTCAAGGTCGTATAATACTACACCTGATTTATCCTTTATCGGCCTCACTGATGTTATGTCCTTGGTCGCCTTATCTCTTGCTTTAGCTATCCGTAGGAATTGCCTGCCGTCCTGTCTTCTTTCCAGCTCTTCATACGCCTCTTCCAAGACAGGAACATGCATACCAAAATGCCGTGGCTGACGTCTTATCATTCCGAGAACGAGGTGCCGGAGAAAAGAAAATGTCAAAACTGAAGCTGTGAGTACAAGTCGTGAGTCATGTCTCCATAGAATAATTTTATTTGGAACTTTTTTAGATGGAGTTTGCATACAAAAAAAGGGAACTGTGAGTCCTTCTGGATGCAAAACGATTTTGTTGTTTAGTTATTTATTCCTCAATCTAGTTTCAGCGACAAATGTCGCCTTCATCAATGGGTCATGGGGTCTTTATATCTAAAACATGCTGAGAATAGCATAGCTATAAAACACTGTAAAACATTATTATATGTGTACTGTTTGTTTTATAAATCCTGTTTTCCGTGAGTACTTTCATAATACCTTATCTATTATACAGTACAGCTTGGTTTTAAGATTGTTGTTGGTGTTTGGGGCATATTTTCTGTGTGCCTCTGTTGCCGTTTTTCGCGGCATAGGTTATGTCATCTGCAACTGTATGAGCGGCTATTACTAAACAAATACAAAAACATTAACTTATGAATGTCAGCGTTATACAGTTGGGATTGCCGTAGTGTTGCGGATACAGTTTTGATGTGTACTCGGTTGTTACATGGTTTCTCGCGTACTTACGTTCGCGGCAAGGCTTTCAGTTAATTTTACACACAGAAAAACGTAAGTTTCGCTCTTCGTTCATAATCCAAAACATTACGCCATCTTGCCATTAGCATGTGTCGCGAGAAATGTATCGCATGTTACAAGGACGCTATGAAAATATTTGCGGAAGTTCTGGCGACTTCTGTTCTTCGTTTATGTCTTTTTGCGCGTGTGTGCATTCTGTTATGTGTAGATCACTTTCGATATTAGTAGAGGTACAGTTTTTGTTCATTGGGTGTCTTGCGAAAGTTGAATGTGTGCTGTCACTTTTTAGGACTCTGTGTACTTCGTTCGGATATTTTTGATTGTTTCTTCTATGGGTTAGGTCTGATAGCAGTTACATGTGAGCTGGTATATTCCAGCATGCTGAATTTTTCTGAGATTCTTTTGTCTGGTCTTAGTCTTTTATGAACTATGTTGTTTGTTTAGAATGTTATTGGGATCCCTTGCTTTTTCTAGATGTTTCCAGTTCTATGTGATATTTTTTTACTGTATGTCAGTGTGTACCATATGTTTCCGTTTCCTGAAGTGATGTGGTCTGCTCTGTTGTCTGTGTGTTTGGCCTGTGGGTTTTCAGATTCTTTGCTTGTGCTTTTGAGTGGGTGGCCACTATTTTTATGTTTCATATTTACCTTGCTGTTGAGCTTGTTTATGATATCTGTTTTGTAGTCATTTTCAACAGCAATTTGTTTGATTGTAAATGGTTCAAATGGCTCTGAGCACTATGGGACTTAACTGCTGTGGTCATCAGTCCCCTAGAACTTAGAACTACGTAAACCTAACTAACCTAAGGACATCACACACATCCATGCCCGATGCAGGATTAGAACCTGCAACCGTAGCGGTCGCGTGTTTCCAGACTGTAGCGCCTAGCACCGTTCGGCCACTCCGGCCGGCTGTGTTTGATTATATTTAGTTCCTGTGTGTACTCTTCAGTTTAAGACTTGTTCTGTTTATCCTGTGGAGCATGGGTGCAAAGCTGGCATATTTACTGAATGTATGGTGGTTGGATGAGATATGGGTAGCAGTGGTTGTGGATGTGGGTTTTCTGAGGATGGAAAAATAATGTTGGTGCTTGTTTCTTGTAACTGTAAGATTCAAGAAATTTTGATTCTTGTTTTTTTCTCTTTCCTTTGTGAAGTGGGGCTGAGGTAGTACTGTGTTGATGTTACTGTGTAGCTCTTCAACTGTTTTGTGTTTCATCTATAAGACAAATATGTCATCCTCGTATCGGTACCAGCCAATTATTTTGTACTCATCTTGTTTTAAAAAGTTGTTGAATATTGTGTTCTCTATACGATCCAAGAATATGCCTACTAATTTCCCACTGAGGGGATGTCCCATGGTTAGCCCCTCTTCTTGCACCCAGAAGTTGTTGCTGAAAGTGAAATAGTATTGTTCAGTGATTAGACTAAGAATGGATGAGATTTCATTTACTTGTCTTTCTGGGAATTTCTTGTACTTTAGCTGTTGTTCTATAGTGTTTATAGTTTCTTCTGTGAGTATGTGTGTGTACATGGATGTAATGTCAGAAGATACAAGTTTTGCTGTTGGGGGGATGTTCTTAATTTTCTCTATTATGTCTTCTGGCGTTTTGAAGCTTCTGTTGTTTGTGTATGTGTATATTTTCTCTAGGAATGTGTACATGTGTCTCTCTGAAGTCCACCGCTGGCCTGACTAGAATGAGAAGTTTGTGGACCTCTGGGAGGCCTGTTAAGAGTGGAGCTCTAGGATTCCTTTGTATCATTCTTTTTGTCTGGTTCTGTATGAGGATGCGTGTGATGCTTTTTATTAATGTCTCTGGGTTCCTTTGATAATTTTGTGTTGGATAATCACTTAGGTTGGTCATTTTATTCTATCCCAGAAGTTTTTCTGTTTATACCAACAACAACAGAAGAAAATTATTATATACAAAAAGCAATAGTGGAAGGGAAAAACGTAATAATCGAAGAAAAAACCCTTATCAACGACACAATCTTCACTGCTCTGAGAGAACTGACGCACGACACACAACAGAAAGCACACACTTGCAAAAGAACCACTCGCCCATCAGACAGAGACACATAAATGAGGAACGGAGGTCGTCAGAACTCGCGCTTAAATTTTCATAACCTTCTTGCAACGTGTGATACATTTCTCACGAGACATGCCAGCGGCAAGTTGGCGTTACGTTATGCATTATGAAAGAAGCGCGACGGTTATGTTTTTCTGTGTATAGAACTAGCTGCAAGCCGTCCAGCGAACATGAGTACACGAGAAACTATGTAACAACCTAGTACACACCAAAACTGTATCCACAACACTACCGTAGTCCCAACAGAATAACGCTGACATACGTAAGTTCACGTTTTTGTATTTGTTTACTAATAGTCGCTCACGCAGTTGCAAATGACATGATTCATGTTGAGAAAAACGGCAACAGAAAAACACAGAAAATATGCCCCAAACACCAACAAGAATCTTAAAACCACCCTGTAATGTACAATAAATATGCTATTATGAAAGTACCCACAGAACACAATATTTAAAAAACATACAGTAAACATGTAATAACGTTTTACACCGTTTTATAGCTGTGCTATTTTCTGCATATTTTACATTGATGGCGATTTTTGTCTCTGAAACTAACATGGGCAATGAATAAATAAATAAATGAACAACAAAAATATTTTGCATCAAGGCGGACCGACAATGCCCACATTGTTGTTCATATCTCGATACTACAGTTGGTGTGAGAAGTGTCCGCAAAAGGAGGAGGACTGGGTTTGAGTGCCAGCCTGACACACAGTTTCCATCTGTCAGCAAGATTCAGGTTTCAGATTAGTGAGAAATAACGTTATTTCTGTTATCAATACAACTGTCGTAGTTATTTGTCGTTGTTATTGTTAGTTCGAAGACCGGTTTGATGCCGCTCTCCATGCTACACTATCCAGTGCGAGCCGCTTCACTACTGCAGCCTGCATTCATCTGAACCTGTTTGCTGTACTCATCACTCGGTGTCCCTCTACAAGTTTTTCTCCCCACACTACTTCTCCATTACCAAACGGACGATTCGCTGACGTCCCAGGAGGTGTTCTGTCAACTGATCCCTTCTTTCAGTCAAGTTCTGGCATATTTTTTACTGTCTCTAATTCGATTCAGTATCTTCTCATTAATTAAACCATCTAAACACCTATTCTTCAGCAGTTTGCTCTAGCACTACATCTCAGTACCTCATATTCTCTTCTTGTGTCAGCTGTTTACCATCCATGTTTCACTTCCATACAAGACTACACTCGTGACAAGTACCTTAAGAAATGACAGCCTAAAGGTCAAATTTATGTTAAACAGCAAAACAAATACTCTCTTCCAGAGATGTCTTCCAAGCCATAGCCAGTCTGTATTTTATGTCCGGTCTACTTCGGCTGCAAACAATTATGTTGCTACCTGAATAGGACAACTCATCTACTGCTTTAGAGTCTTCCTTCCTAATCTAATTACCCTTTTGAATGTGACAGGTCAACGTTTCAGCAATCTTATTAGCTCGCTTAGTAAGATATGGATATGTTGAGATGTATTTCACTACTTAATACACACATCAAAAAATAGATTGCATCACCTAGGTTCCGAGAGTTCCGGAACCTGTACAGAAAATTGGAATAGATATCAACATAAACATCATTTCCGCCCTTTTTATTGGTCAAGAAAACCACACGTTGCACGTTGTTCCACCATACAGCGAGACCTTCAGAGGTGATGGTCCAGATGCTGTACACACTGGTACCTCTAATACCCAGCAGCACGTCCTCTGGGATTGATACATGCCTGTATTCGTCGTGGCGTGCTATCCACAAGTTCTTCAAGGCACTGTTGGTCCAGATTGTCTCACTCCTCAACGGCGAATCGGCGTAGATCCCTCAGATTGGTTGGTGGGTTACGTACCGCGCTGCACGGTGTCGTGGTTCCAAAGATGGACTTCGCCACGGACGTCGGGAGTGAAGTTGCGCATTATGCAGCCGATTGCGCACAGTTTCAGTTGTAACAGGACGTCCTGTGGCTGCACGCAAAGCGTTATTCAACATAGTGGCGTTGCTGTCAAGGTTTCTCCGAGCCATAATCCGTAGGGAGCGGTTATCCACTGAAGTAGTAGTAGCCCTTGGGCGTCCTGAGCGAGGCATGTGATTTGCAGTTCCTGTCTCTCTGTATCTCCTCCATGTCCGAACAACATCGCTTTGGTTCACTCCAAGAAGCCTGGACACTTCTCCTGTTCAGTGCCCTTCCTGGCACAAAGTAACAATGCGGACGCGATCGAACCGCGGTATTGACCGTATAGGCATGGTTGAACTACAGACAACACCAGACGCGTACCTCCTTGCTGGTGGAACGACTGGAACTGCCGGATCCCTTCCGACTAATAAGCGTTGCTCATGCACGGTTGTTTACGTCTTTGGGCGGGTTTAGTGACATCTCTGAACAGTCGAAGAGACTGTAACTGTGATACAATATCCACAATCAACGTCTATCTTCAGCAGTTCTGGGAACTGGGGTGATGCAAAACTTTTTTCATGTGTGTATGACGGAGACGTAACCATATTTGACAGAAAATGAAACTAAGTAAATGAGTTATCGTTCGATCATCGACAGAGCACGAAAATAATATCTCAACGGAAACATTTTCCCAATGTTGTGCAGATGTTACGAATTTAATCACAACCCATCATATCTCAGCATAAGAACATGAATCCTATTCCGTGATTATGTAAATAGTAGTTGCAGAACATCAGGAACGTTTTCCTTGATGATATTAAAATGGCATTATATGCAAATGAGCAACTAAGATTGGAAATTTATGTATGTTCAGTGAACAGTACACATATGCCTCTAACAGCAATAACAACACTTGGGTGGCGATCGTAAAACGATATTTCTTTTGTAGTAAGAAAGTAATCCACCGATTATGGTACACCATTTATGAGTGAAATTAAAAACGAACAAAGTGTGCTTGAAGTCGCCAACTACAAAGTTATTTCCCACCTGATGCTTATCATAGGCTAATTAAGTGTTGACTAAAAGTGTACAAAACGCAGAACTTCTGGAAAGCGTGAACTAATCTCATCAGACGAAATGCTATGCCTCCACTTAATTGAGCACAGAGATCGCTTTGGAGGGCTGGATGCCGTGCTGCAGGGGAGGAACCAGGCGGTCACGTGACGCTCCACCGTTGACGTCAGCGGTGACGGTGAGGTGACAATCGCTGTGTGTACGTGCCAGTCGCTCGCGTGGGATCAGGGCGGTCACCTGCGTCGAGAAGTGGGAGAAAGGAATTTTTGCGTTTCGACATGTCCACGACCACATCACTAGTAAAGTTACACGATCTGTTGGTCTATCAATGTGGACTGTCCAAGTACCTGCAACGAATGGTGAACCACTCGTAGTGATGTGAGGCAGTGGCGTAAAAAGATCGTAGCCGACAGGGCTGTTGACGATTGCCACTCCAAGTGACTGGCGATCGGTTTCAAACCAGACGCAAATTGCCAATGCCTGGCAAAGCAGCTCCATGTGAACCAGCTGCCTAGCAATCGTTCGGAAGGCGGCTGCACTGACTCGACATTTGGAGTCAGCGACCGCCGTTTACACAGACACGCACAGCTGCGCGTCTTGAGTTGCCCAAACCACACAGAGACGGACAGTGGCCGGGTGGAGGTGCGTCACACGAGTCGCGCGATTTCGCCTCTTCTGAAATTATGGAGGTGGCGATGGGACCGACGGCCTATAGAGGATGCAGTTCAAGCCACTGGTGATTCCATGGTGTCATAGGGGTGTTTCTGTCGCCGCGACTTGGATTCAGTCACTACAGTCAATGTAAACCTGAACCAGCACGTTTATTTCAACATTCTCCGTGACGAAGTGTTGCCCTATTCTCTGGACTCTTGCGTTGTAGAAGATGACACACACCGTCGTGTTCCCAGGGCTGCGTGCATACACTCCCGATTTCACGAACACTCAGGCGCCTAACAGGACATCGAGGCGACCACTAGACAACCCGGTCTCAGAGCCGCAGACGTTGTACGGTACTGTCTGGAACAGCAGCTGAGACGTGGCAGCCGACATCCCCACACACTGGTAGCTCTGCGGGATCTGATGCATCAGTGGGAGGCCTCAGGCAGATGCTGCGTATCTGAAGAAACTTTCGGAACTGTCTTCCCCGCCGAGTTGACGAAGTCTTCGAGGCTAGAGGCGGTAATACCGTGATGCCATTTCATGATCCTTGAAGCAAAAGTTGGCCTGAATGTGACTGTCTTACTATAAGTTAAAGATGTATGGAAAGAATGGGAATCATGCACCAGCTAGTTGTACTTCACAAGTTTATTCGAATCCTTACCTAGGTTTAAACAGATATAAACCTTTCAGCCCTTGGAAGAAGTAGTAACGTGTGTAAATTTATTGTGTGAAAAGAGAAAACAGGTCATAAAGCTCAGTCAACACTAAAATGACCCATATAAATGCTAAGGTATAGCCACATGGCTTAATGAACAGTAAAGCAAGGTAAAAATGTGAATAAACATCTGACGCGCCACTGGTTGGCTGTACGATTCCTATAGCTTCCATAATTTTACTCTTGCTGACTGCTGCCATGTTAGAGATTTTAATTACGTATATACAGCAAATGTTGTGGTGCATTACTGTAATCTGGTGGTGCAGGGTGTTGGCTCTACAATTGCTTCTTTCGAAAAGTAATTAATTTAGCCAATTGCAGTGTTTATTGTTCGCTTTTGAACTACTTTACAACTAATAACGATATCGAGCTACAGCTGTCGTCATCTCAAACGACGCTGTACTTTTATTGATTTTTGATAATACGGTTGGGAAATAGGAATATAAATTCAATTTTAGTAAGGCAAGCAGTCTCGATGAAAAGCTTTTATTGTTAGTTACCGCTTTCAGTCTTTGACTGTCATCATCAGATCATTTACTGTCTGCTGTAGCGATATGCGGAGACAACGAGCTGAGAGAGGCGTTGTAACGTTGTTGCTTTAATTTGCTATAAAAGTGGAACTGATAGTCAATAAAAGCGGCTTAAAAGCTGTGAGCTATCTGAGGAAGTTAACCTTGCATTACTGCGCAACTGTTTCACCAGGTATCCAGTCTAGATTACCAAATTCCCAACTAGACTAACATTAATTATAATCTTACGACAACCGGTGATATATGTATATAAAAGAGAATTTAAATAAAAAGAAATAAATCAGTTTATATTTGGAAATTTATTTTAACATTGATCATTGAAATTTCAGCATATTAAACTTGAGTCGTAACTAAGCTGGTGCCTTATTTAGGCACACGAATAACGTTGAAACATATGCAAGAGGAAATTAACCACAACCAACCGATTCAATTTTCCCCAAAGAAGTTATGTTCGTAGCGCAATCCTGTCCGTCATGTAATTACCACACACTGGTATACTAAATTCGTACTAACTCTCTGTGAAATCTTCCCGAAAAGAATAGCTGAGGGCTACTTTGATGCTTACACCACATGCTTCACGTGGTCAACTTGGTTTACACAAAGAGTGTAACTGCACAATCATTTTGATAATTAAAATAAATTAGATCGAAAAGCAATTTACAAAAGAAAAACCTCGAACTGGTTACTATCGTCTTACTATTAACCTGATGGGTCAAACAATTGTATAAGCACGTGGTACTGATCTCACAAAGTACTCCCCACGTGGGTTGAATATAAAGAAAAGTTGCTATATTGAAAAATATTGTCAAGACGAAACGTTATAATCTCACGCACATTCGCATTGAAGATTGATGATGCTAGTTAGAGTTACTGATCAACACGTGGTTCCACTTCACTCACAAACTAGTGACAAAGCAACTACCGGAATATATTCTGAACTGTACACTCGAATCACACTGCGTTGCAATTTAAGATAACATTAGATATTTTTGAGCTAAACCTGAAATAAAGGTGATTAAATTTTCAGTTAGGCTGAACTTAATAAATCCATTGTCCTACGGACTTAGCAGAGACGCGCTTCGCTGGAGGTCTTACCACTTCAGACGCTCGCCACGGACAGACTGCCGTGGTCCCTTCCTGAGGGTGGCTCACAAATACAAACGGAAGTGGCCAGAGGGGCAGCTTCCTATGCCAACATGACAAGGGACGGACAGGACCACACTAAGGATAGAAACCTCTTTGCTTTTAGAAAGCGTAGCTACCTGTTCCGACGTTGGTCCTACTGTTCTCTAGCAGATAGGCTTGTATGCTACCGTCAAGCATGCAACTAGAAATACATTTGTTCATTCATCCTCTCACAGAGAAGGGAAGGGGGATGACAGTATCTTATCATATACAGTATATAAAAGAAAGCGGAGGTAGGTTCTGTATGAGACTGTGTGACATGAATTACATATAAACTGTGTTTTAAAGTGTAGTAGTGTGACAGATTGTTCTTGTTTATGAGTAAAAGTAACACGTTCCACTACTCAGTCTCCTCCCAGATAATCAGAAACGCCACAGTAAATTTAGAAGAGGAATTTATGCCGTAAATGACAACAGATTTAAGAAATTAACACGAAAGGAATCCAACAGAGACCTTTCAACGTATGCCACGAGGCACATTCCATTGACTGCTCGGTGGAAAGTGTCAACAGAAGAGGCGGCGGCAGAAGGTATTAGCGCGCTTCCTCTTTGGGTCTCACAAATGTGCTCTTATTGACAGATAGTTAGTATCGCAAAATAGGGAAAGTAGGTGACAGCATTGAGAATAAATTTAAGGAAAGAGTTAGTTGTACGGTTAGTAGTAATGGCGTCGAGTGGTCTACATACCTCGGTACACAGTGGGAGTCGATACAGTCGTCAGCGACCCGGCAGTTGAGCTCCTCGAGGAGTTCGAAGGATTCGTCCCACGTGAGGCGGCGGAGCTGCGCCAGGGCGCCGGCGCACCCCCCTCCCTCCGCCGCTTCAGCTGCTGGTGGCGGCGGCAGTCCGGAGTCCCAGAGGCGGGCTGCCAAGCGCTGCGCAGCAAACCACGCGGGGGGCGGCTGCCCCTGGCTGCCGCACGTTGCGAGCTCCGGTGACCATTCTGCAAAACGTTCTTCAGTCACCTCGAGGTCTGGACTCGTGACTCACGAGCTTCCATGGGCTACTCATATGCACATCAGTACTAGCAGCTACTGAAAGTGAAACACTAAGAGAGCTGCAGCCAACGACAATCGACACGGCGTGAGGTGTGCTGCACACTTTTACAAGCAAAAGGTCAACAAGTCAGCTGACTGTCGGCACGGCGGCCACTGCTGCGGCTCCCCTTGACGAGGAAGCGGAAAGAGCTGCGCCGACAGTACAACACTGGACACTGTGCCGTCATTCCGTGTGAGCCGAGGTTCTGACTGCAGCATCGGTGTGGACGATCCGTGCATCCAGGCCCTGAGCAGAGCGGAGAATGCCACGTTGCACTCTCGCCCATCTCACGGGGAGCCACTCGGTATACAATAGGTAATTGGTTACACTGATCGCAGCTGTTACATTTCTGAGTCCTTGAGACAGCTCGCTTGCGATATTTTCGACATCCTTTCAACAAAATAATTTAATGTCGCATGTCAGCCATGCTGTTCTGCCCCAGCTTGACAGAGTTAGCACCGCTACCAGAGGAACGTGCGAAGTACCTGGCTAGGCGCAGACAGTAATATTTAAGTGAAAATCACACTTATCGTTAACTGGTTTGATTGGCGAGATTGGGAATAAGACATATGGACCCGTGCTCAGAGATCTTTGCAGAACGCCAGAGCAGATACAGTCTCACGTTGGTGTCAGAGCTGGCAGTGCGGGGCTGGAGAGGAGACTCCAGGCTGGCCGAGAGGCAGCTGGGCTGCAGGCGGCAGGGCGCTCCAGACTGGAGCGGCAGCCGGTGGGAGCCTTTCCTGGTGACTTCAGATCTCCAGTCCAGGCTGGGCCGTGAATGACGACCCCAGGCATTCTGTACTCTCATCTCCTGGAGCGCCGCACACTTAGCCTGTCTCATCACAGTCTACCTGCCAAGTGCTGCGTCACAGTCAAATAACTGCAGCCTGAAAAGCTGGGATTCCCAATGATGTAACCGGCATACTACTCTCCTCTCGCTTTAATCTCTGGGATCCGCCTCTGAGCTGTATTTTCCTCTTAGCTGTAGCAGTGTTACCCAGGGTATCTCGTTAGGTAACTAGCAGAGGCTCTGCCATTCGTTGTTCTGTACACTTCCGAGGCAGTAGTTGCACTTCTAACCCTTTGTACTTGTGTGGGAACGTTCAGCGCTTACGGAGCAGGGAGAAAACAAATGTAATAGCTAAGTACTCATCAAATGTTGAGATCATTTTAGAAATAATCGAACTTAAACTGTCGACCGATATGCAAGTGCGGTTGACATACGGTTCCTCGCCGCAAATAAAGCAACAATGAAGGCACTGAGTGGCAGAGAGTGGCTTTGCACTAAAAAGCGCTGATCTGTTCTCACCTGCCAGAATGTTTATGGCAGAGTGTCTGGACACACAAAAGATATTCTGCCTGCTCATTCCCTCACGAGGGACTCAAGTCTTTTTGAGCAAATGCGTGATAAAACCCGTAGTGAGTTAGACTGCAAAATGAAGCAAAAGGAAAGAAGAAAGCGTAATGCCTCTGTGAAGGAACAGACGGTCAGCCCGTGCAGCTACACTCGTCAGATCCGCTTCGCTTAGGGAGTCCAGCTGAGGCTACCTCGCCGGTAAACATTCTGAAAGTTCCGTACCTGCCCAGTGAGACTGCTAACTCTGACGACGTGTCTCGCCGTCGGTGTGGCTACCGGGCTGTAAACATACAAACAGTCGCTTCTGATGGGACTGTGGGCAGCTGTTACTGTTAACCGAAAAATTGGGATGCCATTGCTGTATGCCTATTGTAAATAACCACTGTGAACGTTCGAGTAATATCAATAAACGTAATTGATTCGTACAGATGGAAGTCCACGCTCCTGACCCAACACGGAGACCTCCGCCTCGTCGTGTCTGAGGGCCGACTGACTCACTTGGCGCTCTCCGTAACCTGCGATGTATTCTCGCGAGAGCTTGTGCCCGTCAACTGTGTAACGATACTTGAAGCTTCCCGTACTGGAATAATGCCACAGTTACGGCAATGACTGACAGATTTTCCCTGACAAATTCTGTAACGAAAGGAAACTACCCCTGTTACCATTAAGTGTGTTTACGGCCGACTGGCGCGCCTCCTCCACGTACTCCCCGACCTGTGTGTCTGGCTGCAGGCAGGCCGGCCTCCCACGCAGCGGGCCACGGCCCCCACCCCCGCACTGGGCGACTCGCGCCGCGGGCCGCTCGCGTTCCCCGGCCGTGGGAACACACTCCAGCCAGCCTGGAACCTCTATAAGTCTGGAAACTACAAGCCCCAGAAAAGAGCTGGTTGTGCAGATTATAAATATATGTAATGAAACAATCGTACTTCGATTCTGCCTCGTATGAGTTCAATTTTTCTTCATCTTTAGTTTTTATCGTGTGACATTTTATGTTGTTCAAATAGCAAGTGTATGACTGAAAGCATTACCCGGGATTGCCAAGGTTCACTTTCTCTTCTGAACCTGCGTGCGGAAGTTGATGATCGTTCTTTCAGCAGAGAGGAGCGAGGGCAAAGGTCGCTAGAAATACACTGGCGGAAAAGAAAATCTCAGCACAAAATAAAAATTACTGTAGAGGAATGAGATTGCGGGGTACATCTCTCTAGATGACACATCTTATAGCTTCGAAGGGAACTATGAAGTACAAAAGCCGCTGCCTCAGCTCGAGGTAAAGCAAAGGTGAAAAAGCCGAAGTAAGGCATCCTGCAGCTCTTTTAACGTAAATGTTTGTAAAAGTAACATTTGGATTTCCTGGTCAACTCCTACCAATAACCCATTATATTTTCCGTGTTTGCTGTAAGCTACAGGTAAAGACACAAGCTGGACATGCACTTGCATGTCAGATGTGACAGCATTCGGCGGCCCACATATTGCCCACGATGCTAACACAACACTGGCTGATGATGCCAACAGGGGGCGGGACTGGAGCTGTCAAATGATGTCGACAGCACGAGGCTACGGAGCGTAGCTGAACTGCTTAGTCGACAAGTAACTCACGACAGTGCTACAGTGCTAGTGCTGTTGATGGAAAGCAGAGGAATGGCGCCGATAAGCAAAGCAAACATTGCGTTATATCTTCAGAAACAGTAGCCAAAGTCGAGATTTGATCAGAAAGGAACTCAAGAAATTGCGTTGAGTGAGAAAGAAGTGGCGCATGAGTCAGTGGAATGCGTGGTGTCGTGCGAACAATGTACAAGAGGAGTGCAGTGATGGCGATACGTGCACGGCACTAGAAAGTTGTACTGAAACAGGCGTGCTGTAGTTCATCGTCGTTGTCGGACAGAGGGCCGCAGCTCCCGTTTCCAGTCAAACGTAGTGAAGGACAGTCGTTTTCCAAGGAGCGGATACTAATCATAATTACGTACTTGGAAAATCGCAGACAGCATAGCAAAAGAACAATTACGAACATATTTTGAACAAGTCTGCAGAAATATGACCGTTAGTGTGTAAGGAAAACTACAGACATTCAACGGAGGACAAGGCTCACTTGCGCGTTTCAAGGATGCTCGACATACATTACAGAGATTTCCAAAGAAGCAGTGGATGCTTACATGACGTCAAACAATGGTACAGAAGTGTGAGACGTGAGATAATGAAATTTCGAAGAAAGCGTCAACTTGACGATGCACAGCAAACTACAGGATCGACCGAAATATTTGTAGATGAGATAAGCAAATTTGCCCCGTCGTTGAGTAAGGAATTTGTTTTCAACTGCAGCCAATCGGCATTTGAAGAGGAAACGTACATGAAACGGACCCTGGAAATTAGAGGTACCAAGAGAGATCAATCAAGATTATCTATTATCAATTCGCATTCGTATACAGTTATGCCGACTGATTAAGCAGACGGTAAATTGGCTGGAACGCTATTTATTGCTCTGCGCCCTTTGATTCTTTCTCGTGTGTGTAATTTTGGCAGGGGCCGTAGGGAATATTTACGTCACAGCAAACAAGAGTGAGAGAACAGACGTAAGAGAACTACAGCTATTCTACGATCACTGCTTTCGGCCAATAGCTCGTCAAAATAGGCGTTTTTTCTCGATTCCTAGGCTGCGCATACAAATCATACTCCTAAAGAACAAGCTACCGCTCCAGGAAAGTGTATGACATAGCAGTTCGTACCACCTGGAACCACCAGATGAACAGTACCTCCAGATGTCTGTCTTTTCTGGGCGTATGAAACATATTATAACACTACCTGCAGCAACGCCTTAAAGGACAGCCAGTTTTACGATAAGCTCCACGACAGGCTGTTTCGCATTCGGTTGCATGCCATCACTTTCCTTCAGTTCTCGTCACCCTGTTACACCATTGTCATTTCTATACGTATTCCTTAAGAGTGGATACCTAGCTGAGCGTCCTCATAATAAACGTAGTCCTTCACTGTCAGGTAGAAAACGCATAATTTTTAATAACAGCATATGTAAGCCAAGCCGCCTGTGAGTGTTTGATAAGTGGACTGTGCATAACGTCTTATGAATCCGTACAGCACGAAAGAGCACTTACTGGGATAGAGACAGTAGTTCCACCATATCACAAATTCACCGGTTATGCGCGCCGAGCGTTTGTCCATGTGCAAGCATAAGCAATCCAGCACCGAGGAGGTCCCGTTCGCTGCAAGCAGAGCTGCCACTGTGGCAATTACGCCCGCCGGCTGCATTGTCCGCTGTCGACACTGGGGAGCAAACAGAAGCAGTGCGCGCCGCAGGGAGCGCGCGCTGAATATGACGGCGGGCGCAGCGGAAGTCTGCCGCAGGACGGCCAAACCACGGGAAGCGTGGCGTGACGCCTCTCATCCGGATGACCGCCGTATTCCTGTCTGCCTGGTGAGAGTTCGCGAAAGTCGTCGACTAAAACAAACGTGGTATCTGCCCTTCCCCAAGGAAGTGTTGTAGTCATTGTGCTGTTCCTAATCTATAAAAACGATTTAGGAGGCAATCTGAGCAGCCATTGTTTGTAGGTGATGCTGTCTTTTACCATCTAGTAAAGTCATCAGAAGATCAAAGCAATAGCAAAATGATTTAGAGAGTGTACCGGTGCGGTGCGTAAAGTGGCACTTGATTCTAAATAATGAAAAGTGTTATGTCATCCACAGGAGAACTAGAAGGAACCCGTTAAATTTCTTTTACTCGATGAGTCACACAAATCGAAAGGGTGCCGTTTCAGCTAAATGCCAAGGTATTACAATTAGGGCCAACTTAAATAGGAACGATCAAATAGAAAATCTTGTAGGGAAGACTGTGTTTTGTTTGCAGAACACCTAGGCAAAGCGACAAGCTCACTAAAGAGACTGTCACTTAGTGATGCTAGAAGAACCCTCCGCCACACACCGCCGGGTGTCACGCGGAGTACTGGTGTAGATGCAGATGTACATCTACAACTCCACACAAGTCGCAATATGGTGCATGGTGGAAGTTGCCTTGCACCATCACTAGTCATTTTCTTCCCTGTTACGCTCATAAATACAGAGAGGGAAAAGCTACTCTCTTTATGCCTCCATCATCATCAGTTTTTTGCTATATTAGCTGGTCCTTTGCCTCTCCATTTTCTGCGATCCATTGCCTCCTTCTTACGGCTGCTGTATGTTGTACCGTCCATTACGTCATCCAGTATCTGAAATCTCCTCCTTCCTCGCTTCCTTTTCCCTTCTACATAACCTTCTACACATGTTTTTATCAGTCCGTCATTCTTTATTAATATATGCTCAATCCAATTTCATTTTCTTCTCTTTATTACATCTAGCAACTGTCTTTTCTCTCCCACTCATCTCAGTACCTCTTCATTTATTACTCTGTCCATCCAACTTATTCTTTCCATACTGCGCCATGTCCACATCTCAGAAGCCTCCAGCCTTTCTCGGTCTTTATTCTTCAAAACCCATGTTTCAGGCCGTACAGAAGAACACTCCATACAAAACATTTTATCTTTTCCTCAGCTCTCTGTCCACACTGCTGCAGAAAACTCGCCTTTTCTTATAAAATGCCTCTTTTACCATTGCTATCCTTGTTTTCATTTCTGTGGTGCACTTCCAGTCGATGTCTATCCTTCTTCCAAGATACTTAAAATTTAGCACCTGTTCTAATATTCCTCCATTCAGCATAATTTTTATTTCTTTATTTTCTCCTAGTGCCAATACTTTTGTTTTTTTTGTGTTAATTTTCATTCCATAATGGCGTCAATGGTGTCCACTAAATCCTGTAGTTGTTTTTCCCATGTGTTTTTTTTGTGTTAATTTTCATTCCATAATGGCGTCAATGGTGTCCACTAAATCCTGTAATTGTTTTTCCCATGTGGCTAGAAGGACCATGTGATCAGCAAACCTCAAACACCCTACTCTTCTTCAATTTCCACTCCTTTGTCATCTAACGTGCATTGGGCAATCATATTTTCCAAGTAGAGATTGAAAACGTTAGGTGATAGACAGCATCCTTGTCTTACTCCTTTCCTAGTCCGATCCAGTTTTTACTTTCTCCTCTCACTTTAACTGAGGCTTTTTGATTAAGATATAATGAGTCTTCTGGATTTCCAGTCCACTCTCTTTTCTCTCATTACAGTCGGCAGCTTGTCCCAAGCCACATTGTCAAATGCCTTTTCTAGATCGGTGAAGCACATTTAGAGGTCTCTTCTTTTTCAATAAACCTTTCTCCCAAGAGTCGTAGGAGCCCCACTGCATCTCAGGTGTCCGTATTCCGTCTAAAGCCAAACTGCTTCTCGCCAAGATTCTCCTCCTTTAATTTTTAAAGTCTCTTATTAATTATTCTTAACACCATTTTGGCTGCATGTGAAATGAGGCTGATTGTCCTGTGCTCACTGCATTTCTTGATTCCTTGTTTTTTCGGTAATGGAATCATTAGTTTTGTCAGAAAGCCCTCAGGCCATTCACCACTGTCACATATTTTGTTCATAACCTCAATATTTCCCTTCTTTCATCTTGTTTCTAGCATTTTAATATTTCTCTCCGTATCTGTACCTACTGCTTTACCATTTTTCATTGCAGTTATGCCAGACATTACTTCTTCCATTATGATGATTGGGCCTTCCTTTCTGGTCATCATTTACACTGTTGAGTAATTGAAGTTCCACAGTTTCTGGTTTGCGATCTGTCATATAGCTCTTTTAGATATTCTTCCCATCGCTGGAGGACATCGTCACGATCATTGTACACTACTTCGTCTTTACTCAAAATTTCCATAGTAGCACTTCGTGCTCTGTTTTAATCCCATGTCATAGTCTTTACTCTGTTGTACAGTAAGTCGTATCTTCCCTTCCTGTCCAGTTGTTCGATTGCATTACATTCCTCTTAGCCATTTTTTCCTAGCCTGCTCTGTTTCTCTTTGCGGTTCATTATTTAGCCTTCGGTACATCTTTCTTGCATCTTTATTGTTCTTGTTTTTAAATTTTCTTCTCTCCTCCACATTCGAAATCATTTCTTGTGTGACCTATCGTTTCTTTTCCCTTTTTCCTTTTACATATCCTATATTTTGCTGTCCTGCTTTAATGATTTCTTCTTTCAGCATATTCCAGTACTCGTTGACATTATCAGGTGGTTCTTTGTCTCTTAATGTGTTTAGAAACTCAAGTGACAGCATTTCCGTAATTTGTTCTATGTTGGATCTTATCTTCTCTAGATCCCACTTCTTCACCATGACTCCACAGACACCCAAATTTCTCTGTTAGTGCTCCTTAAGCGAAATGGACGTTGACGTCAGTGAAATCGTTCTGCAGTCAGCTTTTAATGTCGGTTCTCTAAATTTCCTCTATAATTTTCGTAGAAATAATATCGTGTTCGCTACAGGGGTTCCTATTTTCGTTCACAAACCACCTCCATAACACTAGCATGTTGTTCGATCCTGGAGGTAACAACTCTGGCTGCACAGTTAAATTGCTTCGACGTCTTTCCTTAATAAGACCTTGTGCGGATCCAAAACACTCAAACAATGCTCAAGAACGGATTGTACTAGTGTCCTATATTCTGTCTTCTACAAATGAACCGTTCTTTCCTAAAATTCTCCTACTCGAAGTCGAGCATTCACCTTCTCCGCTGCACCCTTACATGCTCATTTCATTTCACATTGCTTTGCAACGTCACACCTAGATATTTCATCGACGTGAATGTCAAGCAGCGCGCTGCTGATTCTGTATTCGAATATTTCTACATTTGGATCTAACTATAATTCATTTTACCAACTAGAAATTTTGCTTAAGTCATCTTGTACCATCCTACAGTTACTCAACACTTAGACGTCCCTGTACACCACAGCATCATCAGCTCATCCTGTCTGTGAGATTACGTTCTGCCTCACTCCTGGCGATACCTTTGTCTCTCATGAACACTCGCTGTCGAGTGCAAAGTAAGGGGTTCTGCTATTATGAAATTTGCGTTCCACTCCCATATCTAGAAACATTTTCTGCGTTCATCCGTTAAGAGACTGCACGAGCGAAATCGCTGCCTCAGGATCTGTCAGTACTTTTCTTCCGGTGTCATATTATAGCAGACACATATCCGTATGTCGCCTTCCCATCCTCTCACCCTTCCCTCCCCACTCCAATCCCCCTACATTCCCCTTCCCGACACTGTTCTCGCCCAATAAAGATCATTTCAGGTCTGTATAAAGTAGTGAAAAGAACGTCACAAAGTGCAGTCAGCAGGGATGGGCCGAAAAACCAAACATACTCGACAATACCTACGTATTTTTACACCAGGCCAATGAACTCCAGCTGGAATGCAGCAACAAGCCACAGAGTATCTTCCAGATTTATCAGACCTGCAGTCTTTCAACTATTTCACACAGAGATCAGAAGTTCCTCAAGTCGGCAAGTCTCAGTTAAGTTGCAGAAGTGTACTGCTTTTCACCAACACATATACTGTGACTGTTAATCTATCTAAAAGCGTCAGTGTAGGTCCAGAAATAGAAAACATTCGACGTGTTTTTGGCATCACGGGACTATCTGTGCAGCATGAGGGAGTATACAAAGAAGTAGATGACAACAGAGTGTAGTGCATTACAATCACCAACTGACTTTAAAATGTATGGGAGGAGGGTTTCAACAGTGAATATCTACAGGGAAGCTATGACTGAATCAACTTCAGGGGATATGCGCATTTAAATAAAACATTCGAGTGTGGGGAATTTGGATGATTTATACTGCATCTTAGCGACTGCTACAGAGGTACTGGTATTTGAATGTATGATGAGCAGTGTATAAATGCATTTATTCTCGCTGTACCGGGAGAGCCTATTACTATCGAGTTCAGTGAAGTAGATTTCAGGGGTGGTATGTCTACTAATACGTATGTTGAGGCACTTGCTGGACAGAATACTATACAAGCTGAAATTTTTAGACTCATATGAAGCAACATCTGGGAAAACATTGCTCTACACAATGAGTATGAAACGTACATATGTAAGTAAAGAAAATAGAAAATAAATTGTTCTTCCTGCCTCAGTGCGCACCAGTCCTCACCATTCAAGTGCACATAAACGTGCCATGAGCCAGTGCTTACTCGGAAGTCTCCAGCACTGTGCGCGAGACGCCTCTGTGGCGCACGTGTCGGCCGGGCAGTGCTGTGGCGAGCTGCCGCCGCGGGCCCCACGTGGCCACTGGCTGGGTGGGGAGCCGCCAGCCCGCCTCCAGAGGAGACCTGCAGAGGCGGGGCCGCAGCCAGCAGCCGGCAGCCAGCTCCCCACCCAGCCAGCCAGCCACGGCCTCCACAGCAGTGCTGGCGCCGCAGCTGGTGAGGGCAGCCAGAGGGGTGGCACGCCATAGCGTGTGGCCCGCAGCAGTTAGCACTTTGATGTTAATGCTGAATTATATATAGTTCCTCTAACTCAGGGGTAATGTTTTGCGAAGCTGCTGTGACTGTACATAATTTTTTCAGTTCCAATTGTTTTACCTTGAAGTTAACTTTTTGCTGATATGTAAGCTGCCTATTTTTGAAGAAAAGACATGTGTAATGCAGCACACTGTAAATA
Organism: Schistocerca piceifrons; assembly: GCF_021461385.2. Lineage (NCBI taxonomy): Eukaryota > Metazoa > Arthropoda > Insecta > Orthoptera > Acrididae > Schistocerca > Schistocerca piceifrons. Next base: position 138,340,542 of record NC_060148.1, on the reverse strand, counting down.
ACTAGCCACATCTTACAATATTGATTTAAGGAAATACTCCTTTTTCGTCATTTACATCTGGCTACTCATTTGTAGTGATTAGGTTCTTTTCTATGAAATAACAATGATATAACTAAACAATAAGAGATGTTTTTTTAGTTAAGAATCTTTTTTTGTAAAAAAAATGATCGATGTGTATTTTTTAATATATTAATTTTCTATATCATTTAAGCCAGCCGGTGGGGCCGAGCGGTTCTGGCGCTTCAGTCTAAAACCGCGCGACCGCTATGGTCGCAGGTTCGAATCCTGCCTCGGGCATGGATGTGTGTGGTGTCCTTAGGTTAGTTAGGTTTAGGTAGTTCTAAGTTCTAGGGGACTGACGTCCTCAGATGTTAAGTCCGACAGTGCTCAGAGCCATTTGAACCGTTTATACCATTTAATCACATATATAATTTCACATTTAATTCCATATACATTTTTAAATTAATAAACTATCTGCTTTTTCCATTTAATTATGTGCCATATTTGCATTTAATTCCATGTACAAATTAAAAACTAATAATAAGCGCAATGTTTTCCCAGTCAACCACTTTTTATTTTCTAATTGGTTTTTGCCTTTACATAATGTGCGTAGATGAAAAAAGAACCACACATATAGACATGCACACATGTAGGCACTGAAGAGTAAAAGAAATTGGTTCATGTGGCACAGATTTGACTAATGTCTTAAATTAGTGCTGGAGGGAGCTGACACCATCAATCCTGCAGGACTGTCCATAAATCCGTAAGAGAATGAGAGGGTGGACATCTCTTCTGAACAGCACGTTACAAGGCGTCCAAGATATGCTCAATAATGTTCACGTCTGGGGAGTTTGGTGGCTAGCGGAAGTTTTTAAATTCAGAGGAAAGTTCCTGGAGTCACTCTGTAATAATTCTGGACATGTCGGTTGCCGCATTGCCCCGCTGGAATTGCCCGAATCAGTCGGACTTTACAATGGACATGATTGGATGCAGATGATGAAACAGGATGCTTATGTACGTGTCACCTATCAGAATTGTATATAGACATATAAGGAGTCCCATGTCACTGCAACTGAAAACGCTCCACACCATTCCTGAGCCTCCAGCCCCTCGAACGGTCGGTCCCCTGCTGACATGTATTCATAAGGTTGTCTTCATACCCTTAAATAGTCTTGTTTGAGGCACAGGTCAATGTCCTAATGGATTATCAGAAGAAATTACATAACTTTTGGTGCCAAAGGTAGCTCCGTGTTTATGTCAAGTTTATAATCGATCTGTTGAAATTGGCCATGGAAAATCGCGGAGGTAGTTATAATCAAGGAAGTCCGATAGATCTAGTTGGTTGCTGGCTGTTCTGTGAAAAGCATCTGAAAAGCTGGGTAGCGCCACGGCTGCGGCATCGTGCTAAGCGTCCTGGAAAACCGGCACGAGTTAACCGAGCCATCAGTGACTGCAGCAAAGGCTGCATTTTCTTTCTTTTCCGAGCCTGCATTTGCACAGCCAGGGTCCGCCGTCTGATAACTTTCTGCGGACCTCAGTGCTCCGCTCAGTGCACTCGGCCCCCGCCTCACCGCGGCGTCTGGCTGCGCAGCTGACGTCACGGGCAGCGCTGCCCGTGCACTGCAGCGTGGAGGTCTTTTGTCATTTTTTGTGTAACATACAGCTGTAATCACTTCTCGAAATTATTATACATCAAATTTCCAATTCGAAAATTATAAAATTTTTAACTTTTGAGAAGAAAAAAAAAGCAAAGTGGGAATGATTGGTAGTTGTGGCCTCAACAACGCTGGTGAGGAACGCGGCCTCGGATCGTGTCCTCGAGCCCGACTTCCCTGGGCGGCGCCTCCCATTATTAGTTTACCACATGAGATATTTCACGCCTCGAATGTCACGGGACCAGTCATTTCTGGCATAACTGTTCTAATCTCTAAATGTAGTCCAGGGAAGGCAAAAAAGACGATAGAAGGAACAACAGAACGTAGCGACGTATCCAGAATTACTTACCCTCCAAGGTCAGCTTGATGGTATTACTTGCAGTAATAAGCATCCACCAATTTACCCATTGCTCAAAAGCCACATCGGAGAACGTAGCTCATGTTTTCCATTTGAATTGATCACACAGCACTAAACAAACTTTCCACAGCCAACAACTCCCACTTGTTCCACAGGGTCTACACAAACCAAAGAGTGTGGCTAAGGCTAATGTTCAAAGATTTACCGTTTGGACGGAGGTTATCTTTGGTCAACAGTAGCATTCTAGAAAATTGCTAAAAAGAAAGAGTGTGTCAAAAAGGACTTTGTACCTTTGGAATCATACAGAAATATTTTGAAATATCTTAGAGAGTCGGGTGATGTGTTATTTCGTAGCAAAGAAGCTCAAATTTCGCATAAAAGTGTCATTTCGTTTCGATGTTACTACCATCTATGATGCGGGACACATCCCACTGGTAGCCGACTTCCCCTTCCCACATTGCGGCAAATCGGGCGAAACTTGAGCAACCGCAGCGTAGATTAAGTTTTTCAGGTAGGCCGAATTGTTTGCTATGGGAGGAACATATGCACGGTCTGTAATAAAACCACCGAACAGTTATTGCAGAGTTCGTTTCATGGAACCAGAACACACAGCGCGCACGCTCCAGACCAGTGAAAGCAGCCATCTTAACTGTGCACAACGCTGGCGTTCCTGGTGGTGGAATGGGGCACTGATGGACTGAAGTACATGCAAGTTGTTTCCTGCATAATCATACACCTACTGATTCTATAAGTTATCTCAATACATTTCTATATCATTCTAAAGTTGCAAATTCCTTTTTGATTCGTCCTGTACATCTCTACTTGGATTACATTCATTGTAAGTAAAGTCACATCTATTGGATTACCTAGCGCAGAGAGATTCTTGCAGAAGACTCACTATAGCTTTAAATGGTGAAGTGTTCTGATTCGAAAACTTTATTTGCCGAAATCGCAATTGATCCTACAGTGATGACTAGTTTCGGCAAATTTGAACTGCCATTTTCTAAATATTCTTCCTTAATACATATTAATTATAAACTAGACGTCTGAGCTTGTAACCCCACACCCTGTATAAGTTGCAAGCCATTGTCGCCACATCAGTAGTAGAGCTAGAACAAGCCTACAGGGCTTCCAAGGACATTTCTGTGTGAAGTTATCTACACTCCTGGAAATTGAAATAAGAACACCGTGAATTCATTGTCCCAGGAAGGGGAATCTTTATTGACACATTCCTGGGGTCAGATACATCACATGATCACACTGACAGAACCGCAGGCACATAGACACAGGCAACAGAGCATGCACAATGTCGGCACTAGTACAGTGTATATCCACCTTTCGCAGCAATGCAGGCTGCTATTCTCCCATGGAGACGATCGTAGAGATGCTGGATGTAGTCCTGTGGAACGGCTTGCCATGCCATTTCCACCTGGCGCCTCAGTTGGACCAGCGTTCGTGCTGGACGTGCAGACCGCATGAGACGACGCTTCATCCAGTCCCAAACATGCTCAATGGGGGACAGATCCGGAGATCTTGCTGGCCAGGGTAGTTGACTTACACCTTCTAGAGCACGTTGGGTGGCACGGGATACATGCGGACGTGCATTGTCGGAACAGCAAGTTCCCTTGCCGGTCTAGGAATGGTAGAACGATGGGTTCGATGACGGTTTGGATGTACCGTGCACTATTCAGTGTCCCCTTGACGATCACCAGTGGTGTACGGCCAGTGTAGGAGATCGCTTCCCACACCATGATGCCGGGTGTTGGCCCTGTGTGCCTCGGTCGTATGCAGTCCTGATTGTGGCGCTCACCTGCACGGCGCCAAACACGCATACGACCATCATTGGCACCAAGGCAGAAGCGACTCTCATCGCTGAAGACGACACGTCTCCATTCGTCCCTCCATTCACGCCCGTCGCGACGCCACTGGAGGCGGGCTGCACGATGTTGGGGCGTGAGCGGAAGACGGCCTAACGGTGTGCGGGACCGTAGCCCAGCTTCATGGAGACGGTTGCGAATGGTCCTCGCCGATACCCCAGGAGCAACAGTGTCCCTAATTTGCTGGGAAGTGGCGGTGCGGTCCTCTACGGCACTGCGTAGGATCCTACGGTCTTGGCGTGCATCCGTGCGTCGCTGCGGTCCGGTCCCAGGTCGACGGGCACGTGCACCTTCCGCCGACCACTGGCGACAACATCGATGTACTCTGGAGACCTCACGCCCCACGTGTTGAGCAATTCGGCGGTACGTCCACCCGGCCTCCCGCATGCCCACTATACGCCCTCGCTCAAAGTCCGTCAACTGCACATACGGTTCTCGTCCACGCTGTCGCGGCATGCTACCAGTGTTAAAGACTGCGATGGAGCTCCGTATGCCACGGCAAACTGGCTGACACTGACGGTGGCGGTGCACAAATGTTGCGACTCATGGTTGCTAATACACTGCCAGAAAAAAAATTGGTGCTTTTGGAGGTTAATAGGTCACTCAAGATTTATTGTTGCAACACTGCATATGGAGTACATGAAGTGGTAACACATACAGACACGGTTGGACGAACCAGGCATCGACCCGACCTGAGACATCCATATTAGCAAGTGGCGTAGCCACTACGGGCGGCAACACATGCGCTGACTCTGTCATCGAGTCAATAGTATGGGTGGCGAATACAGCCCTGGGATACGTGATGTCACGTCGTTGTGTAAGAGTCCTCGCTTGAGACGTCGCACCTGTCACTTGTCGTCCCATCATACCCCACATCTGCTGGACTCGAGAGGAGTCCAGAGATCGTACCAGCCAGGGAAGTTGCCACACGTCTTGCAGTGAGGAACAACGGACCATCTTTCTGTTACAAGAAAAGCAAAAGAACAGGTTTAACAACATTCTGCATGTCCTCTCCAGAAACATCATAGGTGAACGGAAAGCCGGTATGTTTCGGAAGAGTACACTCTTTGAGGTAGCACTCACCAGCTCTCCTTCGTATGCACAAACGACCGTCACTTGGATGCAGGTAGTATCTGCTGCTGTCGCTGAAGACCAGGGCGCGCCATTCCTTCTTCCAGGTGAAGGAAGCCCTGGCGGCACCAGTCGAGCTCTCCACGTCGATGCTGTGGTCTGTGTGTGTGTGTGTGTGTGTGTGTGTGTGTGTGTGTGGGAGGGGCTGAGGGGACAGGAGGTAGAAGTGTGGGTGCCCACAGTCTCACTGCTAATAGGTGGTTCGCAGCAGTTTGTGTTGAGGTTTCTGGTCTCACGAGCTTTGTTATGTGTGCTGTGGTAGCTGTGCGCCCTGTCGCCGCTGCCCCTGGAATAAGGCAATTCTGGCGGACGCCAGGGCTGCGTGGGCGTGCAGGAGCTCGTCTGCGAGTGCGAGAGTGATCACGTGACCACTGACAGCAGCACGAGTGACGCAGCACGTTCAACTTATGAAGCTGATCTGTGGAAGTACGACAAATGATAGCTGTTCCGATATTTAGTCTCTATAGGGGGTTTATAGGTGAATGCATTGTTACTTTCACCTCATATCCCTACTGTACTAGTGAAGGAGCTGAGCTGTCCCACTGCCAGCTGCTGCGGTCTCCCAGTGGCAGAGCGGTCGGCGCCGGGGCGTCGCTCCGCCCCCGCACGGCGGCAGCAGAGGCCGGCGCTGCAGCTGGTGAGGTACTGCGGCCGCCCCCGCCTGCCTCAGCCAGCACAGCACTGCAGCCGGAGCAGTCCCACGTCGAACGGCGGCCTCTAGAGTTCCGTACACTGGCGTCAGTGTTGGGTTATTCGCGTGTGCAAACCGGTGTGACGTGAATAACACAGGCGGTGCCACATCCGCGTTGACGATTTGTTCACTTGATTGTTCCGTAAACTTGTGTCTCTGATCCTACTGGTGAACGTAATACAGTACTACGCTCCCTAGAAGTGTTCTGTGATGGAAACTGATACATACCATAGCGCGGTACACAGAATATGCTGGAGTATAGTGAACACGGCTTCTTGTTAAATCACTGACCCTGTATCAGTTAAAACAAAGAATAGCAGGTGCCCACTGTGATTTCTTGACAAGCCCAGTGGTTTTAGGCTGTTCAGTTACAGACGCGTTTGCTGGATGTACGAATACTGTCTGGATGACTGATTTCATCATTTCTGACGCAATACAACTTTCACTGCTCCAAGTTATTCGTTCTTTTGAGAATAAAAGTTGTTTTACAATGTGTTGAGCATTTTTTGCTTATAACACAGCTTCAATATATTTAATGTTAAACGGTGCACGTCTATTAGTTTGTTTATGACCTTGCCAGTTGCAACTCTCGTCAATGCGATCGCGCGACATGTGTGGGCCACATGTTTACACTGGCGGGTTTTATCCCAGATGTGAAGACACACTTCCGTTGTGAAAACTATCATGTTAAAGTTCCCCAAGCCACGAGACTGAGAGTATATCTGATTTGTTACTTCCGAGGGAACTGTGGTATGCAATGGAGAGTAGTGAAAGTGTATAAATGTCTTGTCCTGTTGAAAGATCACTCCCAAAAGTAGCACAGGAGTACAGCTTGGAGGAATCCAGCACAGTTTAGTGTTCCCTCACAGAACAACATGGGTTATTTTAAGTTACAGTTGGCCACAAAGGATATTTAAAAACTGATCCTTTAACCAGTAATACAGGATATGAGGAACATCTGCGCTAGAGCAGCTGTGTGATTCAGAAAGTTAGTCAATAAGAGCTGTCCAGCTGAAACAACACATCCCAGAAAAGTTGTCCGAAAGGCAGCAGACCAGGCTTGTTGTGTCTAGCAAATTCTGTGTTTTCCGACCAAACACCACTGGTTATTTTGGCTTATTATTCTGTTCAGCATGAAACGCCAGTAAATCAGCATGTCTGGGACAGGTGAGCTGAGCAACACCCTGCAGAGGAGATCCGTGTAACACAATAACTGAGTAGATGGGTGTCGTTCTGAGCAAAGGTGAAATCAGCTGGTTTTGTAGGAACAGGTCTGGTGTATACTGCTCTCATCAGGGTGCCGTGAACAGGCTTCAGGGGCTACTTTCGGCCACAACTGAACACGATATACAACCTGGATTAGCTCTTAGATGTCACAACCTGGTTGGTTGAGCTACTTCAGCACGGCTGGAGCTATGAGTGAGGCGCATTGTCGTGCTGGTAGATACCAGTGTTGCAGGGTCAGTGCAGGCTAACGCTTCTTATGTTCTCCACAGTTCAGCGTCTCCTTAACAAACACGAGGCTTCGTTTCAACCCTACGTTTCCGCACAGCGTGATATATTAATCTGGCCTTGCATGTCTTCATGGTGGGACATAATGAGTCTCACATCAACTGTATCGCTGTAACACAGCATGGAAGGTGAGGTAATGCTGATAATGTACCAACGGCAGCAGAGCAGGCTGGATGCTCCTGCTAACTTCCGTTTTACCTCCACAATCACCACATGTGATCTGCTGTAAACTCGTAATATTAACTTTCACCTTTAAAGTTATCTTTCACATCAGACTCTATAACGTTTCCACGTAAAACATACTTTATAACTATGCAACTACAATTTTATTTATGTATATACAGGCACTGATTACGTGTGTGAGCTCTGAATCGTAATAGAATAGAGACAATTATGATATATTTTGTATTTGTAAAGGATTAAGTAGTGGTTTTGCGAAATAATATCTGTGTCGGCGACTTCTGAAACCACCACAGAAAAGAATTAATAAAGAAAAACCTAAAGATTTCATGACAATCAGCCATTTTATAAGTAGTAGTGTAAGAATAACATTGTCGTTGTCGTCTTCTTGGAGTCACATAGAGAGGAGGAATCTGTGACGCTATGTTTAACATGTAGGTAGCTTTCATTTGTTAAGATTGTAAGCAGTACGCTATTGGGCGCTGATTATTAAGAATGCAGTGTGAACTTGTTGTTCGAGTTTCAAATGTAGTTGTGTAATGAGAATTCGTATGGTACTATTAGACAGCTTGCCTGGTATTTTACACATCTATTTGCGACACTTTCAGCTTTTTAAGTCGTGTCCGCGGTGCAGAGCTGCGACACGGCGGAGCGAGCCGCCGCCGCGGCAGATTCAAATCTGATAATAAGGGCAACCATACGGCAATAAGCGGTCAGGCGAAAACTGAATTTAAAATTATTTCTCACAGCAGTTCGAGATCGGAGTACAAAGCAGCAGATTTTACGTTGTGCTTCACAGGCGGACGCGGGCTGCTAATATTGTAAACTTTAACAGTATCAAAGTTAAAATACTTTCATGTTTCAAAAGGATACCTTGCTAAGCAAAAATTATGGGCTCGTAAAAGTTATAGAGAAATCATTTTCTGGTTAACAATGATAGTCTTACGCTCTAGTGTTAGCAATGGCACTGATTAATAATTAATGTTGACGAAAAATCCACTGCAAGGTTTGAGGTTCTTTAGCCATTCCGTACGGTAACTTCATTATTTTTGACAACAGAAATAATTACAGAACATTTTTACGATAACTGTAGGACAGGTGGATATGTTGTGCCGTCTACTGAGTTACAGTAACAAAACTGTTCATTTAATAAGAAGCCAGTTCCAGTATAATAATAATTAATCTCATTTGTTCGCAACATACATTGAACCAAAGTAAGCCAGTGTCCAGAAAAAATAATTGGAGCGCGAAAACTCATGCAATGAATTTTGGCAATAATATCCCACATACTAGCAAAAGTACGGCAACTAACAAATCTGAGCCTGGGGTAGGGGGAGACACAGTAAGTAATACGGTGTGACCTCCAGAACTCGAACCTGGGGGAGGAAATCGACGTAAAACTGCAGTCTCCGTATGTCCATCTCTCAGCCACTCGACATGAATTTCCAACTGTTGCATCTCACATCATCCTCAAGCCGCGAGTTAACGTCATTCCATTCCAGTCTGGGCATCATACGTGAAATGCAAGCAAACCCCGTAATATACAGGCAGGGACAAATAAAAATGGCGCGGACGAATGGATACGATTGGACGTGAACGTGTGCACATAACAACACCCTGTGACGTATATGCCGGCCACGTGATCCAGACCAGTTAAGAGCGCAGTGCGAGCTGTGTCAGTGCGAGTGGAGCAGTGCAAAGGAGACGACGGTACTCACAGAGGAGCGGCGGGTGTCCGTTGTGGAAAGTTACGTGACTAAAAGGCATTGGAATGGTGTGGTTAGTTGTTTGTCGAGAAGTTTAATGGTCTCAAAGTGCCAGCAAGAAACGCCACGCAACGCGTAGACCAAAAATGGCCTCAGACAGTATCTGTTTTGAACAAGTCAAAAAACATTCCGAAACATGCCCGGACACCAGAAAATGTGAATGGAGCTCACCAGAAAATGCTTTAAAGTCCTATCAAATCAATCCGACGCCTGTTGCAAAAAACTGGAATGACACGTCGATCATGCTGCCGAATACTCTAGCTGGGCCTTGACATGCATCCCTACTGAGTGTCTGTAGTTCGCGCATTAAAACCAGCAGAGTTCCCTTAGTGCCTCCAGTTTTGTGATTGGCTTCTTTATGTCTGACGAAGTCTGGTTTCACCTGAGTGGTTATGTCAACTCACAGAATCACAGGTTCTGTGCTGCGGAGAATCCATATAATTTCCACAAAACGCAGCTGCATTATCGCAAAGATGGGGTTTGGTGTGCAGTGTCTGCACACCTCGTTATTGGCCCCATCTGCTTTCATCAGAGTCTGACTTCGGGGCGTTACATTGCCAACATTGTGAAATCATTTCTGGCAGCACTAACGGAGAAGGTAAACACCTACAGTTAGTTTCAACAGGATGAAGCAGCTGCCCATACAGCCAGCCAAATCTAGGAGTCATGTGTGACGGAGTTTTTAGCGGAGGTCAGTCTTGTCACGACCGTAGCTGGCCAGCCATTTCGCCTGATCTGTCACTGTGTGGGGAGCCCTCAAGTCTATGGTGTGTCGCACCAACCCTCATAGTCTTCGAGGACTGCAGCAGAGCATTTGGGACGAGACTGCATCAATCCCAGCGGTCCAGCTTCGATCCACGTTCCAGCAACTGGCTGACCAGGACCCACAAGTGCCAAGACGTGGACGGTGGTCACTCGCGACATCTGTTACAGACAGGTCAGTACTGTATTTCCTTCACCCTGCTGTGTTCCTTCGTACCCTGGAACTCTGTCCTCTGGGCCACTTTTATTTGCCCCACCATATAAACTGGCGAGCTATATTGAAGGCTAAATTCACCATCAAGTCTCATCACAACCGCATTTATCCTCAGATCATTAGTTTGTAACACGACAGCATGACATAGCTAGGAATTAAAAAGATGCAACATTGATTATGTGCCACGAAAATTGCTCTGGGCCACAAACTCCGTTACAGCATGGAACTAAGTTTCTGATGATGACGTTCTTATGTCGTATGTTCTCGAAATTCCTTCCGTGTTAAATATGAACAAAAAGTTCAAGTTCAGAAGAAATATCTCCATCGTCGTTATCAAAAACAACAGATTACCACTGGGCTACGTGACAAGGGGTCGGTGGCGGCCCAACCGTATACATTGCCGAATGCTGTTTTCTCAAGTTTTGATGTAAATAATTTGGCGAATTACTTTATAGTCTTCTAGGGATAAGATAATGACCGTCATTCCGGTGAAAGCCAAAGCCCTACATTCTCATGTCTACAGCCTCTTACACAGCAGAAAATGTAAGACATGAATGGCGTGTCGCATTTTTTATTGAACAAAACATCCACGTCCGTCTTCCGAGAATTACCTGCTCCTTTCTCTTCATTCGTATTAAATATATTTTAGTTTTCTAACATTCTGTACTTTTCTCGAGTGTTTTTCTGTGGTTTGGTAAACAGTTCCATCATGCAGAGTGCCGAAAACTCGTCACGGCGTAACCAGCGTCTGACAGGCATAAGCAGACGTAAAAAGCACCTGCCGTAGAAGACTGCCGTGTCGCTGCACGCCTCACGTGGTTATACACGTCTGTGACGTCACATCAGCACTTGTGACACGCTTATTAGGAGTTAGTCTGACCCAGCACATCCAGTCAGGAGAGGTCGGCCGTACATTCCTTTCACTACATTAATGCTTTGTAAGTGTCCAGAATTATGAAGGGCAAATTCTACATTTGTTTTTTGCCTCCTCAGCGGTATTGTGTTGCGTGGTTCTCGTATTTGTATGTCTTCTCTGTAGAACCAGTGGAGATAACTCAGTGCAGTCGCAGAGTGACGCTGAGGCGGCCTGCGGCAGGGCACACACTTACCACGCGTCGCCGCTGATTCTGCATAAAGCCTCGATGCAGCTGACATCAGTACCCCATTCCCACCCGCTTCCTTTCTTCCCCCTCCTCAATTTACATATAAAAATACATATTCCTCACACACTGTCAGTCGAACAACGACGAATACAATACTGAATTTTTTTTGTTTTAGTCTTCAGTAGCAGTTTATTTATTTTGCTACTGGTTACGTTTACTTCCCAAGTAGATGTAACGTGTCAAATACAAAAATCTGACACAGTTACTTCGGAAGTGAGGGTCACAAATGCGTGCCAGAGGATGGCCTGAGGATGGTAGTGTGTACCGTATCTGGTAGCTGGGAGGGAAAATAAACACACTGTGGGTATAGACTAAAACCAACATTTTCAAAACAAAAATAAGCGCTCATTTTCACCTTCTTGTATCAGTCTACCTCAACATTATTTGACCTCGGTGTGAGGGCGGTTTGGTCGACCTGTTATAAGTAGTCACGTAATCTGTTTGATAATTTATGCTTAACAGACCTGAAAGCATCGACACACCGTGAGTTTTCCTTAGTCACCAATGTATTTGTTTACTGTAACAGAGTTGTCCGAGTCGGCTACACCAGCCTCTCGCGCACTTTGGTCCACCCTCCTACGTACTGCGCACTTGGCTGAGGTTTGGGCACCTTTTTTTTTTTTTTGCTTTATTGTGATTTCATTCCCCTGCCCCATATGGGCAGGGGAGGGCTGTCAGCGGCACAATCCGCCATTCTTCAGCCGAGCGACATGACAACTAAATTAAGAAGAAAATGTCACATACATAAGGCGATAAAAAATGGGAACATAAAACAGTGCAAAGGGAGAAAATGGAGATAAAATTAGACTGACATGGAGACGTTCACAGGCAACAGTTAAAAAAGCCACCAGGAAGTTAAAAAACACAGTTGGCGATGCTTAAAACACAGAGAAGACACTGAATGGACATGCACAGGTTAAAAGTTGGCCACAGTATTAAAAAAACTCCAGAACAACACACTTAAAACCCACGTGTAGCACACACGACGAAGAATAAAACTGCCAGGTGGGATCTGCTGGGGGAAAGGTCAGAGTGGATGGAAAAGGAGGGAGACCAAGGGGCAGCAGGGGAAGCGGCAGGATGAAGAGAATAGGGGTGTCAGCGGGTACATGAAGAGGCCAGGAGATACGTGTGGCGGGAGAGAAGAGGGAAGACAGGGCAGGAGGGAGTGCAGAGACACTGAAAGAGGGCACAAGGGAGGAAAGGAAGTAGGAGGGGGAAGCCGCTCAGGAGGAGGAAGGGGGAGGAGAGGGAGCCCTGAGGAGGAGGCAGGAAGATGGGGTTAGATTTGGTAGGAAGAGTAGATGTCAGGGCGAAGCTCATCATCTGGGAGGGGTAGACGGTGGAAGTTGAGATGGTGGGTGTGGAGATGGAGAGAGGGTGTGACACAATGGTAAAGGTGTGGCAACTGGTTGGGGGTGGAGAGGAAGGGAGACACCTGAGGGTGAGGGGGATCAAGGTGGCGGACAATACATAGTGTGCAGATGTGTTCAAGGAAAAGGAGAAGGTGGGGAAGGGGGATGAGGTCATAGAGGATGCTCGTGGGGGATGGAAGGCGGATGTGGAAGGCGAGGTGGAGCGCAGGGCATTCGAGGATTTGGAGGGCTTTATAGAACCGGGGAGGGGCGGAAATCCAAGCTACACTGGCATAACAGGGAATGGGGCGGATCAAGGCTTTGTAGGTGTGAAGGGTGGTGGATGGATGCAGACCCCACATCCGGCTGGACAGGAGTTTCAGAAGGCGGAGGCGGTTGTGAGGTTTGTTTTGGATGGTAAGGAGATGGGGAGTCCAGGTGAGGTTGCGATCGATTGTGAGGCCAAGGTATTTGAGGGTAGGAGTGAGGTGGATAGGACGGCCATAAATGGTGAGATTGAAATCATGGAGGCGGAAGGAGTAGGTGGTGCAGCCTATGATCATCACCTGGGTCATGAAAGGATTGATACGGAGGAACCACTGGTTGCACCAAGTGGTGAATTGGTCAAGGTGGGTTTGGAGGGTATGTTGGGACTATTGAAGGGTAGGATAAAGGGCTAGGAAGGCGGTGTCATCAGCAAACTGGAGAAGATGAACAGGTGGGGAAGGTTTGGGCATATCAGCAGTGTACAGGAGATAGAGAGGGGAAAGGACAGAACCTTGGGGCACACCGGCAGAGGGATAGAAAATACTGGAGTTGGAACTGTGGATAGTCACATAGGAGGGACGATGGGAGAGGAAGGAAGCAACAAGATGGAAGAAGTTGATGGGGAGAGCATACATCTGAAGAGGAGCCCGGGATGCCAGACACGGTCATAGGTGTTCTGGAGATCAAGGGAAACAAAGATAGCAGAGCAACCGGAGTTAATTTGGAGGGAAAGAAGATTGGTAAGTTTAAGGGCCTGGTCGTTGGCAGAGAAGGAAAGCCGGAAGCCACATTGGGTAAGGGGAAGGAGGTGGTATTGGTTAAGGTGGCGGTGAATACGGTGAGAGAGGATGGCCTCAAAGACCTTACTGAACATGGAGGTGAGGCAGATGCGACGATAGGAAGAAGTATCAGAGGGGGGTTTGTTAGGATTAGGGAACAGCAGGACATGGGAAGTCTTCCACAGATCGGGGTAAAATCCAGTGGAGAGGAGGACATTGTAGAAGGTAGCAAGGACAGACAGGAAGGATGTGGGGGATTCCTTAAGGTGGCGGTAGATGACGCCATCATGACTAGGGGTGGTGTTGCGTTTGGAGCAGTCCCAGCGTTTTTTTTTTTTTTGTTGTAAGGAGTTTCCAGATGTGTCGCTGTAATTGCCGGTGGCGGGTGAGAGTATCCCGGCCACGGGTGCGGAGGAAGGAGCGGTAGAGCTGTGCGGGTGGCCAAATCATCCGCTCTAACTGTCCAGATTGTTCTTCAAATCCGTAGCGAACAATTGTGTCCTGGTGACATGACGCATTGTTGTTTGGGAAGATAAAGTCAATGAATGGCTGCAAATGTTCATCAAATATGCGAGCATAACCATGTCTAGCCAACAATTAATTCAGCTGGGCCAGAGGACCCAGTCTGTTCCATGGAAGACAGCCCACACCAAGATGGACCCACCATTTCTATTGGTGGACGGCCGAAATGCCACTCAGCTGCTCTGTTTCCATGTTCTTCTGCATACGGTATTACTTTCAGTTTATAGCCCACATCATATGAATACTTTTTATTTTTTTCATTAAGAAACTATGTGAACACCTGGCTGAAAATGATTCACAAGTTCGTGGCACCCTCCATCGGTAATGCTGGAATTCAATGTGGTATTAGCCCTTCCTTAGCCTTGATGACACCTCTCACAGGCATACGCTCAATCAGGTTCTGGAAAGTTTCTTGGGGAATGGCAGCCCATTCTTCACGGAGTGCTGCACTGAGGAGAGGTATCGATGTCGGTCGGTGAGGCCTGGCACGAAGTCGGGCTCCAAAACACCCCAAAGGTGTTCTATATGGGTTAGGTCAGGAATCTGTGCAGGCCTGTCCGTTACAGGGATGATGTTTTAGTCCAATCACTCCGCCAAAGGCCTTGCATTATGAACAGGTGCTCGATCGTGTTGAAAGATGCGATCACCATCCCCGAATTGCTCTTCAACATTGGGAAGCAAGAAGGGGCTTAAAAGACTAATGTAGGCCTGTGCTATGATAGTACCAGTCAATAGAAGAAGACGTGCAAGCCCCATTCATGGAAAACACGACCGCACCATAACACTACTGCCTCCGAATTTTACTGTTGGCACTACACACGCCGGCCTATGACGTTCACCGTGCATACGCCATTCCCACACCCTGCCATCGGATCGCCACATTCTGTACCGTGATTCGTCACTCCATACAGCGTGTTTCCACTGTTCAATCATCCAATGTTTACTTGACAGGATTCGTGGCAGAACAGTCTTCTTTTGATTGTAGTAAATCAGCTGGAGGACGTAGTCGAGAGTTGTTTCCCTGATTCTAAAATTGCAGATGCTACTCAACTGCGTTGAACTGAATGTTTCCAGATTGTAAACAATGTGATAGGAGAGAGCCATAACAACGCAGAACGAAGTACCAAGAAAACTGAGACACACTAAATTCAGTGTTCTCACTGATGAGTCAACAGACGTAGAATGTGTTAAAACCTCGTGGTTCTCGTTTGATATTTTGATAAGGACACAAATAAAACTGAAAATAATTTTGGAACCTTTGTGAAATTTTAAAACATGGCAAATATGATAAGGTGCAACAAGTAAAAATCTTTATAATAATATAATGCTTCCCTTTTCTGAGTACGATGTTTCTCAAAACAATCTTATAAAATTTACCTTTGCTGATTGCAATTATATGATACGATCAAGAAACACTGGTGCTACTCGCTTAACTGAACAATGTCCTGGACTAATTATACTCAAATGCATATTTCATATTTTCCCATATGGGTCAGTAAAGCTGTTAAATCTTTCCAAACCTAGCTAGAAATATTCATAACCATTTTAAAGCTGGTGTTAAGCGTCAGGATGTGCTACACACAGGCCTCCATACAGTATAGACGCACTTGCCTTTAAAGGACATGTTTATCCTTTAGTGGGAAGCCACTGACGCAGGAACGCATATTTGCCTAACGAGATCATTGCGGATGTGCGCCAGGAATACTCCAGCTTCTTACGTGCGTGTGTGTGGGAAGAGCAGGCAAGAGTGCTGGCGTCATATCCCAGCTGTGACCGCAGGCGGCTAGCGGTTTGCGGTCAGCTGAAATCCTGTCTGTGCTCCAAACTGAGTCCCGGTTGCGACAGCGCGGCTGTGGGCGTTATAATGCAGGGCGTGGGAGGCCAGCGACATGGACCGAGACCGTACAGTTTGGGGCCCACCGTACGGGCCAACCCAAAATCACCACAGCGGTGACACATGACTGCAGCTAACACTTACCAGTACATTGATAAGCATTACAGAGAATGTAAAATTAACTTCAGAATTTCCATCGTTATGCAAGAGCTGCGAATCGGAAGCCGCTGCACACTTTAGAATCAGCACCTCCCAAAACGTTGAATCCGTCGTCCTTGCCACGACGGCACTGCGTTCCCTGCCCACTAGAGTTCTGGCCCTGACACCAACTCATTTCTTTTCTCCAGGGGTTATGTGAAATACCGATGTCTAAAACCATTACACAACACAAATCGCTCATTTCTGATGCGACAATTCATCCACAGACGCATCTAAATGTATGATACGAAATGTTCTCGCTTACATACCGTCTGTGTCGACAAGGGCTTCATACAAAATATCTATAAAGAATCTAAAATAAATTTGCTCCGTACGGAGTATCTACAGCCACTGGTAATCGCTTCATTCTGTTTTATCGGTATACCAAGAGATAGAAATACGTAATTTATAAATTTTACATAAGAATATGAAGAAAGACTCAGAAGACGAAAAGGATTCAGTAGACGTCTAGACAATCTTACCCGGCGATTATCAGTGCAAGGGACAATATAGAGAGCCTGTGATACCCTCATGTCATTTATGAACCAAGGAAAATATTGGACAGCGTAGGCTACAATAGTCTAGTCCCACCTCCACCTCCACTGTTTAGCAGCAAGGCTATGCAGGAGTGGGGTGGCCTGCGTGCCTCAGTGATGCAGACAGCCATACTGCAGGTGCAACAACGTGGAAGGGGCGTCTATACAGCAGCCAGACCAACATGTGGTTCCCGGAGAGGAGGGCAGCCTGTTCTTTAGTTAGAGGGGACCAGTGCAGATGAGTGTCAGAAGGTCTGGCCCTGCAACATTGTCCCACCGGCCCTCCATACGTTGGTGTTATGGGCGGATGATGGCAAGCAGAAAATACAAGTGTCATGCTCCCATCGTAGCAGAATCTGAAATGCGATACAGAATAATTCTGAAGGTGGTGAAATAGAATATATAATGAAGAGGTACAGGATCGAACTGATAGGAAACAATAGAGCCACTGTCTGACTAATAGAAGGAATCGATTGACAGGATACATCCTCAGATATCAAGGAATCGTTAAGTAGGTAACCGAAGGATGTGTGAGGTAGTGCAAAAAAATCTGAATAGCAAGCAATGAATGGTTGGAGGTATCAGAAATTCCTTACGTCACTAGGTACACCTGAAAGCATTACATACAGATATTAGCATCCATACGTTACACGCTGGTGCGCAAGTCAATTTGCGACACATTGTTCATAATTTCCAGTTCTGCTAATGACAAAGAACTATACAGACTGTCCCTCAGACCACAACTCAAACATGTCCTACGGACGTAAACAAACTAGAGAGTGTGACTAAAATATTGGTCAATATTTTTGTTTCGCACGAGAGCTTTTAGTGGGCCAGTACTATACTGCTCTACCTGTGTTCTTCAGAAGTACACTGTAATGTTCTTTCGCGCATGCATGCAAATACGGACGCATGCATGTCCGAGGAAACATTCCATCGTATTTATGAACAACACAGGAACTGCAGTATTGCATTTATCCGCCAATACCGGACAATCGATTGTCAATTAACATGTCTCAGCTGTTGGGGAATATATTTAGTCTAAGTGCGAGTGCAAGGGGTTGCAGACATATGGTTGACGACATATGGAACTCATGGTCTGGTCTTGAAGAAAAGCAAGTGAATTTACGCTAATGAAGATTTTATGCGCCATATACTTACATAAGTATTTGAATGTCAATTAAATAGTTGGTAGGACACTGGCATTTATTCCTGTGTTTGTTTGTGACTGAAGCTTCATATTTTTTTCATTTCTTTCTCTGTGCGACTAGCTCGTACTTCCTGTTCCACTTTCTCCTGAACGTGAATGTGGCGTTCTACGTTCGCTCCAAAAAACTACACGCAAGTACACACTCTCAGATGAGAACAACAGACAGTAAAGCGGTGTACCATCTGCAGTTCGATAGAAACACAACACAGTGACAAAGAATCAACTAAAGAACTATTTACCCATTGTGTGATAATGCAATGACTACTGTAGCGATGAAAATTAATACATTGCGCTGGGTGAGAGCAGTAACACGCGGTAGTGTTCTGTCTATACTAGTGGTACAGGCATCAGTCCGTGCTCCTGTGCATACACACACTCACACACACACATAGTCAGAAGGTTAAGAACTGCAAAGATGACAAATTTGTTCTTATTGAGGTAGTGGATAAGTTGCAGAACATAGTCAATGAAGGAGAAGTTCCAAGTGAACCCTACTCTTATTGCCAAGAAGATGTACTGTTTATGGAAACATTAGGAGCGGCCGGGTTCAGACATCCTGTCCATTCCCTCCAATGTGTTGACCATCACACCTCAACCATGCTAACCAGACACACCTTGAATCTAGCCATTCCAAAAGGCAGGCAAATGTATAAGACAAACAACCACTTTTCATCCTCATAACTACTGCTTCATGGAAATATGCTATCCAAATTGCTAACTCACTAAAATACACAGAACTACGCCTCGACTGTAAAGAAACGTGAAAACTGCAAGTACAAATCATACAAGAAAAGTGTGCAACAGAAGGATACTTCTGTAGCTACTTACTGACCAAACATGCGAACTGCATCCCTCTACTGTACTCCATATCTCCAAGCCTGGGAATTGACTTGCCTCATTTTCCAGAGCTGGTATTTTCTATGAACGCCCCCTGTGAACATCAAATGAATGACTACTGTCGAATAATGTTCAGAGAAATTTGTTGCCAAAGCATTAGTCTGCCTCATTCTATAGACAAGTTGCGTAATTAGTCACTCAGAAATTCGTGAACAGTTCCAATGCAACACATTAACCAGAGAAATCTGATTTGCAAATACGGCGTCATAAGGTATAGATTCTTCTATGATATTTCTGCAGCCGTGGTCCAAGGGTAGTTCCGCATCGAGCACCAGGTGGGAGGGTCGCCGGTTTTCTGCCTCACCACAGAATGTGCTTACCTGGACAGCTTTCCCTCAGCGTTTTCGTGTCCTCGTGTGTAACAACAGTTTACTTTGGTCTCTTAGAGTGATGTGAGGCGTATACGATGTGAACGCTAGTTCACTCAATATCCTTCACAGAGTTACAGAAGGATCCGTTCAGTGGAGATGGTAGTAAAGAACAACACTCCTTCCCATCTACAGTTTTGTGTGTACCGCATTCATACAACATACAATGAGGAAGTAGCGACGTTCTTTCTCATCACCTAAAGTGGCCGCCTCTGATCTAATATGCTAGTGGAGGATAATTGTGTTGAAGTCCTCCTTGGAACAGCGTCGAAATTGGCGTTAGCTGATCTCGTTTCTACTGCCCACGAGATTGTTGCCACGTCTTGGCCAGGTGCAATGGAGCAACAGATGAATGCACATCTACCTGCTCCTGACTTTTCAGTTTGAACTTCGTTGCAGGGTCGTGAAACTGTTGTTAGCAGACTGGCTGTGTCCGCAGTGCAACACAAGAGATGTCGTATACAGGACAGAGAGTAGTTGGGTACATCTACTCCTCACACAGCGCCCCCTGAAGTGAGTCTGTTGGTTGTTATATACTGTAGTGCTGACTCCTGCTCTATTGGTGGGATCGATGGTGCGAAAAAGGAAGTTGAGATAGCTGGTGTGTGTCCTAGCATCTTCCAGAAACATACAGGCGTGGGGAAGTCGTTGGAATTTCTGGTGTAATGATTAACAAAAGAAAAACTGAGATGCCTCTAAATTTGTCTGTTCCAATTAAGTCACCCTTTCCGATGACCTCTTAACGACCTTCTCCTGTTACTGCCATTAAGCCAATTGGTGGCCAGGATGTCCTACCTCTTTATCCAGATGTGTTGCCTGCTCCCTCTCATGCGTGCCGATCAGAATCGCCTCTGGTTCTGTTTTTCATGTAATCTGGCTAATGTTCAAGAACAACCAACAGCAGTCGCTCTACTGCCTCATAGTCGCTATAAGCAACGCATCTATCCTGAGCGGGTGGCAACCCGTAAAAGGAAGATAATGGATCCTGGCTCCAAACTAGCTATCAAGTGAATAAAAAAGTGAAATATCCCACATTGTCTGATTTTTCGTTGTACTGATATTTTGTTTCAGTCAGTATGTTGCTAAAAACGTCCTTAATTTAAGTCTTTTTGTCAGGGTCCTCCAGGAATCCGAAGAATACCTCGCATCTAATGACTTAACTAGTGTCATAAACTTAGTATTATCAACCAAAGAAAATGAAAGGTAAGAGTTGTATCGAGTGGATGGACGTGCACGGGTATAGAGGAAACCTCATGAATCCGAGGACTCTGCATGTCAGCAGGGGACTGTTCATGCTTGTGGAGGCTCTGTAATGGTGTTGGGTGTGTGCCGTTTTTGGCTGATATGGGACCCCTGATACGTCTAGATTCGACTCTGACAGGTGACACGTATGTAAGAATCCTGTCTGATCACCTGCATCCATTCATGTCCACTGTGCATTCCGACGGATTTGGGCAACTCCAGCAGGACAATGCGACACCCTATACGTCCACAGTTGCTACAGAGTGGCTCCAGGAACACTCATCTGAGTTTAAACGCCTCCGCTGGCCCCAAACTCTCAGACATGAACATTATTGAGCATTTGTGGTGTGCCTTGCAACGTGCTGTTCAGAAGAGATCTCCAGCCCCTCGTACTCTTACGGATTTATGGACACCCCTGCAGGATTCATGGTGTCATTTCCCCCCAGAACTAATTCAGACATCAGTCGCGTTGCGGCACTTCTGCGAGCTCGCCAGAGGCCTACATGATATTAGGCCGGTGTATCAGTTTCTTTGGCTCTTCAGTTTATAATGTAACAATTCAGAAATGTAATAGGGATGATAAAGAAATACATGAGGTTTTAATGTATCGATATGCTGATTTTGAAAGACAGGAAGGACCTGAACTTGAAGGGGGATGTTCAAGCAGTATACGCCGACATAATATGAAGAAACGATCACCATAATAAAATAAGGGAAACCAGAGCTCGCACGGAAATATATAGGTGTTTGTTTCTTCCATGCCCTATACAAGATTGGAATAACAGACAATTGTGAATGGGGTTCGATGAACCCTCTGACAGGCACTTAAATGTTATTTGCAGTCTATCCATGCAGATGCAGATCTAGACTTCTGCTGCAGAAGCTGGAGACCTGGTCAAGACGACTTGACTGCGGGCATGGAGCAAAATCAGAAGGACTGCTAGGACTGAGCACACGCAGAAGTAACAGCGGGGCTTGTGGAATTCAAACGGGAGTGTTTAGAGGGACGAAGTTGTTACCGTGAAATTCCATTCGGTAAATTTACAGAAACTGAATTCGAGGCACAGTGTGCTACATTTAACTATTGCACGTCTCAAGCAGGACCATCGACGACGAAGTAAGAGAGATTAATGTGCGTACAATGGTATCTAATCAGTCACATAGAGCCGGTAAATAAGGCAAAGAAATATCGTTGTTGCCAAGTGTCATTGACCATGCTTTGTTATTCATTGATTGTTTCCTTAATGGTTCCCCTAAAACATGAGAGTGAAAAGTGAGGTTGTATGTCACTTCCAGGGGAACTGATGAACCTCAGAACAACTTGTGCCACTTATCACAGAATGGGACTGAAAGGGCGGTGTTCTTGTGGAACACCGTCTCCTACTCACCCAGCAGAGGCAGGACAACACTCTGGACACCTGCAGAGTTCAGTAATTCCTCAGACACAGGAGGATCGTTTCATGTTAAAGTTCCCCAAGCCATGCGACTGAGAGTGTATCTGATTCGTCACTTCCGAGGGAACTGTGGTACGTATTGGAGAGTGACCCTGTGGTAAAAGTGAATAAATGTCTTGTGCTGTTGAAAGGTCACGCACAAAGCAGCACAGTACTATAGCCTGGAGGAATCCAGCACAGAGTAGTTTCCCCTCACACAACAGCATGGGTTATTTTAAGTTGCAGTTGGCCACAAAGGATATTTGGAAACTGACCCTTTAACCAGTAACACAGGATATGAGGAACGTGTGTCTTCAGGAAATTAGTCAGTAATCGCTGTCTTGCTGGAAAAACACATCTCAGTAAAGTTGTGCAAAAGGCAGCAGACCAGGCTTGTTGTAACTTGCGAATTCTGTGATTCCCGACCAAACACCACTGGTTATTTTGGCTTATGATTCTGTCAGCATGAAACGCCAATATATCAGTATGTCTGGGTCAGGTGAACTCCTTGCTGAATGTATTTGTGTAACACAATAATTGAGTAGATGGGTGTCATCCCATTCAAAGATTAAATCTGCTGGTTTTGTAGTAATGGAGTCGGAACAGGTCTGGTGTATCCTGCTCTCTTCAGGGTGTCCTGAACGAGCTTCATGGGTTACCTGTGGCAGCAACTGAACAAGACGTGCTACCTGGATTAGCTCTTAGATGTCACAACCAGGTTGGTTGAGCTACTTCAGCACGACTGGAGCTATGAGTGAGGCGCACTGTCGTGCTGGTAGATACCAGTGTCAGTGCAGGCTAACGCTCCTTATGTTCTCCACAGTTCGGCGTCTCCTTAACAAACACCAAGCTTCGTGTGACCTTACGTTTCCGCACAGCATGATATATTAAAGTGGTCTTGCATGTCTTCAGGGTGGGGCATAATGAGCATTACGTCGGCTGTATCACTGCAACAGAGTATGGGAGATGAGGTAAAGCTGATAATGTACCAACGGCAGCAGAGCTGGCTGGATGCTCCTACTAACTTCCGTTTTACCTCAACAACCACGATATGTGACTGTCGGTTACAGATACACTCAGTAAGGTTCCTGCCATCTCATCCACAATCAGTATGTATACATTTTATGTTAAGAGGTGCTGACTATTTGATTCCAAAGACTTATCTCTGTGCCATAAAATCGTAGGAATTTGTTGGAGGGAGAATCAGTTTCACACAGTATGTTAGTAAAAGCGCGTTGTCTTGCTGAAAGTAAACGTGTTGCAGAATCTTCAGCGGAACCGACAGGATGTATACAGCACACTACTGTATTATTTCAACATTACCCTGGTGCAATTTTAGGTTGTGATTTCGCACAGCACGGTACTCAGTCTTGGTCGGGTGTGCCACCGCCAGCCGAAGTAATGAACACTTGTGAGAGCAGAGCGTGGAAAGCAGTGAGTACAGTCGCGGTGTCTTGCTGGAAGCACACGTTCCAGCGACGTAGTGGAGGAGCAAACAGAATGGGCTTTGTTTCATCCTGCACCATAAGGATCCCTCAACAGACGATAAGGCTTGTTTTGGGTTACGTTTGCTTGTGGTGTCCCCTCTATGTTTTGTACATTGTCCAGGAAACTGAATAACCAGCGGAAGGTTGGAGCTGTGTGACATGTTCAGTGAGTGATCGAGCGTTGTGCTGCTGGAAGAACACGTGCCACTTGTGACGCAGCACCACAGTATGTAACACAATAATACAGCATTACAAGTGAAATACTTAATTTTGTTCTTTCTTGCCAATGTGATTTTTTATTTTTGTTATATATAATCAGTACCATATGAAGTTACATACACGTGCGTGTTCTATAAATGTTTGCATTTTTCGCCATTTGGGTACTGAACGGATATAGTGGGTCGACTATTTTTCGATATAATAGAATGATTTTGTAATGCATATCACTTAATTTTTATGGTTTCAGAGTATAGATTACAATAACAAACATCGTAACAGCTTTTCTTGACGTTTTGGTTTGACTATTTGTGCCGAAATTGCCGAAGATGAATAATTTCGCGAGTTTTATTACAACCTGTAAACTTCACACTTGGCTCCAGCACCACAGTTCCGCAGTGGGTGTCAGTAGAAATTAATATCCCAGGGGATTATAATTGACGTGCATCTGCTCATGGAGGCGAGTACTGGCTGTAATTATTCCATGGCAGCGAAATTTGGTAGATATGCTAATGCATTAATGCGGAAACCGCTCTTTTCATGCAAGATGGGACAACAACTCAAGTCGTTGAACCCATGAAACATCTGCTTAACGCTGCCTCCGGAATTCCGATTTTGCCCACCTGGTGCAAATCAGCTTTACATTGTTTGTATGAGGCTAATATATCAGCGTAAGAATGGAAGTATCAAACCACTGTCATCTCGATTAACATTTTATTTTCAACATGTTGACATTATTTATTATCTTATTAAAACTGTTGCAGTTTAGACAGTTCACTAACGACGCAATATGGACGTCACGTCAGTCTAGACGTACCTGAAAATGCGACAGAACCGAAACAGTCTATCGTAAATAAAGATTACTGATTTTTAGCAGGTATTCGGTGCATCTGCTCTAATAATCATGTCGTTATCAGACATTCATTATGCTGCTGGCCCCAAAGAAAATAAAAGATAAACTTCTATCCTTCTTTCTAGCATTCACAGCACCAGAGCTGCACCTGGTGGCCAAAACTGGAACTACGTTTTTTTTGTCAGTGTAAATCATTTCTGTGTTAAGGCATTAGAATGTCTACCAACTTTCGTGACAATACGGTAATTACAGCCCACACTGGACCACTACTAGTAATTGCACTGTAATTATAACCACGCTTTACGTTTGTACAGACTATCAGACCAACTGTGTGTATGGACTGAAGAGCTCCTAGCAAACAGAACACAACATGACACTCTAAACGCAGAGAAATCGTCAGAAGTTAAAGTAATTTCGAGTATGGTCCAAAAGAGTGGTAAATAACTTATTTTTTATCACATAAATGACCTAGCAGATAACGTCAGAATTTCCATGAGATTTCCAAGGATGATGCTGTTGTATACAGAGAAGTCGCGAATTCAAACAATTACTGCGAAATGCTGGAAGACCTGGAGAGGATCGACGCCTGGTGCAGGGAGTGGCAGCTGACGCTCAACATAAACGAATGTAGTGTACTGGCAATACGTAAACAGGAAGACTCTTTATCGTATAACGACATGAGCGCGAAACAATCACCGGAAGCAGTTATTTCCGTAATATATCTAGGAGTTATGTTTATGGAGTAATTTGAAGTGGAACAACACACAAAATTGTCGCTGGTGAGAGAGACGCCAGAGTGAGACTCGCTGGAAGCCAACGTACTGTTTCCTCCTACATACATCTCGCGAAAAGACCACGAAGATAAAAGTAGAGAGATCTTAGCACAGAAGGAGGGTAACTAGTGGTCGCTCTTCCTGCGAACCATACACGGCTGGAACAGAAAGGGGGGAGGTGACAGCTTTGCGTAAAGTACCCTCCGCCACACAGCCCAAGCCGGCTTCCGCAGTATAGATGTAGATGTAGTTGTAGATGTCACCACATGTCGCTAACCTTACTAATTTTTCCTGAATATGCAAATCAATTATATCTAAGACTTAAGGTCTAATTAGTACTTTAAAATACACCATGCCCAGTTTCTTGATAGTTAAATAAATAAGGCGATAACTTGCGCTACTACCTTAACTATTCCTTGTCTTTCCCACAACAAATTTATATCTATTACATCCCCCAGGTTGCAGTTCTAAAGGTCGTACCTTACTACTGTCTCTAGCCCCCTCGCCACAGCCTTGGATATGTTACGTGCCATTAGCATCACGCCCTATCTGTACTCACTTTTAATGTGCCACAGAAGCCTACACTTTTAATAATGACAATTATAATAAAATACAGTACCTGACAAAAAAAAAAAAGATTAAATATCGAGAAGGGGAGGAGACAACGAAATGAAACTTCAGCTTTATAGGGAGATAATCGGTGTAACTTCCGTAATTGCAAAATCGAGTCAAATTCACAGAGATGTGGGCATATGAGCCCAGTTATCAGTGTGACGTTCCACTGCCTCTGCTGGGATGGGTGTCATGGAGCCGTTCTGTACCCACCTGGGGCCAGTAGGCACACAGCTGCTGATACACTGGGACGAAGCCGGCGTCCGAGGCTGTCCCACACACATTCCGTCAGGGTCAGGGAATACTTCAACACTACACTGCCCGTTCACAGAGACACGTGCAATATGTGGGCGAGCATTGTCCTGCTGGAAAACAGCACCACGATACTGTCACACTAGAGGTAGCGCATGAGGATGCAAGTTATTTCTATTCATTAAGTAAACAGAGGTAAAATTTCATTTACCTTATCCAATATCAGTACTGTCCTTGATCTGATGGTAAATTTAAAAAAAACCTAATAATATTCGCTCTCACCTTTAAAGTTATCTTTCTCATCAGACTCTTGCAACGAATTTTGTCAATAATGTCTCACATAATAGGAAAAGTACGGCAAGTAACAAATCTGTGGCATGGGGTGGGGGCGGACACAGTAATACGGGGCGAAATCCTGAACTGGAACCTGAGGGAAGAAATCGACATAAAACTGCAGTCTCAGTATGTCCATCTCTCAGTCACTTCCAGCTGTTCCATCTCACTTCATCCTCAAGCCGCGAGTTAAAGTCATTCCATTCCAGTATGGGCATCATACATGAAATGTGAGCAAACCCAGTAATATACAGACAGGGACAAATAAAAATGGCGCGGACGAATGGATACGATTGGACGTGAATGTGTGCACATAGCAACACCCTGTGACGTATACGCCGGCCACGTGATCCAGACCAGTTAAGAGAGCAGTGCGATCTGTGCCAGTGCGAGTGGAGCAGTGCAAAGGAGGCGTCGGTGCTCACAGAGGAGCAGCGGGTGTCCGTTGTGGAAAGTTACGTGACAAAAAAGGCGGTGGAATAGTGTAGTCAGTTGTTTGTCGAGAACTTTAGTGGTTGCAAAGTGCCAGCCAGAAACGCCACGCAACGCGTAGTCCAAAAATGTCGTCAGACACTATCAAAAACATTCTGAAACATGCATAGACACCAGGAAATGTGATTATAATTCACCAGAAAATACTTTAATATCCTACCAGATTAATCCGACGTCTGTTGCAAGAGACTGGAATGACACATCGATCATGCTGACGAATACTCTACCTGGGCCTACACATATATCCCTACTGAGTGTTTGTTGTTCGCGCATTGAAACCGCAGACGTCCCTCAGTGCCTCTAGTTTTGTGACTAGCTGAGATAACAATGAATGGCTTGGACATGGATCGATTCTTTATGTCTGACGAAGTCTAGTTTCACCCGAGTTGTTATGTCAACTCACAGAATCACAGATTCTGGGCAGCAGAGGAACAGCATAATTTCCACAAAACACAGCTTAATTATCACAACGATCGGGTTTGGTGTGCAGTGTCAGCACGCCTCGTTACTGGCCCCATCTGCTTTCATCATAGTCTCACTTTAGGGCGTTACATTGCCAATATTTTGAAATCATTTCTGACAGCACTAACGGAGGAGGCAAACACCTACAGTTAGTTTCAACACGGTGGAGCAGCTGCCCATACAGCCATCCAATTCTATGAGTCTTGTGTGAAAGAGTTGTTAGCGAAGGTCAGCCATTTCACCTGACCTGTCACTGCGCAGTCATTTTGTGTGGGGAGCCCTCAAGTCTAGGGTGAGTCGCAACAACCCTCATAGTCTTCAAGGGCTGCAGCAGAGCATTTGGGATGATACTGCAGCAATCCCAGCGGTGCAGCTTCGGTCCACCTTCAGCAACTGAATGACCAGGACCCACAAGTGCCAAGAGCTGGACGGTGGTCACTCGTGGTATCTGCCACAGTCTGGTTAGTGCTGTAATTCCTTTCCCCTGCTGTGTTTCTTTTTACCTGGAAGTCCATTCTGTGGACCACTTTTATTTGCCCCACCATATAAACTGCTGAACTATCTTGGAGGCTAAATTCTTGGTCAAGTCGCATCGTAACCACAATTATCCTCAGATCACTAGTTTGTAGCTCGACAGCATTACATACCTAACAGTTAAAGTGATGGAAAATTGATGATGTGCCACGAAAACTGCTATGGGCCTCAAACTCCGTTACAACGAGCAACTAAGTTCCTGATGATGACGTTCTTGTGTCATACGTTCTCGACATTCCGTCCGTATTAAATCTGAAAAAAAAGTTCCAGTTCACAAGAAATACCTCCATCGTCGTTTTCAGAAACAACTGACTACCACTTGTCTACCAGGCAAGGGGTCGGTGGCTGCCCCACCCAGTACATTGCCAACCTCTTTCGAATGATGTTTCCACAAGTTGTGATGTTAATAATTTGGCTCAAAAATGGTTTAAATAACTCTGAGCATTATGGGACTTAACATCTGACGTCATAAGTCCCCTAAAACTTAGAACTACTTAAACCTAACTAAAGACATCACACACATCCTTGCCCGAGGCGAATTCCTTTATCGGCTCCTAGGGATATGATAATAACTGTCATTCCGGTGAAAGTTATTGCTCTACATTCTGATGTCTACAGCCTCTTACACAGCAGAGAATGTAAGACATGAATGGTGTGTCGCATTTATTATTATGAAGAGCATCTACGTCCGTCTTCTGAGAATTACCTGTTTCTTTCTCTTCATCTGTATTAAATATATTTTAGTTTTGTAACGTTCTTTACTGTTTCCTAGTGCATTTCTGTAGTTTGTGCAAACCGCTGCACTATACACATATTTTTATATTCAGAGGAGAAAGTTGGTGACTGAAATTTTGTGAGAAGTTCTCGCCATAAGAAGAATCATTTTTGTTCAAATTACTGGCATCCCAACCCGTAGATCATATCCACGACACTCTTCCCTATTTTGCGACGGTACAACAGTAACTGTCCTTCATTGAACTTTTGCGATGTCTTCCACCAACTCAGTCAGCAGATGGTCCCATACTGCAGAGCAAAATTTCAGAAGATGTCAAGGAAGGACTCATTACTCTCGTCATGGTGGGACGTTAAGCACCACCAACACGAGGCGAAAGCAAAGGGTGTGTGGCGCGGGGAAAGCTGCGTTACGAGAGGCACACCTACTGTTCCTCCTGAGTTGAGCGCAGCAGTTGGGCGAGGGTATGAGGGTAATTCTAACGACGATTCTGGAACCCTGCGGCCTGGCTGCTGCAGTTCATGTCCTGGATGACGTTAAGAGTCTCCCAACCCAAGGCGAAAGCAAATGGTGCATGGCGCAGAGGGAGCTGCGAAAAGGGACACAACATTTGTCATTTCTTGGTTCTGGGCTGAGTGGCAGTGAAGGGCCGGTGCGGCACGTTGCTGGCCTTGGCTGCGGCGTGCTGCACCCGCCCGGCGCTGCTGCTCCCCAGAACACAGGGACGTACCACCGTCTGTGTCTCTGCTGCTGGTGGCCTGGTTTGCTGTCGTGAAATCTTACCCCAGGTCGGCAAGTGTGCCTCGCCACTCCTCTGTCTTCCGAGGCGTGTTCTGCCAAGCCCACGGGGTGGTAACACAGCCAGGGTTAGGCTAAATGGGTCCACACCCCCGAACAACTGCGTGACCAGCCCACCACCTGAGTAGGAGTGGGTCGTTGGCCGCAAGGTGGAAGCTCTGACCAGTACGGGTCGAAGGGCGGGAAGTGCGTCCACCTCTACGGACTGCGGGCTGTACTTGCCGATGCAGGACGAGTGAAATCGGCGGTGACCAAGTACTGAAGCGACAAGTGTGCTGGTAACAAGGCACTGAACCCGGCAGCTGAGGGATCCTCGGTCTACGGGCGAGGCCGGCGGTAGAGCTGCAGTTTAGTCCCCCCCACCCATGCCAGAGGAGTCGGTCCAGGTTAAGAGATGTGGTTCCCAATCATTTTCGCTTGCCAAGAAATGATGGATACTGAAGAGACAAGTGATTCTGGTGCGCCCATAAGGGTTTCAATGCTAGCCCCTCCCTCGCCACAAGATGGCCTGGGTCAGGCGATGGAGGAAAGTACCATGGATAGGCATACAAGGATAACTCAGTTCCTAGATCAAAATATTAAAAACGTAAAATTAGTCAGGACGCAGTCTGGGCCATCAGAAATGAACTGGTGGCATGGGCAATTGTCAATGCCAAGTTAGAAGGCAGATTTGAGGAGCTAGAAGAGGAAAATGAAAGACTAAAAAATCAAGCAGTGTGGTGTGATGTGGTTGCACAAGCAGGACCAAAGGCCTAGTTAATGGAGGACACCATGGTCAAGGTCTGCAAATGGCCAGACACGGCAGTCTTTTTAAGACCAATGCCTGGCCAAGATGTCAAGAAAGTTCAGGAGATATTCGCCACTACAGTAAATCAGATCAGAAAAAAAAATTAAAATTAATAGAGTTAAGGCAACTAAAAATGTAATCATAGTTGATGTTGATACAGAGGATGATAAAAACAAGTTATTAGCTGACGTGGGCATAAATACCTTTATGAAAGATTTCGAGCTAAGATTGAGGACAGGACCTAGGGACAGAGATGTAGTCCATCGTGTCACGGAGGTCTCAGGGGCGCTGTGGAAGAAACTAACAGCTCTGGAAAAGGATTAGGTAGGGTTCCATGCCATACACCTCAAAAATTACCTCTTGGTATACCTCGTGGTACCTCATTGCCACAATTGTGGTGACATAGATCACATACACAAATACTGTAGCAGGAAGCCTGCATGCTCAAAGTCAAAGCCGAGAACCACTTAAGAAAAAACTACAATAAACCAGGCGTCTGTATACCATGCATGCATAGGAGCAAAAAGACCTGTGGTGCATTTGGTACAAATTGCCCAACCTATAAAATGTTGGAACAGCACCTAATTTCCAGAATAGATTATGGCTAATGGTGTCACTGAGACCAGGAGAGCCAAAAAAAGAAAGTCTCTCAGGCTCCTATTGGTTTCTCCTCCTCCTTCATCTGGGGGCCTACTCAAACTGATGAAGTGGAAAGATATGTTGGGCGACCAGTGGCAGTGGGCTGATCAGACATAATCCAACGCCGTCCAGTATTAGACAACAGCCCACATGCTAGTACAATAAACAGTGCCATGCCCGTACAAGAAGGACTTTCATAACAAATACTACAGGAAAGCACTGTTACCAGCACGATGCAGCTGCAGGCAGCACAAAGAGCTATGGGAGCAGACCCAAGAAGAGTGTACCCAAACTTATAGCTTGACATGCACGTCGTATGCATAGGGTACAAATATGGTAGAAAGGTCACCCTCTCGGCAATGGAGTCTGTAGACAGGATACAACTCAAGTCGATGAATCTCCCCACTGACTTCAGAGCCCTGCGTGACCCCATTTAAAAGGTTTTTGAAAGACGAGATGAAAGATTTGATTTGGAGGAGATTTAAATACAGTGTGTCCAGCAAACGGACACATTGCGTTAGATTGGAAAAAGACCTGACCTGATTGTAACGTACATACTTACTTTCCATAATGTCCAGTGAAATAATGATTGGACAGATAATAGTCGCTAGGTCATTCAGGAAGTGCCAAGGGCAGTGGAGAAATGGAGGCTGGATATAATCTGCTTGTAGGAGCCATACTCCCAAGCTGGACAAATCTCCTATATGGCTGCCACTTGGCACGTAATGTACACTGGGGAGGAGCCAAAAGCAGCTATAATTGTAGCAAATAAGGCCTTACGAGTTGCTACCATAGCACAATTATCAAATAGCCACTGCAACATCGTGGAATTACAATCACCTGTAAGACTAGTGTACATCATTAACATGTACTTCCAATATAGAGGTAGTTTTGACGTCTTATTGGATCATCTCACTCGAGTCACCACGGCATTGTGGGAGCAAAAGATTATTGTAACCGCGGATATGAATGCCAAATCGCCCCTATGGTAGGGCGGCACTAGAGATGCAAATGGGGAGAAGGCTGAAGAGCTAATCATGGCCTCAGAACTAGTTGCGGCAAGCAGATGAGGGAACCCCCACACCTATAGAGGTGAGGTGGATTTGGAAAAAACATAGATGTCATCCTGTCAGCACCCAGTTCCATCAGCAACATCGAACTGGAGAGTCCTAGATCAAGTCACAACGACCATAATCTGATTGTGTTTAGCCTTAGTGTCAAGGAGTGCCACTGGGACCTGGGGTGGGAGATCCAATACAGCTTCAATAAGACATATTTGTAATGCCTAGCTCAGGAGTGCGACATTCATCTGTTGCCTGAGGATGATGTAGACGTTGATAGGTATGCTGAAAAGATGGTGGGGTCTGTAGTTAAAGCAATGAAAGCTGCTGTACCACCCAGGAGGAGAGCCATTGCAGCCTCCCCATCACCATGGACTGCCGAACTACAACGTACGCGCCAGTCTGTGAGACAGACGAGGAAGTATTACCAGCAATGTGTCATCTGGCAAGAAAAACAGTTCTGGCTGCAGCGATACAGGTCAGCCAGAAAGGTCTTCCATAAAGAACTGAGGGGGTTAGGGTTAAAAGCTGGGAAAGATATGTGCTGCACCAACTGGCCACTGCCCGTAGGGGAGGCCCCTATAAATTGGTCAGAGAGAAAAAATAAGATCTCTCAAGGTTCTCTCGACAATCAGATATGGCGACCAAATGACAGAGTCCTGGCAGCAGTCTGCCGAGGTCCTTCTACAGATTCTGTTACCAGATGATGAGGAGAATGAGGACAATGAGATTCAGTGCCAGATCTGTAGGGAACAGCATGTAGAGTAGAACAACAACACCATGGTGTACCCCTTTTAGAAGGAAGAAGTGGCAGTACATACTAAATCTTTCAGAAGGGGGAAGGCTCCAAAGCCAGATGGCATAGTAGCAGAGGTTGTACAATTCCTCGCCCCTCAGCTAATAGGACCTCTGACAGGGCTCTTCAATGAATACCTAAGGCTTGGTAAATTTCCGAAAATTGGGAAAAGGGCAAATTTGGTAATTATAAAGAAAGGAAAAGATAAGGACCATAAGGAAGCCAATTCCTACCGGCCGATATGTCTCCTAGATATCCTGGGGAAATTAATAGAGAAGTTTTTGGCTGACAGTCTGGCGATACACAGCATACTGCGCGGGATGAGTAACAGGCAGTTTAGCTTTTGGCTGGGCCAATCAGTGTCTGACGCAACTGCCCTGGCGGTTGAGGTCTGCAGCTCAACCCCACGCAAGTATGTGGTAGGCATCATGGTGGACATCAGTGGCGCCTTCGACAACCTGCGGTGGCCCTCGCTCTTCTCCCCCTTGTGTGAGAATGAGTGCTCAGAGCCCCGCTGTGGCTGTCTGAGGAGCTGTTAAGAGGACTGGGAGGTTTGGTTATCATCACCCAGCGAAAAAATAAGTAAAACCATCACGAAGGGTGGCCCACGGATCTGTTCGGGGGACACTCTCTCGGAATGTAAATATAGAACCACTGCTAGAGAAATTATATCTCAGCTAGGACATACACTCCTGGAAATTGAAATAAGAACACCGTGAATTCATTGTCCCAGGAAGGGGAAACTTTATTGACACATTCCTGGGGTCAGATACATCACATGATCACACTGACAGAACCACAGGCACATAGACACAGGCAACAGAGCATGCACAATGTCGGCACTAGTACAGTGTATATCCACCTTTCACAGCAATGCAGGCTGCTATTCTCCCATGGAGACGAACGTAGAGATGCTGGATGTAGTCATGTGGAACGGCTTGCCATGCCATTTCCACCTGGCACCTCAGTTGGACCAGCGTTCGTGCTGGACGTGCAGACCGCGTGAGACGACGCTTCATCCAGTCCCAAACATGCTCAATGGGGGACAGATCCGGAGATCTTGCTGGCCAGGGTAGTTGACTTACACCTTCTAGAGCACGTTGGGTGGCACGGGATACATGCGGACGTGCATTGTCCTGTTGGAACAGCAAGTTCCCTTGCCGGTCTAGGAATGGTAGAACGATGGGTTCGATGACGGTTTGGATGTACCGTGCACTATTGAGTGTCCCCTCGACGATCACCAGTGGTGTACGGCCAGTGTAGGAGATCGCTCCCGACACCATGATGCCGGGTGTTGGCCCTGTGTGCCTCGGTCGTATGCAGTCCTGATTGTGGCGCTCACCTGCACGGCGCCAAACACGCATACGACCATCATTGGCACCAAGGCAGAAGCGACTCTCATCGCTGAAGACGACACGTCTCCATTCGTCCCTCCATTCACGCCTGTCGCGACACCACTGGAGGCGGGCTGCACGATATTGGGGCGTGAGCGGAAGACGGCCTAACGGTGTGCGGGACCGTAGCCCAGCTTCATGGAGACGGTTTCGAATGGTCCTTGCCGATACCCCAGGAGCAACAGTGTCCCTAATTGGCTGGGAAGTGGCGGTGCGGTCCCCTACGGCACTGCGTAGGATCCTACGGTCTTGGCGTGCATCCGGGCGTCGCTGCGGTCCGGTCCCAAGTCGACGGGCACGTGCACCTTCCGCCGACCACTGGCGACAACATCGATGTACTGTGGAGACCTCACGCCCCACGTGTTGAGCAATTCGGCGGTACGTCCACCCGGCCTCCCGCATGCCCACTATACGCCCTCGCTCAAAGTCCGTCAACTGCACATACGGTTCACGTCCACGCTGTCGCGGCATGCTACCAGTGTTAAAGACTGCGATGGAGCTCCGTATGCCACGGCAAACTGGCTGACACTGACGGCGGCGGTGCACAAATGCTGCGCAGCTAGCGCCATTCGACGGCCAACACCGCGGTTCCTGGTGTGTCCGCTGTGCCGTGCGTGTGATCATTGCTTGTACAGCCCTCTCGCAGTGTCCGGAGCAAGTATGGTGGGTCTGACACACCGGTGTCAGTGTGTTCTTTTTTCCATTTCCAGGAGTGTACTAGACGTGGCAGCCTACGCAGATGACCTCCTGCTGGTTGATGGCCATAGCCGTGAAGACCTAGAACCGAAAGTGGAAAAAACAATAACATCACTTTTAGAATGGTGCCACGAAGCGAAAATAAGGGTTGTACCACACAGATCCACGTATGTATTGCTGAAAGGTAGCCTGATTAGAAATCCAACCGTTAGAGTGAAAGATTCACCAGTTCTACGGCGCCGCGAGGCCAGATATCTAGGGGTTGTAATTAATGAAAAGTGGAATTATACATCAGATATAGACACCATATCTCAATGAGCCCTACAAGTTTTAAAAAATCTCATCAACACAGGTCATATAAGATTCCATCTGAAACCCAATCTCATTAAACTCTATCACAATAGTATTTCAACATCAATAGTAGGATACAGGTGTGGGGTCTGGGCACACAGGCTCACGAGGGCTGCCATGACCGTGAGAAGGGTGCAGAGGAATATGCTGTTACGCTCTATTGGGCATATCGAACTCCTACTCGGGGGGTTGGGGGGAGGCGTGGGGAGTTGTTGGTGTTAATGGGGCTGTATCCATTAGACATCAATATACAGGAGCAGGCAGCATAGTACTGAATAAACAAAGGAAAGTCCAAAAAGACCAGGGAAATAATGGAGGTACAGTTAGGTGACATCTTCTCCATAATACGACGTGCTGACACCTATCATATCCTAAATAGGTTGACAAACGAGGTATCACGAAAGATTGTGAGAGAATTTGTTAGGGACCAAAATAGTTAACAAACAAACCAACAAAGGCTGAGGGGCACCTACCCAATACCGCCGGACGCGGAATGGCCGCGCTCCAGGATCAGGTAGGCAGGTGTATCAAATCTCATCAACAGTAACAGCACTTCCAATTTCACACTGGGTATTAGAAATATAAGTTAGAATGTAGATGAACTAACAATACTAACAAGATTAGGGAAACGCAGTTTTTGGTTCCTTTTCCGACAACATTTTCTGTAATATCGTTCAAATTCGAATAGTTCGTAACTGTAATCCCTAGGTATTTAGTTGAACTGACAGTTTTTATATTTGTGTGATTTATTACGTATCCGGTACGTGAAGGATTTCTTTTCGTATTCATGTGCATGACCTACCTCTGTGCATTGTTTGGAGTCAGTTGTCACTTTTGGCTAATTAAATTGGCATTTGGCGATTGGTTTTTATCTTATGACAACTTTACAAGAGGGTTAACGGCAGAATAACGTGCAAACACTCTGACAAAGCTGTTCAAATTGTCTCCTAAAACGTTTATACAGATTAGGGACAGCAGACGGTTTATAACCCTTCCCTTTCGTACCCCTAATGCCAATTCTGTTTTACTCGATGACTTTCCGTCAGTTAGTACGCCCAGTGACCCTTCCGCCAGCAAATGACGGATCCAGTCGCACAACTAGGACAATATTCAATGGGTTTGCAAAATGATTACAAGCCGTTTCTGAGAAATGGTATCAAAAGCCTTCTGGAAATCAAGAAAAGAACCAGTTCAAAGTCCGTTGTCGATAGCACTCGCTACTATGAAAGCTAGGTGTGCCTCAGAAGAACGATATTTACTGAATCGGTGGTGAGTATAACTCAATAGACCGTTTTCTCCGAGACAATTCATAATGTTCGAGCCCAGTGAATGTTCCAAATATTACTGCAGATCGACGTTACTGGTATGGGGCAATAATTCAGGGAATTACTCCTGTTTGCTTTCGTGACTGTTGGTGTGACGTGCCGAACTTTCCATTCATTAGGGGCCGATATTTTGTCGAGTTAGTGGTTGTAGATGATTTCTAAATATATACCACCATACTCGTAAGGGGACGTGACTGGTATACAATTCGGCCGAAAAAGTTGCCTTTACTAAGTGGTTTAAGTTGCTCCTCTACATCGAGGATATCTACTTCTAACTTACTCAAGTCGGCTGCTGTTATTGACCGAATTTTGTAATATTTACCGCATTTCGTGACTCCGCTTTAGCGGCACTTTGATCAGTAACATAACCAATGTCATCATACTGAGATGGCACCGATTGTGTCTTGCCTCTGATGTACTTCAAACGACCAAAATCTCTTTGGGTTTTTCTATCGCATGTGTAGGCAAAGCTCCGTTGTGGACACTATTAAAAGCATCTCGCATTAAAGTCCACGCAAAATTTTGAGCTTTTATAAAACATTGCCAATCTTGGTGATATTCCATTGTTTTAAGTTTCCCGTGATTTTTTCCTTTCTTCTTGAATAGTGACCTGTCCTGTGCGCAATAGGAGATCAGTACCGTCGCTTATTAATATATTTGGTATAAATCTCTCGATCTGCGGGAAGCTACTAACGCAGGATCGCGATTTGTCGCCTCCAAGTAGTATTTGCGTATTTGGACCATTACGGATGTGCGCCAAGAATACTCGACGCGTTTACGTGTGTGTGTGTGTGTGTGTGTGTGTGGGAAGTGCGTCATGTCTTCACTGCGATTGCACGCGGTTAGCGGTCAGTGGGCAGCTAACATCCAGTTTGCGGTCTGAGCCGCTTCGCGCTTCCGATAGCCCGGCTGTGGGCCTCACAACAACACAGGGTGAGGGAGGCCAGCGGGGGACACGGGCCGAGTCCACACAGTAGGGGGTGCAGCGCACGGACAAACCCTAAATCACTGTACTGGTGATACGTTACTGCAGGCGACTCGTGCCGGTACGTCGATAAGCAGTACAGAAAATGAAAAATAAAATTCAGAATTTTCATCGTTGTGGAAGAGTAGTGAATCGGTAGGCACTGCACACTTTTGAATCAGCACCCCCCAAAACGTTGAATCCGTCGTCCTTGCATGGCGGCACTGCGTTCTCTGCCACCTAGACCTATGGGCCTGACACCCAAGGATTTCTTGTCGTGGGGTTATGCGAAATACCTTGTGTATATGCCACATTCGCCGAAAACTATTCGCCCATTTCTGAAGCGTCGGTTACTTTACACACACTCCTAAATGTATGGCGTGACATGGTTTGTCGCTTACATGTTACACGTGTCATCATGGGCTTCATGGAAAATACCTATAAACAATCTAAAATAAATTTGCTGTGTTTCGAATAGCTACACCTAATGGTAACCGCTTCATTAAGTTTCAACTCTACATCTACAAATACATATACGTAATTCGACAAATTTATATAACAACAAAATGCAAAAGAATAAGGAAAATATTAATGGGATTAAGTAGACATATAGGTATCAGAGTAGCAAATCTTACCTGGAGATTATCACTGCAAGGGAGAGCCTGAGAAACTGTCGTACCCCAATGTCATTTGTGCACTAAGTAAAATATTCAACGTTGTAAACTAAATTAGTCCAATCGCGCCTCCACCTGCATTTTTTAGCGAAAAGACTGCCGTGGGGTGGTGTGATTACCTCAGTGATGCAGTGCAAATGCAACAACATGGGAGAGGCGTCCATGCAGGAGCCAGACCAACATGGGGTTCCCAAGAGGGGCAGCAGCCTATGGTGAATAACGCTGAAGATGGGTACATCGAGTATTTAATGAACAGGTGCTGAATCGAAGTGATGCAACATATAGAAGGAATCGATTTTCAGTAGATGATCGGAAGGATCAAGGAATAGTGAATCAGGTAATGGAACGAAGTGCGTGGTACATAAAAAGGGAAGACGCTAAACACTGAATGGTTGGAGTTATCAGGAATTCTTTACGTCATTAGCTACTATTTAAACCATTACTTCTAGATAGTAGCATCCATATATTTAATCCTGATACGCAATGCAATTTACAACACATCATTCATGATTTCCAGTCCTGTTGATTACAAACAACTATACAAACTTTACATCAGACCTCAACCCAAATGTGTCTTACGGACGTAACCAAACCAAAGAGTGTGCCTAAAATATTGGTTTTCCTCATCAGGATCGACAGCAAACCAACACCTACAAAGATAGTTCAGGTATACTTGCCAATGTTTCAAGCGGAAGATGAAGATATGGAGTTCACATATGAGGGTTTTGAACGTGTAATTCAGTATGGAAGGAGAGGGGACACAAAATAGTCATGAGGAACTGGAATTCGGTTGTATGGGAGGGAGTAGAAGAAAATGTTAAAGAACAATATGGGCTTGGCAGTAATAATGAGAGAGGACAAAGACTAATTGAGCTCTTCAGTAGATATCAGGTAGTAATAGCGAATGCTCTGTTCAGTATTTACAAGTGGTAGGGGTAGGCCTGTACTAGGAAAAGACTCGGAAATATGGGAAAAGTCCAGTTAGATGACATCATGGTCAGGCAGAGATTCCGAAATCAAAAGAGATATGGAATCCAGTACTAGAATCAGGTACACGCAGAAGCTGATGTAGACTCAGATCACAATTTAGTAATGACGAAGAGTAGACTGAAGTTTAACAATCTGGGCAGGAAGAAATAATGCGCTAAGAACTGGGATACAGATATACTCATGAATAAAGGTAGATGGTTGAAGATCTCTGAGGCTATAATTACAGCGCCAATGAATAGCTCAGAAGGAAATTAAATTGAGGAGGAATGGACATTTATAAAAAGAAGGACTACACAATTTGGAAAGAGAAACATAGCTAAAAAGAAGGTAATTGAGAGGAAACAGAAAGAACAGAAGAAATACTTCAGCTGGCTGACGAAAGGAGGAAGTACAGAAACGTGCAGGCAAAATCAGGAATAAGGTGATACAAGTGATTTAGGAATGAAATAAACAGGAAATGCATGAAAGCTAAAGTGGAATGGCTGCATTAAATGTGATGATATCAAAAAAGAGATAAATAATTGGCGGAAGGAGTGACTCAGGAAATAAAAAAGTCAAAACAGCCTTCGGTGAAATTAAAAGGAAGAGCGGTAAAATTACGAGTCCACTGGGAATTCCACTGTTAAATGTGGAGGAGCAGCTGAATACAGTAATAGAATCACAAACAGCTATGGAAGATGTAAGTTTGATCTCCCATTTTCGCCAACTGATCTATTTCAGAATTTCGCTACCAGAATGAAGATGATGGTCTCAGTTTAGTGTTTGGAGTAGCAAAACAGAGGATGTAGACATACTGAATATCAGGAAATGTAATTTCCAGGTCGCTGTTCGGTAATCGCTCTATGGTGAACGATTGGTTTGAAAAAACTAAGACCTCATTTTTGAACGATTGGAGGAGCTGCTCATGTAATCTATAAGAAAGAACATTTTAAATTAGGAATAAAATCACGCCAGGGTCGGATGAGTACCACATTGAAATATGGCGTCTTCCCAGCTAGATACGCTGAAAATTAAAATTGATGACACAGTTAATAATGAAATTAAACATGTGGACTGGAGTACTTAAGTAACTCAAGATAAGTTAGTATATTATAATATCACTACAATTACAGGCCGTAATGGTTACATTATGGAAGTAGACTGCAGAAAGACAAGAGTGAACACGCAGGTTTTTACTATCTGCTCTTAAAAATTTTACGAGGACACAAATAAAGGTGAACGTAAATTTTGGAACCTTCGTGAAATCTCTAGGCACGGTGAATATGATAAGGTGCAACAAGTAAAATGTTTTATTCTAATCTAATTCTTTCATTTTTTTAGTGCAACTTTTCTGAAAACAATATTATAAGATTTGCTTCTGCTGACTGTAATTATATGAAGCGTCCAAGAATCGCTGCTGCTACTCGGTTAACTGAAAAAATTCCTGAACTAATTATTTCCTAATTCATATTTTACTCTCTTCACAAATGTGCTGGTGAAGCTTGTAAATGTTTTCCCAGAGATTCGGCGACCTAGCTAGGAACATTCATAAACATTGTAAAACAATTGTTAGGTGACAGGAGCAACTGCATGAGTTTAAAAAATTTTTAGATATCAAAATTCATAAATTGTTGCATCCATCATAGACAAGATGGCTATCTTTGCAGGGCATGGTAGTGAGAAATTTAGAAGAGTGGAATACGTTGGAGGTGTCTCCTTTGATTGTAAGTGCAACAGTTCTCTGCCAGTCAATCGAGGTCCAAGTCAACCAGTTTCCAAGCGAACATTTCCTATAATAGCTGCACAGAGAAGAGATGTGGAGCTCGGCACCTGTAAGAAGGCCATCGCCCACAGTGGCACATAACGCTGCACGTCTCCAGTGGGCCAAACAGCACAGGAACTGTCCAGAGGCTGACTGGAGTGTGTGTGTGTGGGGGGGGGGGGGGGGGGAGGCGAGTGCAGTATGCTCTGAGCGGTCGCGTCTTTCAGATGATGTGAGGTGTCAAGGCCACTGACAGTCCAGTGAGTTGTTTAACTCGCCCTCTGTTGAGGGCACTGCTCAGGTTGCAGACGCTTGTGTGATGTTATGAGAATGTACCATGAATATCGTGAATATAAATCAGGTCGTTTATTTTAACATTCTTGGTGACCAATTGTTGTCCTTCATGCTACCCATTCATGACGAGTGTGCTATGGACAGTTACATCTTCCAGGTCTGTACACAAACGTTCCTGCTATTAGGAACCTCGAAGCACTCTATCGCGCCTTGAATGGTTCACTAAGCAAACAGATCCTAATCCTGCAGACCATGTAGGGGTTATTTGGAATGCCACATCAACCCAGAAACAGTACTGAAATGGAGAGTTGCAGCCTATCTCCACGTCGAGCTATCTGTTTACTAAGCAACAAGTAAAGGAACAGGAAGAGAAGTTTTGTGAGGAAATGAAAGTTCTGGGGCGAGAAGCAAAACCTTTAAGCATTCTGCATGACACAGTTCCCCCAGGAATGCCGAAACTCATGGTACAGCAATAGCACTGAATGGATAATATCTTGAAAACCGGTTGTAAATGATTTTCTACGAAAGTAAAAGAGTGATAATGGAATGTAGTGAAATTAAATGAGGCGCTGCTGAACGAATTAATTTACGAAATTATGTAGGCATGAGTTTCGCTCTATGGGCAA
This sequence comes from Schistocerca piceifrons, assembly GCF_021461385.2. Taxonomy (NCBI): domain Eukaryota; kingdom Metazoa; phylum Arthropoda; class Insecta; order Orthoptera; family Acrididae; genus Schistocerca; species Schistocerca piceifrons. The sequence continues at coordinate 138,298,709 of NC_060148.1, read as the reverse complement.
GATGGACGAAACGAAGGGCGACAAAATAAAAAAGAAATAGCACGAAATGAGATTTTGAAGAATGGAAAAGCGTATCTGAAAAAGAGGAATTTACTACCATTGAATGTAAATAGAAATTTTATGAACTTCTCCCGAAGGTATTTGTTTTATGTTGAACAGCAGTTTAGGCAAGAAGGGAGCAGAAGCTTCTAAAAAGTGGCGCTACAAAATACTGTTGACTATTTAATGGGTAGATCGAGTAACTAATGTGGAAGTACTACATTGACATGGGAAAAACGGAAACTTAAGCGGTAACTTGCTTAAGAGTTTGGTTGGGTTGAGAGGTCACACTGAGACTTCAAGGAATTGTAGAGTTTCTAATGAGGGAATTAGCGGAGGTTGAAACTGCAGAGGTGGACCAACGCTCGACTACCGTAAGAACGCTGAAATGGATATCACGTCAGTGGCTGTACAGAAGTGCAAAGGACATACCAGCCGGTAAAGTACCATCAGACCAGTGTCTGCACCACAAACAAGTGTTGACCAGATAAAGTGTGTAGGCGGACAACACGTGTACATGGCCGCTTCGTAATTGACTCTATAAAGTGCCTGGTAGAGGGTCTGTCGAACCACCTCCAGCCTATTTCTGTACACTTCCGCTCTCGAACATCGTGCATGAGAAATGAAATGCTACCTCCGATTTCTTGTACTTTATTACGATTATCGTTCCTCGCTATTTGGATGGACATCCACAATTTATTTTCATATTCGCAGGAGAAAGTTTTTAACTGAATTTGTCTCGCCGCAACGAAAAACATCTTTGTCTGAATTATTGCCACCACAAACCCACAGATCATATGCGTGACACTCCTTCCTCTACATCGCGCTGGTACAAAACGAACTGGTTTTGAGCTTATGTTGACTTTCCGTCAGTTATTACGAACTAGGTCGTTTCCGACAGGGATACACGATTACAGATGAACAACTGGGACGACACTCCATAGGCACGCAATGTGACTACGTCTTTTGTAAGCAACGGTATCAAAAGCCGTCCAGAAATGTGGAAAGGAATCCGTTTAAGGTACCTTGCCGATAGCACTCATTACTTTGAGTGAGTGAAGAGCCGGTAGTGTTTCAGAGGAGCGATATCAACTGACTGAATAGGCGCTGAGTAAGTGTTGGTAAGCCCGCCCGGCTAGCCGCTCGCTCTAACGTGGACGCGTCAGCGGACTCGGAAATGGACCCTGACACAATCTGGTCACGTAATTAAGCCAGCCATGAGATCGAATTTAGCTTCTTGTTTGTTAAAGTGTGCTGGCTCATACGCGTCTTCCTTTGACTATTGATAAGGTTGTGTCGGATTTGCGGCTAGCTTCTTCATGTAAATTGTTCTGTGTTTCCTTTGCAGGTACCGTATTCCTGCAAGAAGTCGAGTCAACATCTTTTTCTGTCTCGGTTTTTTGCATGTGTTTAATGTGGCTCCCGTGTGTTCTATATGTTTTTTTTGTGGAGGACATTTCCATTCAAGGAATTGAAATCCTTGATAGTGGTAAAGGGATAAGATGAACTTTTCTTCACGTGACCATTCTCCTTTATGCGTCATCCAGTACGTGACGCACTTTAGATCCATCCGAATTTTTTAAGCAACAGGTGATTCATTTGTTACACAAATGTTTGGATACTACTTTGACAGGTGGTTGTTCTAACTGTGTGTTGCATCCTGTAGACCAGTTTTCTAATTTTTATTTCTGTCGATAGTAGTTAAATTCCAGAATGAGATTTTCACTGTGCAGCGGAGTGTACGCTGATATGAAACTTCCTGGCAGATTGAAACTGTGTGCCGGACCGAGAGTCGAACTCGGGACCGAGTTCGAGTCTCGGTCCGGCACAGTTTTAATCTGCCAGGAAGTTTCACTAGATAAATTGTCCGTTCTTTGCGTCTGTAAATATCCGACTTCTGTCAGTTTTACTTATTTACTGTTTCTTCTAGCAACAGGTGTCACATATTTAGTCTGACCGGACTTGTGAAAGGACTTTGGCTATCGATGTCATCCCTGCCGACTTCACGGACCACAGTGTAGTGACTATCACATTACGTCATTCGCGACAGTCGGTGAAAATGGTTTTGATTCCCTTGGGCGTTGAACACAGCGCAAATGGAGATCCTTACCATATGAGGTGAACCCAGAAGTGTTGTACCATAGTCTCTGGTCAGCTGCGTTATAAGCCTCCATTTTGGAATGCTGAGTTCAGAGGGCAAACCCTAGGTTCTGACAACCGTTGACACGACTGTGCGCTGATAGAGCGCGGAAATTTCGGAGGACGCAAGAATTTTACAACTCTCTCATATGTGGCCTTTAAGAAAGTGCGCATCGGGCTCTGCTACGTATTGCAGACGTCACGCGTGTAAAGGCGCGATTATTAGGAGTGAAGCGGCGCCAAGTGGGATGGTTGAGGTGGCGTTCCAAACCATGTCCGCTGGGTTGTGGACCAACTGACTTCTCTGTATCACCTGATTCGGCATCAGACTCATCTTCCTCATGCGTGTAACACGTCTCTCGAGATCGCCGAGGGCAATGTTGTGACGGCACAAAAGGACATACGGCAAGCTCTACGCCATTTCTACGTTAGGCTAAATCAGGTACCCATTAATTTTTTTATTCTTTAAAGTCAGTACCGCCATTAGACGTTTATTTACAGTGTTACATTTACACTTACACAATCATGATATCGTCTTCAAAGTGCCATTATGAAGTGTCTTTTGAAAGTAGGTTAGACAATAACAGTGAAATACATAACAAATGACATTATCATATAGGAATCTATATTTGAAATGCTTACTTACAAGTGTTATAAATCTCCTAAGATGGCCTACTGTTGTATTAAAATGCACTATTAGACACAGAGTCTACTGCTTTGCTTCATTACTGAGTACACCATCTTGACTGAATGACAGTTGGCTAAGTGCCAAATTGTCTTGGTCAAAGAAATTCCTCTTACAAGCAGGTGACTTTTTTTAAATCTTTGGACTCAGTGTCCTGAAGGATATGAAAGGTTAGGAGCAATTTATTTTCTTTGGTAGCTGTTACATCTTTGCAGTAACCGTTTATCTCAGTATACCATGAAGTTGCCTGCTCATAAACATATACTGTAACAAACCTGTCGATAACATCCGCTGCATCCTTAAATATAGCGGTCCAGCTAGTTATTGATGTTGTTTGAAGTACATTTTCCTTCCTCTGAGATATACTACTTTCATGAGGAATCAATATACCTCACCCCGACCTTCTGTCAATAACCAAAGGACAAACTGACTAAGTCTCAATAAAACCTTTTATTTTATTAAATTTATGGAATAAAGTTTAGTATCACAATTATTTAACACATAAAATACTATGACACATGAAGCCACACACAGAATATACCGATACACACTAAAGCCATACCTTCAATTTGGACACGTCATTCCCACACAATTACCTAACATATGCTGTATTTGGTCCTAGCTTTAACATTTAAAAGTGCCCATTTACCATAGGTGTATCTTAATTTTTAAAAAGTCAGTCTCTTCACATTTTTATTCTTATTCCTTTATTTGTAACCCTTTTGTCCCCCCCCCCCCCCACTATAATAGCTTCTTCATTTTATTAGTCATTTCATAACCCGCCCCCAGTCCATCCTTCTGCACCCTCCTCCCTTACATTTACACTCCATATGCCTACATACGACAATGAATGATTCATAGTATTCTTGATCTTGTGTTTCTTCTCAATTGTTTATTACCGCTCTAAGAAGTAATTATGGTCAATAATGTTACATTTGTCTTTGTTGTTAAGAAATACGAATTAACCCATTTGTTCGGTATTCTGTGTTCACTCAATCCACAGTTCATGTCTCTGTTATTGTGCTGCCTGCGGCTGGGGAGTGCTGATCCGTCTGTCGATGTTGGTCTATTGACGATACTCCATAGACACGTAATGTGACTGCAAGCAGTTTGTGAAGAACGGTATCAAAAGACTCCCAGAAATCTGGAAATTAATCGGTTTAAGATTACTTGTAGATAGCTCTCATTACTTTGACTGAGTGAAAAGCTGGTTGTGTTTCATAGGAACGATATGTGCTGAATCGGTCCAGAGTAAGTGTCGATATATCGTTTTCTTCGAGATAATTCGTAATGTTCGAACACAGTGGATGTTCAAGGTCATAGTAAAAATCGATGTTACTCGTATTGGTTTCCTTTCTTCACTGTTGGTGTGGTGTGTGGAACATTTCAAATCTTTACGTGCGGACATTTTGTCGAGCCAGCGGATGTACATGATTCCGAAATATGGAGATATTTGACCAGCGTCCTCCGTAGTTGATCCAACAGGTATACTTATTAGGTAGTTTCAGTTGCTTCTCTACATCGACGGTATCTACTGCAAATTCACTCATGTTGGCAGCTGTTGCTGATTCGAATTCTATAACATTTACTCCGTCTTATTTGGTGAAGGACTTTCGGAAAACCGAGTTTAGTGACTCCGCCGTAGCCGCACTTTGATTAGTAACATTACCACTGCCATCGTGCAGAGATAGTATTGATTGTGTCTTGCCACTGGCGTACTTTACATACGACCAGAATCTCTCTTGGTTTGCTGCCAGATGTAGAGACAAAGAGTCATTGTGAGAAATATTAAAAGCTTCTCACACTGAAGCCTACTCTAAATTTTGAGTTTCTATAAAACATCGTCAGTCTTGGCGATATTGTATTGTTTTAAATTTCACAACGTTTCCTGTTGTTTCTTCTTCGAAAGTGACCTGTTTTGTGCGCCATGGGAGAGCAGTTTCATGTCATACTCATCTGTTGTTATAAATCTCTCGAATGCTGTCGATACTACCTTTTTTTTTTTTTTTAAATTGAAGCGAAAACCGGTCATGGGTTTGAAAGCTTATGAAGTCATGAAGCTAACGTTTGTCTCCTTTTTTTTAATAGATATATTTTTCTTTGCTTTTCAGTGATTTTGGGTGTTAAGTTGTTCAGTCTAGCTGCAACAATCCGTGTAAGCGTCATGATGCTCCCAATATGCTCAGAATTATTTGTAACTGAATGGTCACTGAATGTTTTCGCTGACGTTGTCTCCGCAACCAATTCCTTGAAATAAATTTCGGAAAAAGCATTTAGTGGTTTTTCGGGCAGTATTTTATGCCTATCACTGACTTAAATATGCACTGTTGCAAACATAACGAGGGTAGACTGGAGTCACCACCATTTACAATGGCTATTCGGAGAGTAGGGTGCGATCGGCCGCGGAATGGAAACCACAGTGATGATATAAAGTGTTTTATTTGTAACAGCTACGCGATCGCGATATATCTCTACACACTCGGCACCCCGACTTAGATATTTGTCGTTGCGTTGAACCAACATTCCGACATCCTTGTCACAGAAAGCAGCCACCTGTGCTGTCCGCCAATTCTCTGAGCTAGTCTGCAGCTCTCTGTCTGTTCCAAGAGGGTGTCCTGAAAGCGAGCAGGTCATATGAGCAGAGATAAAAGAGAGAATCAAATCCGTGATGTATGGTGGCCGATCAAAACTGCCCATCCAAAACGCTGCTGGAGCGTCTTCGTTGCCACAGCAGAAGGAAACACACGACAGGTACGTTATGTGGGGTTGCATGAAATCAGGCGAAACACAGGGCACACACCCTTGCTTGACGGCTGACACTATTTTCGAGTCATCTTTACGTGCTCACTGTGCGTTCAGAACTGGAAAGAGTGACATGACGCGATCGATTACCATACTAGACTCACTGCCAGTCACATCCGTGCAAAGCATCATTGTATTATCTCTGTGCTTTCCATTTTACACCTGATCGGATCTTACTTCCCAAATAGGGCTTTACATGATTGTGTTAGTGGGGTACCTGTCTGACATGAGGATCAAAATTTCCTTGAACCTTTTAAAAACTATAGATTCTCTATTGGGAGGTCGATGTGAAAATGTATTTTAGGCATAAACTATTAAATAGTATTAGGAGCTTGTGACATATGGCCTTGGTGGCTATCGACGGTTGTGAGTAACCATTACACATTACATTTCAGTTTGCGTAAATCACGTGGGCGAGAACAGCACACTAGTCAGCACACTAGTCCACCACAGACAGGTCTCCACACAGTATCGATTCACTTGCTGTTTAAGGACATGTTATGTCTTATTTGCGTAACGAGATCACTGCGGATGTGCGCCAAGAATACTCCACTTGCTTACGTGTGTTTGTGGGAAGTGCGGCCACGAGTGCTGGTATCATATCCTAGCTGTGACCGCAGGCGGTTAGCGATTTGCGTGAGCTGAAATCCTGTTTGTGCTCCAAACTGTTCCTAATTCTGACAGAGTGTATGTGAGCGTCATAAGCATTATAGGCAATGTAAAATAAACTTCAGAATTTCCATCGTTGTGCAAGAGCGGAGAATCCAAAGCCGCTCCACATTTTTGAAGCTGCACCTCCCAAAACGATGAATCCGTCGACCTTGCCATGGCGGCGTTGCGTTCTCTGCCTCCTATATCTTTGGGCCTGACACTCATGGTTTTCTTTTCGTGGGGTCATGCGAAATGTCCGCAGCTCGTGGTCGTGCGGTAGCGTTCTCGCTTCCCACGCCCGGGTTCCCGGGTTCGATTCTAGGCGGGGTCAGGAATTTTCTCTGCCTCGTGATGACTGGGTGTTGTGTGATGTCCTTAGGTTAGTTAGGTTTAAGTAGTTCTAAGTCCTAGGGGACTGATGACCATAGCTGTTAAGTCCCATAGTGCTCAGAGCCATTTGAACCATTTTTCATGCGAAATACCTTGCGCGTACGCCACCTTTGCCGGAAACCATTCCAGAACACAAATCACAAATTCCTGCTACGCCACAAACTCCACATACGCTTCTAAATGTGTGGCGTGAAATGGTTGGAGGCTTAAATGCAGTACGTGTCACCAAGTGCTTCATACAAAACACCTATAAAGAATCAAAAATTAATTTCCCCTCTGTTTTATATCTACAGTCACTGGTAATCGCTTCATTCAGTTTTAACTGTATATCCTCAGATACAAACACGTAATTAAAAAATTTTATATAAGAATCTGAAAAAAATAAGATTCAGTAGACATATAGACGTCAGAGCAGCCAGTCTTACCTGGCCATTATCAGTGCAAGGGAGAATACAGAGAACCTGTGATACCCTCATGTCTTTTATGAACCAAGAAAAGTATTGCACACTGTAGACTACAATACTCCAATCCCACCACCACCTCCACTGTTTAGCAACAAGGCCATACAGAGGTGGGGTGGTGTATGTGCCTCAGTGATGCAAACAGCCATGCTGTAGATGCTACAACGTGCAATGGGCGTCTATGCAGGAGCCAGACCAACATATGGTTTCTGATGAGAGGCAGCAGCCTATTCTTTAGTTAGAGGGGACCAGTCCAGATGACTGGCAGAAGGTCTGGCCCTGCAACATTAGCCCACATGCCCCCCATGCGTTGGCAAGCGGAAAAAAAGCTGTCATGCTCTCACCGATTCAGCATCTGAAATGATATACAGAACAAAGCTGAAGATAAGGTGACTAAATCGAATACGTAATGAAGAAGTATTAGGTCGAACTGATAGAAATCAGTACTGGTACAATCTGACTAATAGGAGCAATCGATTTGTAGGAGATATCCTCAAGTATCAAGGAATCGTAACGGAAAGAATTGTGTGGTATTACATAAACATCGGAAAAGCTAAGCACTGAACGGTTGGAGGTATCAAAAATTATTTATGTCATTAAGTACACCTAAAAGGATTACTTACAGATATTAGCATCTATAGGTTACATTCTGATGCACAAGTTAATTTGTTTATGATTTCTAGGCCTGTTGATTACAAAGGACTATACAAACTTTCCCTCAGACAACTCGGACGTGTCACACAGGATCTACACAAAGTAAAGAGTGTGACTAAAGTTTTGGTCAAAGTTTGGATGAGAGTATAAAATTGCACTTGCTGTGTTCTTCAGGAAGAAGTGTCGACGAATATGTATATGTATAATAAGGTAAGGAATAATGAGTAGTGGTTAGGGACTCTGATTAATGGAAACGGATGTTGGAAACCAAGAATCGTATTTTAAGAATTATGAAATGTGTGTACATGCGTGAATGTATTACAATGCTGTCGAAAATTTTTTGGACACTGTTATATTTATAGGATTTTGTTTCTACAATTTTCTACTGTAATTTCTCCACTTGTGAAATTTTATTTGTATATGAGACTGTCACTGTAGTGCAAACTGGTGTCATAAATATTTTGGTAAGAAATTTAAATGACCACCTGCACATAATGCATCGTGGGCACCCAGCTGCGCGACAGTCGCCTGGGAAAAAGCCATTAGTGTGTGCCTTTCAGAGGCACAGGTGGAGAAAAAAAGAGGCCATTATCCTTGCTATTGACATTTCTTTGTAGAAAGCATCGCAAATACGACACGCCCAAACTTGAAAACATATGATTCCACTGTGGAGTTCTTAATTTGATATTTACTGAAATGTCTAATGAAATGACGAGAAATATTTTATGTCTGTACACCTGGTTATGACTACTGTCTTTCTAGTTGAGAGATTTTTTTACTACCTTATGAAATGCCATACGGCTATTGAATGATGTTTCATGCCTTCCTTTGTACATATTTGCTCATTTTGTTTAATATCTAGTTTCCAGCTGTGTTGCACCATTGGTTTTATAAAATAAAATAAAATGCATTAGCTAATGTGAACACTTTCTGTCAACAGATCTACTAAATAATAATTTTGTGATCCATATTCTTCAGAAAAGGAGCACTTGGAATGAAAAGAACAATAAGAAGGGATTAATAACAGTAACTGCATACATAATTTTCTTTTCAACTACTTGTTAATTTTTTTGTAGAATAACTCCTTGTGGTGCACCACTTTAATGACATAGATATTAAGATGTGAACAGACATTTCCCTTTTTTGCATTGTTGTCTTTAGTGTAATATTTTTTCTGCTTGAGCTTTGTCATGTTTAGATATAAGTTATTGCATTTGCTGCTGCTGTTTGCCAGGCATAGTGCTACTAAATTTCACTTTGCATTACTCTGTTAAGCTAGTTTTACTACTGATTTATTTTTCTTGTTGCTGCACATTGGCTCATAATAGTTGTAATGTTGCATTTTCTCTGTTAAATTAGTTTTACTGCTGCTTGCTTTGCCAATTTGAATTTTTGTCGTTGCTGTTTGTGTTAATTTGTTTTGTGCTGCTGCATTCCCTCGTCCATTGGTATATATATCTGAGCTCAGTAGATTTAAGTTAGCATAAGAGGGGGTAGACTATATAAGAAACTAACTATGATGAATTGGAAGAAATGCATTGAGAAGCTATAAGAAAATGGTTTGGCCAAAAAAGTAGTGTATAGTGGGGAAAAACTAATTTTGAAATAGGATGTGAACAGAAAACAGAAAGCATGCTTGGATAGGATTTTTTTGGTGGAAACAAATTTTGAAATTAGATGAAAGATCTATGGAATGAGGTTTTGCGTTGGACTGCAGTACCAAATGTCACACTGAAACCAAACCCTGTCCTGTACATCTGTGTCATTATGCTATGTGAATTTGTGTTTTTCCTGTCTTTATGTGTTTAGCTAATAAGAGTTATGTTGTACAATTTTTCTAATAATATGTTATTTACTTTGTAGAGATGTTTAGACATTATTAATTCTGTTCTGTTTCAATGCTCAGGTGTGAAATTAATGTTTCGAAAACTATTCTCATTATTTTATATATTTACTTATGTCATAATTCCTCTAACACTGATGTATCTGTTTATTTCTATTCTTTTGTAAAACCTGTTTTACTACTAATGTTATCTGTATTGTTATGTTCATTAATGATGTATTTTGTACCTTTGTAATTGTATTCTCATGTTATAAAATTGTAATTGACACCAGTTCATCAAATTATTAACTTGTAAGTTACATTTCACTGCACTCGTTTATGTTGGTCATAGTATATGGCCAATATGTGAGAAGTAGGGACTGTTAGTGTTTGCACGTGTGTTAATAATTCAGCAAGGGATTGGATAACAGCATTGCTGGTTCTAAGGACAATTCCAAAAACTTTGTGAGTGCACAAGTGGTGGTTCATGGACTTGCTATTTTATCCGCAAGACTCTTCGATGGTGATTGTGCACCTGCACAGTCACAACGGATGGCTGCTGGCCATCTCTACAAGGACTACAGTGGGTCTGCATCTTTGATGACCCACCAGTACCATTATTTCTACAAGGAGTACAGTGGGTCTACACCTTTGCTGACTCACCAGTACCATTATTTCTACAAGGACTGCAGTGGGTCTGCACCTCTGGTGGCCCACCAATACTGTAATCTCTACCAGGGCTACAGTGGGTCTACTCTGTGATTACCTACCTACCAATATTCTTCAAAACGTCGAATGACTCTGCTGTGGGTTTCCTCTGTTGTGTCCCATTACTTGTCTGCATGTCGAGAGTCAGCACTGTCTTTCCGTTGGAAGGGCAACACTACTTCTTCAAGACTGCATGGAAATCCGTGTGCATTTTCTTTTACTGCTCAGACTTTGAGAAAAACATTGCACCGGCGGGGTCAGGGATTTTCTCTGCCTCGTGATGGTTGGGTGTTGTGTGATGTCCTTAGGTTGGTTAGGTTTAAGTAGTTCTAAGTTCTAGGGGACTGATGACCATAGATGTTAAGTCCCATAGTGCTCAGAGCCAAATACACTGCAATTTTACTGTGATGAATGATCAGGACTGTCTTTATGGACTGTGAGAAAATTTTAGCATTTGACCAACATTGTATCAATAAGTGTGTGCATTTGATTTCTTTGTTATTGTAATTATGAATTTTTTTTTCAAATCTGTATTGGCCACTGCCCAATACAATTTGTAAAATTTTTTGTGGGGAGCATGGGGGCTATGTAAGTAGGCTGTTTAGGTTTTCTTATTGGTAACGCCACGTAGCGCTCTGTATGAATATCACGGGTTGTGCTGTGTGCAGTCTGTGGCTAGTTTGCATTGTTGTCTGCCATTGTGGTGTTGGGCAGCTGGATGTTAACAGCGCGTAGCATTGCGCAGTTGGAGGTGAGCCGCCAGCAGTGGTGGATGTGGGGAGAGAAATGGCGGGGTTTTGAAATTTGTAAGACTGGATGTGGTGGTGGTGGTTGTTGGGATGTTTAAGGGGGACTAAACAGCGAAGGTCATCAGTCCCCCGACTGGATGTCATGAACTGCTATATATATTATGACTATTAAGGTAAATACATTGTTTGTTCTCTATTAAAATATTTCATTTGCTAACTATGCCTATCAGTAGTTAATGCCTTCCGTAGTTTGCATCTTTTATTTAGCTGGCAGTAGTGGCGCTCGCTGTATTGCAGTAGTTCGAGTAACCAAGATATTTGTGAGGTAAGTGATTTGTGAAACGTATAGGTTAATGTTAGTCAGGGCCATTCTTTTGTAGGGATTTTTGAAAGTCAGATTTCGTTGCGCAAAAATATTGTGTCAGTTTAAACACAGTCATGTATAATTTTTCAAGTGGACGTTTCATATGTGGCCACTGCAGATGTCCACTATCTCTGTCCGTTGTACAAGTTGACTTTCCTAATCGAATATACTTTCTGAAACGACAAACATATCTGTCACTGCCACCTTCAATACTGGTTTAGCTACATCTACCATGGTCTAACGTGCTTACTGTAATTGAAACTGTCTGTCGAGTGAGAGTTACAGGTTATGAGGATGTACTGACACTTCCTGACCTCTGCTAGTCGTACAAACCAGGACAAACATTCCGAATGCAAAACACATTTCTGGAAACTTGAACGTATCGTAATTCACGATTATTATTTCACGTCGTTCGGCTGATTTTCAAAAATGTTTTCTCTTATTCCCACAACTACTCTTATTCTAATGACTAAACTTGTTCGAAATGCTAACATTATTTAAAACTATAAAAGTGAGCAAGTATCGCTTAGGTCCTATGGTTATGTTGTGTACTCCATCGTCTTGGACATGTATGAGTAGGGGTGTTTCCAGTTGATTAAATATATTTCGCAAGCTTTAGGGGACATTTATCGCAATTCCAACGCGGCTGCATCATGAAGTTTTTGTATGACTTATATTGAGCTATGGTCTTAGTCATATCTCCTTTAGCTATTCGGTGTAGTGTGTTGACCTCTGCCGGCCGGTGTGGCCGTGCGGTTCTAAGCGCTTCAGTTTGGAACCGCGTGACCGCTACGCTCGCAGGTTCGAATCCTACCTCGGGCATGGATGTGTGTGATGTCCTTAGGTTAGTTAGGATTAAGTAGTTCTAAGTTCTAGGGGACTGATGACCTCAGAAGTTAAGTCCCATAGTGCTCAGAGCCATTTGAACCATTTTTTTGTTGACCTCTGTCCCTCCTTGCTTCTCTTCCTTTTGATGCCAGTATGCATTATCACACGATTCAGGTGCGGTTTACATCGAACAAACAGTAACGGTAGACATATGATGTGTTCTCAGCACTAACTGCCTTTTCTAATAAGTAGGGTCATGGTCATATTCACTTGACAGGTACACTTATGGTGCATGAAAACTACGAAGTGTGATACGGACCTCAAAAGACAGAAAGAACGCAAAATCTTGATTGGCGATGTTCTTACTGGAGCTGGAAATTTAGCGCGGAATTCTACGTGAGATCAGTTTAATAGTTTCCACAACGAAACTCTACCTCGAAAACTGGCAGAAAATCAGAGAGATTCAGATCGTAGTAAAAGTAAACCAGCACAAAGACACAGCCACCACCCACAGTCTGCGACAGTAATGACGATGTTATCTATGACAGTCACTAAAAGCGGTTTCCCGAAATTCAGCGAAGATAATGAAGTAAATATTACAGAATTCGAGTCAAGAGCAGCTGCAGACATGAGAAACTTTGAAGTCGAGATCTTCGGTGTAGTTGCGCAGTTTAAATCACTCAATGAGGGCGAGTCTTCCAGTCCAGATTGTATACCAATTAGATCTGAGATTTGACAGCCCCGTAGTTAGCAATCGTATACAAGCACTTGGTCGAGGAAAGACCCGCACCTAAAGACTAGAAAGTTGCACAGGTCACACCAGTACACAAGAAGGGGAACAGCAATAATCCATTCAATTTCAGACCCAAATCACTGACGCCGATTTCCAGTAGGATTCTGGAACACACTACGTTCGTAATCAAACTGCACGCCTATGGAGTACCGTCTGACTTGAGCGACTGGATTTGTGATTTCCTATCAGAAGGGTCACAGTTCGCAGTAAATGACGAGACGTCATCGACTAAAACAGAAGTCCTACCTGGCGTTCCCCAAGAATGTGTTACAGCGCCCTCTGCTGTCGTTAATCTATATCAGGGGTGTCCAACGCGCGGCGCACGGGACGCATGCGGCTCTAAGCAAGTATAAATGCGGCCCAAGAATTCAACATCTCTCACGCTATCGGAATAAATCCGTTTTTGTAAATTTATGGTAAATAAAATGTTTTCAATTTGAATCTCTCGCCAGACGAAGCTGCAAACTATAAAATATCTGCGTGATACGAGAAGCGGCAGTTGACTCGATCCACACGAGTACTAAAAGGAATAAAAGGAATCCGGTAATTTTCTGTTACACGATAACTCACATAAATCTGAAGGCCATCGATTCTACTAAATATCTATAGATTACAATTACGAACCACTTAAAATACAACGAACACGTAGATAATGTTGCGGGGAAGGCTCACTAAAGACGGCGTTTACTGGCAGAACACTTGAAAGGTGCAGCAGGTCTTCCAAAGAGAATGCCTACACGAAACACGTCCGTTCTCCTCTGGAGTGTTGCTGCGCAGTACAGGATCCTTACCAGACGTGACTGACGGGAGACATCGAAAAATTTGAGAGAGGGGCAGGACATTTTGTGTTATCACGATATTGGGCCACAGTTACACGGGTATGAGAGGCGAAAATATTTTGTTGACGCCCACCTACACAGGGAGAAATGATCACTGTGGTGAACTAGGAGACACACACCTCACACCGAAAGGTTTAAGTGGTTGTTTTCCCCGCACGGTGTTCGAGAACGGAAAGGTGGAGACAGAGTGTGGAGGTGGTCTGGTGATTCCTCTGCCAGGCACTTAAGTGTGAAATGCACAGCAGTCATGTGGACGCAGGTGTGTGTGTAGGTGGGACAGAGGTAACCCGGAAAAGAAAAAGAAAAAGAGTCAGAACGTGTTTAAATGGCATTTAACTGATGTGTATTAGTTAAATGCCGTTTAAACACATTAAATTTATTTTCATGACAACACTCAAATTGTATGTTATTTTCACATAAATTTTGACGAGGTACTGGAAAACGTACAATGAATTTTATATAGTATACTAATCGGTGAATTTAACTTTAGACAGATTCGTACATTGTTTGTGCTCAGCAGGACCATACAGGTGTCTCTGCCGAATTGTTTACATTGGCCGAAGACGAACAAAAGGAAATACCACCACAAGGCGTCACTATTTCGAAACAAAGATGTTCAATTTCTTTGAGTTTCCTCTTCCTATCTGAAATCGTTGAAGCCCCAACAACAAATTCCACAACAATTTTCTTCAACAATTCTCCTTTATCCAGCCTCTGCAAGACACCCATCTTGTTGACCGTGGACACGACCGCGCACCTTCTCTGTGACGTCCCTTTACATTCGTAACAGATGGGCCTAAAGAGGCCACTACACACCCCCATGTTGACTAGTTAACCGACACTGCGCTTGGATCCCTGTTTGCCAGCTGGCTGTGTTTGAATTTAATGATTGTCACCATCGATTATTCCCACTGCAGTACTGTACAGTTACCGTACTTAAGAAAAGAAAAGAAAAAAAAAAGATTCAGATGAACCACATATCTGAATTAAGGAGGGTCGGGTAACTGAAGTTCTACTGTTTCCACACCTGTAATCACGTGCGCCCATTGGAACAGGAATCATTATATTTTCCTTGAAGTCTGGGGATACATTGCTTGCCTCTTATATTTTGCATACCTGGGAGAACTACTTTACCATGGCTGGCGTAGCAAGCATCTTAGCAACTCTGAGGGAGTGTCATCTATTCCGCAGGCCTTGGTTCTTTTGGTTCACTTTTGTATCCTGAGGGTTTAAAAGCAAATTGCATAACATGTGTTAGTGATTAAATGGCAGCGGCCGCAGCCTTCCAGCACCAGAATCACTTTGCCTTCAGTCACTGAAGGGTCGCTGACATGTGGAGCTGTAGACGGACGCCCGTAAAACGAGTGAGGCCTCATTAACACACTGATCATTCATCGCCAGACACACGGTGATGTAGCTGGGCAGCACAAGTCATATTTCTGGACTTGCTTAAGATACTGAAATTCGATTTTCATCTACATTAAATATTGTGAAAAAGGCTTCAGCGAATGGCGTATAGTCTCTTTCATACTTGTACAAATCACAGTGATGTCGGTATCAATTTCTATTTTTGAAATAGGACTGTTGTAGTTTCTTGTGTTAGTATTGCACTTCTAAACGAGACAAAATCTACAGCATTTCGCTCTTCAAAATCTAATTAGTACTTTGCGAGTAATGACAGTATTTATAATTTAGGGTTTGCGAGGGACGTTCAGTAAGTAACGCTACACATTTGTTTTTCTCCGCCAGTTTCGGTTGAAAAAAGGCGGAATATGTTGTGGGGAGTCGTGGAATACTCCCGCTTCAGCCCTCATAGTTTCATGAAGTTCCGATAGGTGGTGACACGATACGTAGCCTTCACAATGGCAACGGAGGTGCTTTCCAAGCCGGAGCTGGCAGTGAACAAAAGCACGGTGAGTCGTGGGGCGAGGCGTCCGTCGTCTCGACAGCAACGTTGCGCAAACCCGTCGGACCTCCCGTGTGCCGGCCCGCCGGCCACGCACAGCTGCGACTCCTGCGACGCTGGAGGCTGCGGACTCTCATTCGAGGTAAACGAGAGGTCTCCGTCAAACACGTCGCTGCTCAACTGAGCGTCTGTGTTGGTAGCGCTGGCACACTCGTCGACACGCACATCCAGTGCCGACGACTCGGCGCCGCCAAGGTAGCCCTGGAGACGCGTGATGTGCACGTGTAGACACCTGCTTGAGAAAATTTACGTACATTCTGTACACAGCGCGGCAGGCCTCGCTCCATGGTACACAACCGAGACCTCGTAACATCGACACTGGCGTCTTGTTTATTACGACCTACTCTGCAACGCAACACGCGAAGCCCCTACAGTCCACAGAGCTTGTCCTAATACTCTTCTCACTAAAATGATTCGTCATAATATCAAGTATAAGCATTTTAAGGGCTTACTTTTTGTCTTGCTACAGCTTTAACACGTTTTTAAAACGTGTAAAAGGTGCACATATAATCCATCGTTAGGAATACGGCGGGCGACGAGCCTCGACAATCGAACTGCCCACCCTCTGTTGCCAAACTGGTTTCGCTGTAGTCGCTTCTGCCTCCGCGAAGTAGTGATGTGAGATCTTACACATTCCGCCAACGTATTAAACATTACCATAATACCCTTCATGACGCCAGAGGAGAAGTGTATCATTAGTAGCTGCCCATATAAAATGTAGTGACCGCATTCCGAAGTGTTTGAATAGTCCATAGTAGAAAACGACTGGGAACTGGCGCGATTAATCCAAACATATTTGCTATTCAAAATTATGAGCAAAAGATCCGAGACCTATTAGATCCGACGCAGCGGTTAACACGGAATACGAATCGGTTAATCAAGGTGTTTTCTCTGCCGTGGACATACAGAGGAACCTGCGCAACACAGAAGCCCTACCACCTCGGCTGTATGGATTACCTAAGATCCATAAGAACAACGTTCCACTAGCACAGATTGTTAGCGCTCCTGGCTCACCGACGTACAAACTGGAAAAACACTTGGCCTCTCTGCTCCAGCCACACGTAGGGGAGACCGACACATACCTAAAGGACTCTGGATATTTCACTGAGAAGTTCAAGAAACTGAAACTTGCACCGAACGACATCCTGGTCAGCTTTGATGTCGTTTCTTTGTTTACGAAAGTGCCACTCAGTGACGCTCTGGAGCACATCGGTTCCATTTTCCCACAAGACATCACAAAGCTCTCTCACCACGAGCTATTTCACGTGGAATGGCAATTTCTACGAACAGCTGGAAGACGTCTGAGGCCAGTGGTGGCCAACTTCTTCATGGAACATTTCGAAACACAGGCACTGGACTTGGCGACTTGCAAACCTAGGGTGTGGTGCAGATACGTCGATCATACTTTCGCTGTGTGGAGCCATGGTGAAGAACAACTCGGTGACTTCGTAAGACACTTGAACAGCTCCCAAGCCAACATAAAATTTACCATGGGAGTAGAGAATGTTAAACTACTAAAACTCGCACTTTTTCAAAGAAAGTATAGACATTACGTTACTTCACTAAAAAAAAAAAAAGATTTTCTGTCTTAAACCTAGTGTTGTACTTAGTCATCTAGCCTAATAGACGTTATTATTAATGACATAATTTAAAAAAAAACTTAACAAAAATGATAGCATCAAAAATTTGTCGTCAAAGTGTTTGATGTCTCCCACCCACCTCATTGACGATGGGATTTGTGTCAGAAGAGACTGTTGCTCACAAAGGGCTCCTGGAGAGGAAACAGGTTGGAGGCGGATCCAGGGTGCTGAGGAGGAGGAAATGAAGATCGGTGAATACTGTAGGAAGCTGGGGCAGATGTGGATGGGAGGGTGAGAGGGGTCGCTGTGCACTGGGCTGCAGACAGGCGACACGTGAAGGCAGTGGGGTGTCTGGTGGATGGCTACACAGGGGATTTGGGTTCGATTCCTCGTCAGATCAGAAGTTTTATCCACTTTTGGACTGGATGTTGAGTTGTCCTTATTGACATTTCATCATCATCGACGGCAAGAAGCGGAAGTGGCATCACATAACGAAAGGATTTACACTACACAGCTGAACAAGCCCCAGGTGGAGTCTCCCGGCCAAAAATGCCATTAGGTCATGTCATTCCACCTGCTTATAAAGATGTTTCCATCAACCTTACCATCCTGTGACCATATGCGAAGTTAAACAAGACGTAACTAAATAATTTTTTGCTATTTTTAAAACATGGAATACGAAATATTTGTCCTATCACCATTCATTTGCATCCATGTTTATGTAGTACATATAACTACTCGAGTAACACTATCATAAGAGCAGTGCTCAAGAGATCCTTAAGGTAATGTAAGTAGTCTTTCTCTTGAGGAAACAATACAGTTATATTTCTCGAGTGACCTTTACAAAACACAACAACAATTAAAAAATGCTCCTTTCATTACCAATAAACAATACTTCTATGTCTGAAATTTGCTTTTCCCAGCATGTTGTTGTTGTGGTCTTCAGTCCTGAGACTGGTTTGATGCAGCTCTCCATGCTACTCTATCCTGTGTAAGCTTCTTCATCTCCCAGTACCTACTGCAACCTACATCCTTCTGAATCTGCTTAGTGTATTCATCTCTTGGTTTCCCCCTACGATTTTTACCCTCCACGCTGCCCTCCAATACTAAATTGGTGATCCCTTGATGCCTCAGAACTTGTCCTACCAGCTGATCCCTTCTTCTGGTCAAGTTGTGCCACAAACTTCTCTTCTCCCCAATCCTATTCAATACTTCCTCATTAGTTATGTGATCTACACAACTAATCTTCAGCATTCTTCTGTAGCACCACATTTCGAAAGCTGCTATTCTCTTTTTCCCAGCAAATAAAACGTTTATACAACTTACAGGACTACAGCTAAGTGGCATCTTCAACACGTGCTGATGTTTGGACAGGTGAACACTCCATCATGTTCAAGTCGAAAGTGGCGAAATATCGGTGTTTGCCGAAGACTTCACCCAACTGCATACTCACAAGGTGTTTGAAGCAATCTCTACATTATTTCATTAGTAAAAAGTACTTGGTAAGGGCAGAAATAAGCCTTATATTAAACTAGCGAAAACTGCGTCATACACAGCTTACTGCCATATAATCTATATGATTGGAATGCATCGTAAGTTCTTATCTCAGACTGAATTTACCACTGTGTCTGCAGCATGGATTAGACAGTAAGTAGTGTGGGACTGCTGGCACTGGATAACTATGATCCTGACCTAAAGGTCTTTTCCAGAAACGCCATACAATCTAACTTGTTATATTTCGCAGTCGTCAGCACCAGCTCTTTTTTATCTTCAGTGTCATTCCGTGTATCCTACCATACTCATGCAGTTGTGCTTGCTATATTTTGCTGAGGTCATTACGAGCAGTTCCTTACCTCCAAGGAGTTCATGGGACTCATGACATCCAGCTACCTGACAAAGCCTAGGAGGTGGAGAGCGAGGGGACTGGGACTCATGTCATCATAATGAGCTCCTCTTTGTCTCCAAGGTCATAGTGGGAATCATAACATCAGCATCGTTGCATCTGGCCACGTGTCAGGGGTGTATGGAAGAGGAGGAGGAGGAGGAGGGGAGGTACTTCCACGCCCCCTGCGCCACTGTAACCCTGCTCCTCAGCCAGACATGATAGAAATGCAGAAAATACTGTAAATTTTGTCAACTGTGCTTGCATTACTGAGTTCCAAGCATTCTTTTAAGGACTGGCTCACCAGTCACATTGACGTCATTGCCTATTGTGTTCGATCAAAAGGCATTAAGCAAAACCTGATTCTGACGTGTCTGTTACCAGTTATTGTAAAATTCCCACGACTGTGGTGACATTTCTAAGCCTTCGCTAGACTGTGGCGACTTATCGCCGACCAACTCAACTTCTTAATTTGCGTTTTCACTACCTATCGCTTGTTCTGTTTCATTATTGTTTGATAAATTGGTTAATAATTGTGGATCCGCGCAATTTGCTGGAGTCTGACGTAAACTACTGGTATTTGCAAATTGCTCAACGTAGTTCGTTTCATCCCGTACTAAATCGTTACTTTGCAACACCCTGTTCACTTGTGCTACGACGGATTTTGATATTGTTTTATGTTGTACCAAACATGGTGAAATACTGATTTTTAGGAAAAACAGAATTCCTACAGTGACCAAGCAAACAAAAATAAAACTTTACTACTGTCCACGCCAATACTGAACAACGAATCAAATTCACACAGAACGTGTACTATTATGCCGACAGTTTATGTAATAGAGTAATCAATAAGCGTCACACGACATAAAATTTCACAAATTGGACACATGATTTTAAAGTCATTGCCTGAAGAAGAAGTGCAACATTAGTAAAATGAGCGCAGCGGCATCTCTTACATTCGAGAAAATCAACATTATCTGACTACATATTACCAAGAGAATCAACTAACTAACCTGGCACCAAGGTCGCCGTATGTATCCTCCCCACAATATTGTTTCTTATGAAATTTAGCCCACATTTACCCCCCCACGGTTTAAAAATCTGCATGTTACGAAAACTATGTACTCACAAACTGTTATCCAACATAAACTCGTATGCTAACCCTTGACTAAATAGAGCCTAATTTGAACTGAACTGTAACTGATCTGAATTCAGCTTCTCTTTATATTAAACGCCCAACTTAAGTAAAACCATTATGCCGCGCTGGCCGGGATGGCCGAGCGGCTCTAGGAGCTATAGTCTGGAACCGCGCGACCGCTACGGTCGCAGGTTCGAATCCTGCCTCGGGCATGGGTGTGTGTGATGTCTGTAGGTTAGTTAGGTTTACGTAGTTCTAAGTTCTAGGGGACTGATGACCTCAGAAGTTAAGTCCCATAGTGCTCAGAGCCATTTGAACCAATTATGTGGCCCCAATCAAAATTTCCACTTACCTTGCATCTTGAAAATATTATTGCAGATTTCTCGAAAGCCCAACAGCAAACAGAAAGCAGGCAACGGCTAAGCTAGATTTCTGTTTCTGAATATATATTCGAACTGTTTCACGTGGTAATGCATAATGATAAGCAGTGGGGTGGGGAGAGTAACTGTTCCTATGAAATGATGTTCCAAGAAACGATTTTAGAGAAGTGTTTATTCAAAAAGATATAGTAAAATCTCGCGTCATCTGTACACATAACATTGGTCTGAACAGTACCATGCTTAACAAAGTGAACAATGGTTTACCATCATATACGTCATATTCACCCTTGCTGTCCTTTACAATCGTTCTTCCTTCATCTAACAGACTCCATCACAAGTCGACGCAGCACCACTGAACACGTCCATCAACTACCACACTTCAACTAAGAATGAATCAGACTGCGCAGAGGCAAAGACCGCACCACGACAGGAGCAAAGATTGCTTAACAGTAACGTAACATGCTCTCTTTCTCTCTCTCTCTCTAGCATGCACATCGACAACACAAAAAACTCAAAATGACATAACCACCTTACAACCTAAAAAGAGCTGCTCAGGGATCAAGCAGCGATCCATTCTGTAATCGTCTCCAGCTGTTAATGCCATGTTTTTTTAACCAAGAAATAATTAAAACCTTTCTGTAGTTGGATGCTTTATTAAATCTATAAGATAGTTACCAATAACTACTGGGATTGTGATTTGAAATATAAATATATTATGTAGTTTTACTTCACAGTTATAGGTCATCCACGTTGAACAGTCGATTCCAACGGTTTTATCGTATAGTATAGCCCTGTATAATGTAGTATATACTATAACGTAATTCGCTGTATAATTTGTGAATCCAACGTGTGCAGTGTATAAATTAATAATCTGGTAACATATTTCGGAGAACAGTGTTTCCCCCTGTACCAATATACACTGAAGCGCCAAAGAAACCGGTATGCGCAAGCGTATTCAAATACAGAGGTATGTAAACATGCAGAATACGGCGCTGCGGTCGGGAACGCCTATATAACACAAGTTTTGACACAGTTGTTAGATCGGTTACTGCTGATACAGTGGCAGGTTATCAAGGTTCAAATGAGTTTCAGCGTGGTGTTATAGTCGGTGCACGAACGATGGTACAAAGCATCCCCGAGGTAGCGATGAGGTGGGGATTCTGCCGTACGACCATTTCACGAGTGTACTGTGAATGTCACGAAACCGGTAAAATATCAAATCTCCGACATCACTGGGGCCTCTAAAAGATCCTGCAAGAACGGGACCAACGACGACTCAAGATAATCAATCAGAGTGACAGAAGTGTAACCCTTCCGCCAACTGCTGCAGATTTCAGTGCTGGACCATCAACAATTGTCAGCGTGCGAAACATTCAACGAAACATCATTGATATGGGCTTTCGGAGCCGAAGGCCCGCTCTTGTACCCTGGTTCACTGCACAACACAAAGCTTTACACCTCACCTGGGCCCTTCAACTCCGACGTTGGACTGTTGATGACTGGAAACGTGTTGCCTAATCGGATGAGTCCCGTTTCAGATTGTATCGAGCGGATGGACGTGTACGGGTCTGGTGACAACCTCATCAATTCATGGACTCTGCATGCCAGCAGAGGACTGTTAAAGGTGGTGAAGGTTCTGTAATTGTCTAGAGCGTGTCCAGCTGGAGTGATATGGGACCCCTGACACGTCTAGATACGACTCTGGCAGGTGACACATATGTAAGCGTCCTGACTGATCACCTGCATTCATTCATATCCATTGTGCATTCCTACAGACTTGGGCAATTCCAGCAGGACAATGCGACATCCTATACATCCAGAATTGCTACAGAGTGGCTTCAGGAACACTCTTCTGACTTTGAACAGTTCCGCTGGCCACCAAACTACCCAGACACGAACATTGTTGAGCATATCTGGGATGCCTTGCAACGTGCTGTTCAGAAGAGATCTACCCCCCCTCCCCCCCCGCCCCGTCGTATTCCTACGGATTTATCGACTGCGCTGCGGGATTCATGATTTGAGTTCCCCCCACCACCAGTTCACACATTAGTCTAGGCCATGCCACGCCTTGCTGCCGCACTTGTGTGTGCTCGCGGGGGCCCTACATGATATATTTGTCGGGTGTACAAGTTTCTTTGGCTCTTCAGTGTATATCTTCAGTCATTAAAACAAAATATTCTCTGTGATTTTGTGATGGTCTCAACGAAATTAGAGTTCTTACAACAATTTATTTCATTAAATTGTTTTCAGTTTACGAGATGTAACATCTCATTCATTTTCGTTCGTTAAAATTACCAGCTTTGCTGGACTTCTAGGCTGCTCATACTTTTACATAGAAAGCATACCGAATATTCTTATAAATGTGACATAGAATAAAAACCAGATATAATGGATGAGTACAATGAAAACCCATGTTCATGTGCAAAAAATGAGGTACTGCACAAATGAAAACAAAAATGGTATCGTACGACTCAAAAAAACAGCAACTCGCATCTATTGATTCAGTTTGAGAAAAAAAATTGCAACTAGGACTGTAACAAAACGGACGAATAATATATACACTATACAATATGTCACAGTTTACAATTCACATACAGAAAATGAACATGTTAAATGCTAAATTACAAATTAACATGAATATTAACAAATTATGAGGAAAATAGAAATAAAACATTATTTATGAACTAGTGAAAATGATGAGTAGCATGAAGTGTTGGTGTTATAGAATCCAAATCCCACTAAATCGTAAGCAAGCCGATCAAATATTTTAACCATGTGCAAATGTATGAGACACATGGCGTGTTGGTCCATCTGTGGAACGCAATACAGCCGGCATTCAGGATGGCATGTCTTCGACAAACCCACGGTAGGTTTACGGAGGTGTACAGCAGCAGACATATGCGCACAGGTCACGAATAACACTTCCCCCACCGACTCACGTCTGGGGTCTGCTGCAGCTGCTCGCGTGGATGATGGCGTATCAGCAACCCGACCACCGATCTGATGTATCAAACAAATCTGTTTATCTGGAGACGGGTTTCCATTGATCTACTGTTCAAACTCGGTGTACTCTCTGCAGTTGCAGCTGACGATGTCGTCGTGACACGACGGTAACAGGTAAGGGTCGTCAGCACCAGGGTTGTGCTCTGCCGTCAGGTTGGCCACAGATCACCGCCAATCCTGCACTACAGAGCGGGCAAGGTTTTGACCTCCACAACCTGCGATAAGGCGTCCCCTACCGACACCTTGTCTCCTTCCTGTGGTTTCTCTGTCCTCCAACCAGTTTCATTCCCATGCATCGGCTAATAAGACTCTGTGCTTTGTCAGAGTCGCATGTGTCAACTGTTTTCCCACTTTGCAGCCCTGGCCGTTTCTAGAATTACTCCACATTCTTCTCTGCTGCGACTCTGCACACTCCTTAGCGCGTCACGTTCCCACAGCCCCTCCTCCTGGCGCCGGCCCCGGTGGTCACGCGGTTCTAGGCGCGCAGTCCAGAACCGCGCGACTGCTACGGTCGCAGGTTCGAATCCTGTCTCGGGCATGGATGTGTGTGATGTCCTTAGGTTAGTTAGGTTTAAGTAGTTCTGAGTTCTAGGGGACTGATGACCACAGCTGTTAAGTCCCATAGTGCTCAGAGCCCTTTGAACCCTCCTCCTGGCATTCTGTCTCGCGCTGGGCAGTGGTCCTAATCTTTCGGCTCATGCGAAGGAAGGGCTGGCCTGACGATTTTGGTATCGGAATAGTAAACCAGAATTTCTGGACATGGTCCACAAAACTTTTAGCTGAAGTCGTTGTCGTTCTGAAAGCGTAGAGTATAAGTACACATAAAACTAACGAAGAATTTTCTGTTACGACTGTGTGTTGGCAGCAGGTCATTCTGAAAGGAATAATGAATGAGGCTGAGATCCGGTGGTTTATTCATCCTGCGGAAACACTTCCGCTACGCTCGTCGCTGTACTGGGACTGTTCTGCGTGCGACGCGCACTGCGTGTGTCGCCACCTCAGTCAGCCTCGACAGCCGACGACGCGTCCAGCGGGCGCAGCTGCGTCGCCGCTGGCTCTGCTTGCAGCAAACGGGGCCTCCGTGCTGGACTGCGTCTGCAGGCACGTCGGCCGCAGCCTGAAAGAAAACAGCGATGGTGATGGGGAAATATGGAGAACCTACTGTCGATATCTCCATGGTGAAAGTATGGAAGTCACACTTCTTCTGAAAATGTGATGCATTATTTATAACAAATTCCATTAGCGAATATATGTGTCGTCATAGTGCAAATAAGATGCCTAACCCCTTGAAAGCGACACACCTACATGACGATCATGGGTGACCACCACACATTATCCTTACTGCTCGCTTATGCTGTGTTGGTCTTTGTTTGTTTCTTTCGAACACGCTCCATTAAATCAACTTGGTGTAATACTACATATACATCCTGTGTGTGTGTGTGTGTGTGTGTGTGTGTGTGTGTGTGTGTAGTGTAGCGTAATGGTTGTATTGTGTGATGATGAATATGACTATGATGATTATGATGATGGTGAAATAAGGGAGCCATTCCCGGCACATAACCGACTACTTCCGAATAGCACCATGTGGGCCGCAGAGCTTAACGTCCCCATCCGACAGACGGATCGCCATCGACAGTGTCGCACGCCCTCACATCATCAGGCACTGCAGAGAGGCCTGGCAGTTAAACCAAGGCGTTGGCGCCAAGTCTGGTGACCAGGAACATTACGTCACCACCTCTCCTCCCCTTGACGGCCAAATACTGGCAGTGGTAATTTTTTCCACCACTGGGGCTCTAACCAGTTTAGCTCCGGGTATAGAGCCACTGCACAAGCGTGCAAACAGGTGGTTAGACTGTGGGTTCAAGAAGACTACACATTTACAGTCAACAATACGGAATTAGTGTACACCATCTGTCTATCTGTAGAGTAAATCCTATGTGGAACTGTGAAAACGTGTACTAAATGTCTATGTAGCATGTAACGTGGTAACCAGCCTGGAATTCACTTAGCCAGATGTCAGATGTTCGAATAATTTACCTGAATTGTACAGTTCCTACGTATCGAACCTAGCGGGACGTGGGAAACAACCTAAAACCCATGCCCAGTCCGGTCAGCTCGCCAGCCTTCCAGCCTAAATCGTTAACGCGCGAGCGGATTCTCTCTGGTGTCAGGCTCAGCTCCCCAAATCCCAGAAACGGCGTGTTACCTTGCGTGACTATCTGCGCAGATCTTACTCCTCGCTTTTGTGTAATATTTTCTTTCTAAGTGATAAGCTACCCCAGACAATTATTCTGTAAGAATTTTTTTTAGTGAAAATGTGTAAAATGTTTCAAGAGTTTGATTCGTTTGTTTCCAAAACCATAATTATACGAAGAGTAAATGAAGCTCCACTCAGTTTCTTGAGCAGCAACTTCCTCCAGTTCTGATTTTCGTCAGTATCTACACTCAAAGAACTGCAGCATTCTGCACTGTTTACTGACTCCTGTTCATGTGCTACATCAGCTGTTTGTGTGGCTCTGTTTGTTTTACAGAAATAAATGTAGCATGGATTCTCAAAATTTGTGGTGAGGTCATCTTCAGAGAATCACCAAACAATTCTCAGAAAACACCATTAAAAGCTCATCTATATTAGATTAGATTAGATTTGTACTTGTTCCATAGATCATGAATACAACACTTGGTACTGATGTGGAACGTGCCAGGTTAATAACAGGTGTCTATACAAGATATTACATTACACTAAATATTAGATGACACTT
This sequence comes from Schistocerca piceifrons, assembly GCF_021461385.2. Lineage (NCBI taxonomy): Eukaryota > Metazoa > Arthropoda > Insecta > Orthoptera > Acrididae > Schistocerca > Schistocerca piceifrons. The sequence continues at coordinate 138,272,077 of NC_060148.1, read as the reverse complement.
AATATTTTTAATGTTTTTGTGGGTGTTGGGGAAATTACCCACCTACTATATCCTAAAATTCATCTAATGAGTAGAAGAAGTTGCCATTAAGAAATTCTTCTAATTTCCTTTTAAATACTATATGTCAGACTTTTGATGCTATTAGGTAAATGGCCAAAGACTTTTGTGGCAGCATAATTACCCCTTTCCGAGCCAAAGTTAGATTTAACCTTGAGTAGTGAAGATTATCTTTTCTTCTAGTGCAATGAACACTCTTTTACTCAATGATGAGTTACCCCAGAATTTGATGCCATACGAAATCAGAGAATAACAAAAGGTGTGGTAAGCTAATTTACTGAGATGTCTAACGCCAAAATTTGCTATGACCCTAATAGCATAAGTAGCTGAACTCAAACGTTTCAGCAGATCTTCAGTGTGTTTTTTCCAATTCAACCCCTCATCAATGGATGCACCTAGAAATTTGGAATATTCTACTCTAGCTACCGATTTCTGATCAAAGTCTATATTTATTAATGGTGCCATTCCATTTACTATGTGGAACTGTATATACTGTGTTTTGTCAAAGTTTAATGAGAGCCCATTTGCAGAGAACCACTTAATGATTTTCTGAAAAAACATCATTTACAATTTCACCAATTAATTCTTGTCTGTTGGTTGTGATAGCTATACTTATATCATCGGCAAAAAGTACCAGCTTTGCATCTTCGTGAATATAGAATTGCACGTCATTAATATATATTAATATCAGCTGAGGACCCAAGACCGAACCTTGTGGCACCTCATTCTTGATTGTTCTCCAGTTTGAGAAATCACCAGTTTTTGTATATTATGTGAACTGCTTATTTCGACTTTCTGAACTCTTCCAGTTAGGTGTAATTTAAACAATTTCAGTGCAGTCCCATTTATACCACAGTACTTGAGCTTATCTAGAAGTGTTCCATGATTTACACAATCAAAGCCTTTGAGAGATCACAAAAAGTCACAGGGGGTCACTTCAGGTTACTAAGAGCATTTAATATTTCATTAGTTCTTAGGTGTGCATTTTGCTGAATACTTGAACTGGGAAAACCTTATAGTACTCCTGCTAAAACTATTACAAGTAGCTATTTTTGACATGAGAACAGCTTCCAACTTTTGGGATATAACAGTCAGTAAGTCAATTTAATTTGCATTTTTATCTTTCAATGATGCCTTATGGGATAATTTTCTTGGGTAAAGCGAAACTTAAGTTTCCCAAAAGAAAGTTATTAGAATGAGGTGTTGGGTTCACACCAATACGTCTTGCAGGTATCTCTTTAATCCATCACTAGCTCATTGTACAAGCATTCACTTATGAAATTTGTTATCAACAGTCCATCATGTTAGCCACTAAAATAATGAAAACCAGAGATGTAGAAGATAACCAGACAAAATAAAAACACACACGCATGAAACGAAAGAATATTAAGCTACAAACAGACAATACAACTCAACAAAAGATGAGTGAACAACACAGAATAACACTTGTGAATAGCATACACAGTAATCAGGAAGTAAGGTGTTAAATCTAAATGGGTTCGAAAAGCATTGACATTCTGGGTATGTAGACCACACAATTATAGCTTCTGGGCGGCACACAGGCAGTAATGAGACTTCACTTGATAAGTAGAAACAAAACATAATTTAACCTCTCCAAACGTGTGCTACAAAGAGTGGTTTCTCACCTAATATAAAGAGAAGAAGAAGAAGAAAAACCTTAATAAGTGAAAAATTGGTAATTATTATATAGCAAAATCATTGTAAGAAAAGCAAGCATGTATTACAGCCACTGAGAATGCTTCACAAAGAAAAAAGAGCGAAATACGTATGGTCCAGTACAAACAGCCATTAACTTAGCTGGATGCTCAACAATACAGAATCAATAAAGGAACGACTGAAAACAAAAAAATGACGATATAGCCACGTCTAATGTATTCCATCTGGTTATACGATAAATGCAAGAATGTTCGTCTCAGACTATACAAGAGCATCCATGACTTCATATTCAACTTTAAAAAGCCAAAATAAATGCTCTAATTCCACCTTATGTAAATGTAAACGTCAGAAAAAACTTATTGGTGGCAGAAAGAACAAAATCTTTTACTTGACAAACTCGATTAAAATTAAAAATCAAATCCCTTTATAGCAAGATATTCATCCTTAATAGAATGTCACGTGATGTAGTTTGCCGCTTATTTGCATTTATTGACAGTCTTAAAGTGATGATTAGCATGCCACAGAAAATTAAACACTTGACAGCAAAAACACTGAAATACAAATGGAACAAACTCACATACAAAAGTAAAATAATCGCTAGTAAACACAAACTGTAAGATAAATACACAAAGTGCGACAGATACATCTTCACACATTCCACCCTAAACTACTAAACGCCACAAATACGGAATTAAAAGAGGATGAAGCACAGATACCAGGAAAAGTTCACGAGCACAACATTATTACCATGACAGACAAACACTACATAAAAATTGTGATTGTAGACACAGAAAGCAGTCAGACAGAGGAAGCGAAAGGACAAAGTAGCACTAAATGTAGCACTAACATGTGAACTGGTAAAGATGAAAGAAACAACATGATCACCATGTCAGATAAAAATCATAACAGGAAACCTGAACTAGAAAACGATACTACAAAAAAAAAAAACCCTACACTCCAGCAACATCATAATCAATAGAGCTGATAAAGGAAACACCACAGTACTTATCAGTACAGAACAATACATAGAAAAACAGAAGAAATCATTTACTCAATCATCACAAAACAGAAATCTGGTCCAGAGGCACATTTTCACACACAAAAAACCAACCTCAAGGGCATCAGACATATATTCACTGTTAGACAGAAACAACACCTCACACAAAGGAACCCAAAAGCATCTGCACTCAGAAATCAACCCGAGCTTCAGAAACCAAATATTCCTGTGAGGCTAGTCATAAATTTCATAAATGCTCCATCATACCATGTGGAAAAACACGTAACACAATCAAGATACAACATTATGAAATGATCAACAACAAAAATTAACTCCAAACACAACTGAAAACCTTGCACATTCAACACACAGCTTCACTCATTTCTTTTGATATGGAGAACTTTTACACCTCAGCACCACTCGCAGAAACAACAAAAATAGTTGAATAAAAGCTACTGACGTGCAATGAAATACTCACAGGTAATATTAGAGAAATAAACAAAACAAGATTACCATTATTGTCTTCATGAGGACTATTACTGAAGAGCTTGTATCACAAGACATGGACTCTATTAAAGTTAAGTATTCAGTTTATGTAAATAAAGAATGATATTAATTCACGTGCGCATTTGTGTTGTAGAAGGAGGATACTGGCCACTCATAACAACATCCGCTCCCTTGCTTCCTTGACAAGACTCTACACATTTCATAATTCAGCACGTAGTGTAAGTCAGCGAATGCATGCAAAGGCTCGAAAACTGTTTATGGAAAGCAGATAACCGATCCCTCTGCTGGACGTGGATGTTTCCCTGTTTGTGCCAACAGTTCCAGTGCTATGCTGGGAACGTGACTACCATTTCCAGTGTGAGTTCCGGGAGGGAGGCGGAGTCAGGACTGAAGCTGTGAGTGCGAGGCGACGCTCCTGCCTCGGTATTCCAGTTGGTAATCGCAGCGGAAGAACGGGGGCTGCCTCTGAGGCAGTTCTGGTGTGTCAGCAAGTTTCAGATTTTCGTTTGTCCCGTTACTGGCACAGTTAATGTGAAACAATTTTATTGCTGTCATTATTGCAGTTTCCATTGCTATTTGTTTTTGTGATGATGATGAAGATTCCGGTTTGCGGGACCCTCAATGGCGTGGTTATCAGCGCCCATACGAATTTCCAATTTTTCCGCTGTCCAGTCTCGCCATTTTCCTGAATGATGATGAAATGATGAGGACAACACAAACACCCAGACCCCAGTCAGAGAGAATCACCGACGCGGTCGGGAATCAAACCTAGAACGCCGTGATCAGAAGGCAGCAACGCTAACCACAAGACCACGAGCTGCAGAGTTGTTTCAGTGGTCTTTGGTCCGAAGACTGGTTTGATGCAGTTCTTCAAGCGACTCTGTCCTGTGCAAATCTCTTCATCCAGAAAAATTATTGCAGCATACATCTGTCTGAACCTGCCGACTGTATTCAAGCATTTGTATCCGTCTACATTTTTTTTTTACTCCACACACTTGCCTCCCTACCAAACAGACGATGGCTTGATTCCTCAGAATGCGTACTATCAGCCATACCCTTCTTTTAGTAAAACTGTACTATAAATTCTTCGCAGTTTTTTTCGCCTGCAGCTCGCGGTCTAGTGGCTAGCGTTGCTGCCTCTGCATTATGGGGTCCTGGGTTCGATTCGCAGCTGGGATGGGGATTTTATTTACCTGGTGGACTGGGTGTTTGTGTTTTCCTCATCATTTCATCATCATCATCAATCGTGGCAGTGGCTAGATTGGAGTGTGTAAAAACATTGGACTATGGAAGAATTAGGACTTTGCATCGGCGCTCATGACCATGCAACTGAGTGCCCCACAAAGCTGAGATCACTGTCACCCTGTTTGATTCAGTACCTCTTCATTAGTTAATCTATCTACCCATGTAACCTTCAACATTCTTTTGTAACCCACATTATCTTCTTGTCGAAAGTGCTTACCGCCAACATTTCACTTCTGTACGAGTCTACACTCGGGAAATTAGGTTTGTATTAGATGTCAGTAAATTGCTCTTTTTCAGAAATGCTTTTGAAGCTATATGCAGTCCGCATTTTATATCCTTTCTGCTTCGGCCATAATCAGTAAGTTTGCGGTCCAAACAGGAAAGCTCATCTACTTCTTTCTTTATCTCAACTCAGAATTGTACTTACACTTCAAAGGCTCACAATTCCAGATTTCAGTATTCTGATATCTTCCCTTAGCACGTTATGCACATATTGCGATGTATAATACGACTGAATGTTATTAAGACTTAAGTCCGACTGGAAGAAAATAAAGTATCTGAACTCCTCCACAGTGACTGACAGAACGTGACAGTAATATTGTAAGGGAAGCACCTGATGTTCTTCAGCTTATATTTATTTAACTGAAAACAGGTTTGTTATCTTAGACTACCCCAACATTATCACTTGACTGTGGGATAAGAAGCGAAACACATTTGCCACAATCACAGTCACAATCACATGAATAGACAGTGTCGTCGTCGTCGTCGTCATCGTCGTCCCCCCCCCCTCCGGCAACAACGCAGGCGCGAAATCTTGAACGCAGACTATCATAAATGTGCCGAATAGCATCCAATGACAGAGTTTCCCAGTCATACATGAAGCGTATTCGCAGTTGCGAATACGAAAAAGCGTCAAATGTATACGGCAATGACAACAGTGAAAATTTGAGCCAGACTGGAACTCGAACCAGGATTTCCTGATGTACGCGAGTGGTCGCCTCAACCACTTTGGCTATCCGCGCACGCCTGACGGCCAGAGCCAAACTTCCATACATAGTTGTCCCTGTATCACAACCTGTTTCCGTACAATCATTTTGTAATTCCTTTTAATTGAAAGGCGCTGGTTAATATCGGAGGATAATTACTACATTCCAGTGCCTGTGTTCCATCTGGTATGCATGCATGTCCAAAGGAACACCGCTCTATTCTTCGTACTCCAGTATCGTGTTCCAAATATCTTTCACATGTTGTTGCAATTCGGCAACAGTTCATGCAGGCCCTGGAAAACGAGTAAGTTTCCACTTACGTCCGGTGCATATTCAGTTGACAAGACATCTGGTGATCTTGCTGGCCAGGGCAGTTGTTGAACATCATGAAGAGAACGTTGCGCCACAGCAGCCATATGTGGATGTGCATCATCCTGCTGAAGAGGCACATCAACTTCCCGTCGAAAAACTGGGAGTCTCACCTGAATAATAACCTGTGGAATGTTGCGGGCCCTGGTTAATTTACTCTGCGGAAACACCAAATGTGACTGGGGACTGTAATTGATGCCTCCCACCACACACCATGAACCCCAAGGAACGGCACAAGTGTGTTATGGGGGAATGCAGTCTGGAATAGCCAGCTTATCATGTCTTTTCCATAGACGTATATGTACGTCACTCACGTATAGACAGAACCTACTCCCATCACTGAAGACAGGAGCGCCATTCCACTCTTTGTTCAATTTCACAGCACCAGAGTAGCCACCTCTAGTAGTGTCATGGTGTCACCAGTAGCCTAGCTAGAGACACATGTGACATTAATGCTGACGCAAGCTGGCGGTTCTCTGTGGTCCCTGATGACACACTAGGTACATCGTGTCCCCTATTTATTCCCTAGATGATGTTCGGTCGGCCACCGCCGCTCACACAACGCGTCTCCCTTGACGTGCGTCTGTACGGTACAGAAGCTCGGAGACCTAAACTAAGGGTGATGCTCCGCAGACGAGTGTTGAAACTTGCGACTCTGCGCCGGTGCTTTGACGTCTACATGTGTGGCAGTCTGTCTATAAATGTATGTTCTTCCTTGCAGACCTACAACGCTACCCTGTACATATGGCTGAAGCTGTTAACCAGGAGTACTTATTCGTCGTCGGGACGTGGTTGTACCACAGAACGAAACTTTCAGAAACTGTTTACCTAGACACTCAGCACCGTTATGCCTATAGAGTGAAAACAGAAGCTGCACAGACTTTATCAGCGCCATTTTATCGCCAATCTCTGAGAGAAATGAATGACTAAAACTCTTCAGTATTCAAGTTACAGAAGCACCAAAGAAGCTGGTATGGGCATGCGCATTCAAATACGGCGATATGTAAACATGCAGAATACAGCGCTGCGGTCGCAACGCCTGTATGACGCAACAAGTGTCTGACGCAGTTGTTAGGCCGGTTAATAGTGCTACAATGGCAGGTTATCAACATTTAAGTGAGTTTGAACGTCGTTTTATAGGCGCACGAGCGATGGGACACAGCATCTCTGAGGTAGTCATCAAGTGTGGATTTTGTCGTACGACCAGTTCACGAGTGTAACGTGAATATCGGGAATCTGGTAAAACATCAGCTCTCCGACATCGCTGCAGCCGGAAAAACATCCTGGAAGAACGGGACCAACGATGACTGAAGAGAATCATTCAATGTGCGAGAAATGCAACGTTTCTTCAAATTGCTGCAGATTTCATCGCTAGGCCATCAACAAGTATCAGCGTGCGAACCAGTCAGCAAAACATCATAGTTATGGGCTTCCAGAACGGAAGGTCCACTCGTGTACCCTTGATGACCCCACGACACAAAGCTTTATGCCTCGGTTGGGCCGTCAACACGGACATTGGATTGTTGATGACTGGAAACATGTTACCTGGTCGACGAGTCTCGTTTAAAATTGTATCGAGTGGATGGACGTGTACGGGCATGGAGACAACCTCATGAATCCATGGACCCTGCATGTCAACAGGGAACGGTTCAAGCTGCTGGCGGCTCTGTAGCGGTGTGGGGCATGTGCGGTTCGAGTGATATGGGACCACTGATACGTCTAGATAAGGCTCTCACTGGTGATCCCGTCTGATCACCTGCATCCATTCATGTCCATTGTGCATTCCGACGGATTTCAGCAATTCCAGCAGGACAATGCGGCACCCCACACTTCTGGATTTGCCGCAGAGTGGCTCCAGGAACACTCTTACACAGCCCTTGACGGTAGTGTACAGTTTTCCTCCGGTAGTGTATTTGGAACAGCGGCTGAAACATAGCAATCAACATCTCCAAGGACTGGTGGCCCTGCGACATCTGACCATTAGTGTGTGGCTTCAGCTGGGCTATACCTGAACAATCTGACTCTGTTCCTCGTTAATAGAGGACATTTACGAAGCTAGATGCGGTGTTTACGCCGTCATAGCCTGCTGTCTCCTAGTGGCTGGCCGATGTGTCGTCACTTATGCTTAGTCCAAGGAAACAGGACAAGTGGTAGCAGACAGAACGAATGTAACAAGTGGAGAGGAGAATCAGATGTATAATCAGTGGTTGTAGCCTTCAGTGGTGTACATACCGTGCACGGAGCAGGGGTTGGTGCAGTCGGCAGCGACAAGGCACGCGAGGCCACCGCTGAGTCCCCTGCCAGAGGTCCAGATGATGCCGCGAACAGCCACCAGGGCGCCGCCGCGCCCCTCCTCGTCTCTGGGCTGCTGGTCTCCCTCTGCAGGCGACGGTGGTCCGTGACACCAGCTACTGTGTGCCAGGCGCACCACATCCGGCACCGCGATGCAAGGCGTGTCGAGGTCCTGCACAGTTGCAACATCCAGTGACTTCCTGTAAAACGTTTTCCGGTCATCTTGAGGGCTGCACCCTGCTCAGACAGGGCTTTAATTACCTGCCTCTACATCAACAACACCATCCATTGACGCTGCAACAACACGAGAGGGGCAATGGACAAACATCAACAAGGCATGAAGTGCACTACATGCTTCCACGAGCAGTACATCAGCGCTTCAGCTGGCTATCACCACTGTGACCGTGGTGGCGACTCACCTGGACGTGGACGCATTGAGAGGTGCGATGACGCTGGTGAGTCCAATGACGAAGCTGTACACTGGGGTAACACCATAGGGTAGGGTGCCCTGTTTTCTGATGGTGGCCCAATACCAGGTGATTGGCTACTTTCTCTTTGGACAGTGCTCTCAGAGCGGAAACTAGATGAAATCCATGCACTGCCACCATTTGACTATCCTGCTAACTGCCAAGCATATCAGCCACGTTCTGTGCATATAGCTGATTTTTTTCTTAATATCTTACATTTGAATGTAATATTTTGTAGACACAGTGTAAGAAACAGCCAACAGCCTTGCCGTGGTGGTAACACCGGTTCCCATCAGATCATCGAAGTTAAGTGCCATTTGGATGGGTGACCATCCGATCTGCCAAGTGCTGTTGGCAAACCGGGCAGACTCAGCCCTGGTGAGGCAAACTAAAGGAGCTACTTGATCGAGAAGTAGCTGCTACAGTCTTGTAAGCTGATATACGGCTGGGAGAGCGGTGTGCTGACCACATGCCCCTCCATATCCACGTCCAGTGATTCCTGTGGGCTCAGGATGACACGGCGGCCGGTCGGTACCGTCGGGTCTTCATGGCCTATTCGCGCTGAGTTTAGTTTAGTTTTTAATGTAAGCAACGCAATCGCATGGTAAGTTGATTTTTTAGTCTTATTTATTGGTGATATATTATCGAAACCTGTGAGTAGCTTTCGAATGCAGTAATTAATTATATGTTTCGATAGTTCAACCATGTTTGTCAAGAGGTAAAGGTGCCAAATTTCGGATACCTTTAGGGTGACAATTTCGACCATCTGACAAATGTGCCTCTTTCTAGATTTCGCTTTTTATTTCTTTCAGGAGATGGCTGGACAGATGAAGATATGAGGAAGGCAATGAAATGGGTTTCTTAAAAGCGTCCAAAGTGTTTCAGGTGGCAAAATTTACGCTTTTAGATTACGTAAAGTCAGGAAACTCGGAAGAGAAACTGGGCTCTATGGTAGACGGAAAATGTGCTTTAGGAAGAGTCGTCAACTCAAGACAAGCTAAAATGCAACACAGCAATTTTTGAAGAAGTAGGACAATATTCTAAAAGGTAAAAACACTAAAGCATCCAAAATGTCAGCCAGAACAGCACAAAGGTGCCTATAATGAGATGGGGAGGGGGAGGACATAAAATGGACAGATGAGTTATCATTTGCTAAGGATTCTGTTTCCCTCCTCTTGACAGACGACAAAGACAGCGCACATGAGGACTGCCTCCATTATTCTGTCTCATACCATAAAGATAAATCAGGGGAAGATTGGGTAAGATGTTTAGAATGTTTCCGTTGGGTACATGAGCTGTGTACTGGGACTCTGAAACCTGGATGGAAGATGTACAAATGTGGAAACTATAAATGTAGTTATAAGAGTATCATTATTGTAATTGAACTGGAATATCTCAATATAACTTTTTGTAATAAAACGATATTTCTATAGGTATGGAATTTAGAATTTTCCTTATGAAATTAAGAGACAGAGAATTTGAAATTGCTCATCCTTTTAGTACACACTCCCAAATGAAAAACTTCTTTGATATAAATTATTAAATCTTATCTGTTGAGTTTTGCTATAAACGGATGTATATAACCAAAATATGTTATGTCGGACATAAATCCGTATTTTTTGGAAAATTTCAGCTGATTTTTAACCAACCATATCCTTAGATTTTCTTAGATACCCGAAAACAGGGCATCTTACACTATCGTCTATTCAGGATAGTCGCCATTCTCATTGCAGCATCGCGATGGATGTGTCAATGTGTTGAGGCTCCAAGGAGAGCATAGGCGGCCACGCTGCATTTGTCGTTCCCATGCATGGGCAGCAGCTGGCAGCATTGTATGGGGTGCTATTTTGTACGTAGCCCATAGTCGGTAAGGTGGACAGCAGCCACCCATATTTCCGATTTGTCTAGTTCGGTGGCTGCCCACTGTTTTTAAGACCTTGTTAACATTATCTTTCGAGCAAATAATTCAAGGCCTCATGTTGTCCATCGTGTCTGGGCTTGTGTTACAGTGGTAATGTTACATAAATTGAAGGTGCAGGTGGAAGAAAGGAAAGGAAGGGAAAGAAACTAGTAACATCAGCTGCATCTGGACTTTATACGGAATGAGCGGCGAAGAGTCAAAATGTGTGTCGGACCAGGCGAACAAGGACTCGAACCAGGGATCTTCTGCTTACTAGACGGTTGCATTAACCACTGCGCCACCCAGGCAGATCGTTTGTCGCAAACGCGCGCACTACCCCCGGCGTGCTCCCCGGCCGACCCAGGCGCCACCTACTTGCAGTCTCACACATGTCCTCCACACTCACTGATTTTAGATTCCCTCTAGAGATCGAACCCAGATGTGCGTCTGAACCCAAGGTCGTGGATTCATAGCCCGTCGCGACAAATCAGTTATCTGGATCCCTGTTGTCTGTTCTAGCACTTCCTTTCACCCGACTTCACCTTCAATTTACATAATATTCATCACAACTGCGGATTCTGCATGATGTCTGTTGCTTCAGACACACATTCATAAAACAGTTGTAATGGCCAAAAGTGTGTCTCTGCATTCATAATTTAGCAACCACTGTGACGTTCTTGGCACTAGGTACTTTATATTGTAGAATATACTATTGTCCCTCCATTTGCATCAGGTTCTCGGAAAGAGTGTCACCTCAAATTACTCTGTGTGCATAGTAATTTATCTAATCCTGTCTTCATGGTCCTAACCACAGCAATGCGTGGGTGACTGTAGTATAGTCTCAGATTCCATACTTAATATTCGTTGCTGAAAAAGGTGACCCCTATCTCCAAGCCCCAACCACTTTAGGCTTTACAGCACTCCTGTGACACAAAACACAGACAAGCCTGACACCCTTCGTATCTCTCTGTACACTCCCAAAATCCTCTCGTCGTGCTGTCTGCTGTGGTGCCCACAGTAATATTCTAGAATGGGCCCCACGAGCATTTTGGAAGCCAGACTGACTGAATTTCGCTAGTGTCCTACTGATAACCTGTCGTCTACCACCTGCTTTAACTACGATTGACCGTATCTGATTCTTCCATTTCCTGTCTCCACTGTTTGTACAATTTCACTGATTCCAATAGGTGGGGTGCAAAGTTTCGTATTTATGAACCTTTAAAGAAAGCTGCCAATGTCTGTATGAGTTCGAAATCATGTAAATTAGTGAGTGGGTATATGTGGAGCTTTTCAAGGTACAATTTCGTCACCTGAGAAATTTCTGAGATTATTATTAGCATTGTATAGTAGGCAATTAACATACAATACGATCTGTAATGGTTACAGCACACTTCCCTTCGGTTACTTCTACACATGTTGTATGATTCTTTATCCGTCTTGAGTCGTGGTACCACATGTATTAGTACACCTCTCAATAATATTTTGTATGATATATGTTCTTCACGAGTTAATAAATCCTCCACTTGATTGCCTTGAACATTAGCTCTCAGAATACGTTGTGTAAAAAGTGCTACTCGAACTCCTCATGATCAATATTTTTGAGAATCTTGCTGGTATTGAAGCGATCATTGTATTCAAAGTACCTCGACTTTCCAACATGGTACGCAACAAATACGAGACAGTAATTTGAAATTTGTAATAAGTTCCTATGCGACCAAACTGCTAAGGTCATCGGTCCCTAGGCTTACACATTGCTTAATATAACTTAAACTAACTTAGGGTAAGGACAACACGCACGCTCAGGCCCGAGAGAGGACTCGAACCACCGACGGGAGTAGCCGCGCAAACCGTGGCAAGGCGCCCGAGACAGCACGGCTACCCCGCGCGGCTGTGAGACAGTCGTAGATGTTAGACAGACGGTTTGAGTACTCACTACTGTCACTGAATCGGTTCGCACAGAGCACGACCACTTGGACGAGCTATCCATATGCAGAAACAGGCATAAGTCGTAAGCTATTAGCCAGATGGGACGTCGAGCTGTGCTGAGGCAGAGAGGTGGTGAAACTCGTCCGCAACCTCCGGCAGTGGACTTGAATTGCTGCTGCAGGAGGGCAGTTGGGCGCCACTGTTCTGACTAGGTGAGGTTCAAATGGCTCTGAGCACTATTGGACTTAACATCTGAGGTCATCAGTCCCCTAGAACTTAGAACTACTTAAACCTAACTAACCTAATGACATAATAGTCATCCATGCCCGAGGCAGGATTCGCATCTGCGGCTGTAGCGGTCGCGCGGTTCCAGACTGTAGCGCCTAGAACCGCTCGGCCACCCCGGCAGTTTAGGTGAGACGGATGCTTTCCGAGCCCAGGTTTTGCCCAGCTACGGACACACAGATATCTGCACAGTAGCAAAAGGCGCTTGACGAAGACAAGGGGCGAACGGACGACACAGGTGAACATGGCAGTCGCAGATGCCAGAGGACCTCATTGCAGATAATGATGAAGGGTGCATTCAGAATGGAAATTTGTTGGCGGGTTTGGGTACCCTCTGGAATGAGAACAGAGAGCGTTGTGGAACGGCCCTGAAAGTTGTAGTCAAGTGATTTGACTGGCGAAATGAAGATGGTGAGCTGGCCATTCTCATGTGTGGACATCCCGTTAGAAAAACTTCGCAGAGGGCCAGAAGAAAGGTCCTCTTACGTGAGTGTGGATCTCCCTGTCTGCCAAAACAGCTCACTAGGCTCTCACTTCCTGCAACGACAAGTCTCTCATCATAGTATGCTGCCAAAGGTTGTTTCTGTGTTACAGTAACCAGACGCTGGGAAGCAACACTGAGGATCCTCATTAACTTCTTATGTGCATACCGTTGTGTACTTGTCTTGGTCATTGTGATACGAACATATTAATTGTGTTGTAAATCGAATAACCAATGACCGATGGAGCAACGAGAACATCAAAAGCTGAGTAGCAGCGGCATCAATAGCATTCCTGGCCAAGAGAAAGCTACTACTATCAAATACAGATCTCGATTTGAGGAAGAAATATCTGAGAATACGTTTGGAGCACAGTATTGTATGGATGTGAAGCAAGGTGTTTTGGAAAACCAGGACAGAAGAGAATCGAAGCGTTTGAGATGTGGTGCTACAGATGAATGTTGAAAATTAGGTGGAGTGATAACGTAAGGAATGGGAAGTTGTGTGCAGAATCGGAGAAGAAAGGAATATGTGGGACTTTTATTGGAAATTTTGTGGTAAGTTCCTATGGAACCAAACCACTGAGGTCATCGGTCCCTAGGCTTACATACTGCTTAATCTGACTTAAACTAACTTACGCTAAGGACAACACACACAGCCATGCCCGAGAGAGCACTCGAACCTCCGATGGGGGAAGCCGCGCGAAACGTGACTACCCCGCGCGGCGAATATGTGGAAAACAGCTGACGAGGAGAAGGGACAGGATGATAGGACATCTATTAAGACATGAGGAAACAACGTCCGTGGTGCTACAGGGAACTGTAGAAGGCAAAAATTTCAGATGAAGACAGAGATTGGAATACATCCAGCAAATAATTGGGGATGTAGATTGTAAGTGCTACTGTGAGATGAAGTGGTTGGCAAGGAAAGAAATTTGTGGCGGCTACATCAAATCAATCAGAAGATTGGTGACTCAAAAAAAAAAAAAAAGAAAACACGAAAATTGTGTGAACTAGTAATGTTCCAAAACAGCTCATTTTATGCAAGTAATCGGCGTAATCTAGTTTCAATTTTTCAGCTGGTGCTCAGATGCCTTTAGTTTCTGTGTAGCATGCGTCATTTTCACTCATGATAAGTAACTTTTAGGCCACAGATCACTGCGTATGCTCAGGCTTCCAATTCAGTGCACTTGCTCAAAGACACAAATAATTTGAAGTTTATTATAGATTCTCTAGAAGTATTGTTATCCTTTAAGCAGTTATAACCGTTTTCAGTGGCGGTATTGTTAGGCTGTTGATTCCTTCTGTAATGTCTACAACGTTCATAATTATGTAAAAATTATAGAAATACATAAAGGGCACTTACATCACAACCTTTTCACGAACTTGCATCGGTAATGTAGGATCTGGCGAGTAGTTGGATTCTCCATCCTGTCTATCACTTGACTTCGTGTTATTCGCATACACCTGGAAAACGTTTTAAATCCAATAAACAACTGAAGATCATTAATTTAAAGCCTTGCCAAATCGAATTTTGTGTTATCTTCTGATTCGCAAAATGGAGAACAAATTCCAATCGTCTAAATGTTGACATTAAGTGTAGTTTCCCCCTAATGAACATGGTCCTTCACTGTGAGGCTGGCGACGTTTAGTCTTGCCTCGTAGCAGTATGCAAAAGCCCAGCGGCCTCTCACAAGTTCGAAACGACGCGGTGTATAGCGCTGTTTGACTGTGATGTACGAGGAAGTACTTACCCTGCGCTGACAGCTGCAGGAAAACACCTCTCTCTCCCTCACCGCGGCCGACGTGGCTGCAGACGCAGTCCAGCACGGAGGCCCCGTTTGATGCCAGCAGAGCCAGCGGCGACGCAGCTACGCCCGCTGGACGCGTCGTCGGCTGTCGAGGCTGACTGAGGTGGCGACACACGCAGCGCGCGTCGCACGCAGAACAGTCCCAGTACAGCGACGAGCGCACAGGAAGTCTCTCCGCCGGTTGAGCGAAACCCCAGGAAGCGCGGCGCCTCTCGCCTTGACCGCAGCCGTTTTCCTTCTTATTAACAGAGCCGCCAGCTGCCAACACACAGACGTGACAAAAAATTATTCTTTCGTTTTCTGCGTACGTCTGCCACATGCTTTTTATGACAACAGTTAGTTCAACTAAAAGACTTGTGGGTGATGTCCAGAAACTCACGTTTACTGTTCCCACAAAAAAAAAAAAAGATTCGCCGTACCTGGTTTTTAGTGTTGAATTGGTAACTGAGAGAGTTTGTGCGTAACTGCAATTATTGTAAAAATATATTTGTGGATTGAAATGATTGATGCTGAACATACCATGTGGATAACACACCGCTGAGCCGAAACATCACGACAACGGCCAGCGCGGGATTCAATGCTACCAGAAGACGCTGTGAGAACGTGACTCGCTGAGGAGCGCGTACAAACGGAGTAGAGGAGAACGGGCAATCTTTCTACACTGAAGCGCCAAACAAACTGGTATAGGCATTCGTATTCAAATACACAGATACGTAAACAGGCCGAATACAGCGCTGTGGTTGGCAACGCCTGTATATGACAAAAGTGTTAGATCGGTTAATGCTGCTACAATGGATGGTTATCAAGATTTAAGTGAGTTTCAGCGGGTTGTTTTCTTCGGCGCACGAGCTGTGGGACACAGCATCTTCGACGTAGCGCTGAAGTGGGGATTTTCCCGTACGACCAATTCACGAGTGTACCGTGAATATCACGAATCCGGTAAAACATCAAATCTCCTACATCATTGCGGACGGAAAATCGTCCTGTAAGAAGGGGATCAATGGCGACTGAAGAGAATCGTTCAGCGTGACAGAAGAGCAACTCTTCCCCAGATTCCTGCAGATTTCAATGCTGGGCCACCAATAAGGGTCACCGTGTGAACTATCCAACGAAACATCATCGATATGGGTTTCAGAGCCGAAGGCACACTTGTGTACCCTTGGTGACTGCACCACACCAAGCTTTACGCCTCGTATGGGCCCATCAAGACCGACACTGGACTGTTAATGACTGCAAACATGTTGCCTGGTAGGACGAATTTCGTTTCAAATTGTATTGAGCGGATGGACATGTACATTTATGGAGACAACCTCATGAATCCATGGACCCTGCATGCCAGCAAGGGACTGTTGAAGCTGGTCGAGTCTCTGTAATGGTGTGGGGCGTGTGCAGTTGGAGCGATATGGGACCGCTAGTGTCTGTAGATACGACTCTGACAGGTGACATATAAGCGTCTGGTCCGATCACCTGCATCCATTCATGTCCATTGTGCATTCCGACGGACTTTAGCAATTCCATCAGGGCAAGGCGATACCCCACATTTCCGGAATTGCTGCACAGTGGCTAGAGGAACACTCTTTTGAGTTTAAACACTACCGCTGGCCACCCAACTCCCCACACATAAACATTATTGATCATATCTGCGATGCCTTGGAACGTGCTGTTCAGAGGAGCTCTCCACCCCCTTGTACTCTTACGGATTTATGGACAGTGCTGCAGGTTCATGGTGTCAGTTCCCTCCAGCACTACTTCAGACAATAGTCGAGTGCATGCCATGTCGTGTTGCGCCACTTCTGCGTGCTGCTGGGAGGCCTACACGATATTAGGCAGGCGTACCGGTTGCTTTGGCCCTTCAGTGTAGACACGGCAAGGGTCGCAAATGGGGAAACTCACTGACGTACCTATAGGCGACTTCGGCAAAGAGACAGATTGTCATTAGCTGGTGCGTGGGAGCATCTATGGAATCCGGTTGAAGGTCGGTCAAAGAATTCATAAAGGTCAAGGTGTTAGAAACTGCAGTTTCGCTACAAAATTCTGTGGTAAAATATTCTTCAGTTGCAGTGGATGAGTTCATTATGATAATATGTCACATGCACGCAGTGTCGGCAGTAGCACCACTGCCAGCTTCCCTGTACCAATCTTCCCCCTTCACTCGATGTTTCTTATGATTGGAACTTTTATATTTCAATTAACTTTTATCTTGGTGCAAAAGAATGGTTCAAATGGCTCTGAGCACTATGAGACTTAACATCTGTGGTCATCAGTCCCCTAGAACTTAGAACTACTTAAACCTAACTAACATAAGGACATCACACACATCCATGCCCGAGGCAGGATTCGAACCTGCGACCGTAGCAGTCGTGCGATTCCGGACTGAGCGCCTAGAACCGCTAGACCACCGCGGGCGGCTTCTTGGTGCACACTCACTATACTATTCAGAGGAGAATTGCAAGATTTCTCTGTACCCTTAAAATTAGAGACTTCAAATGGTCGTTACAGTTGGACAAAATCTCGTCGGAATATCTACAGTCGACTAAAGTCTTTAGCAGAAGAAGGTACTCTTTCCAATTATTTTCTTAACACTTTTCCCAACGGGTAGTACATCACTTTCAAAGTATCTGCTTTTTTCGCAACCACAGCATATTATAGAGTACAGGACGCTCATTAATTGTACAGCAGGCGATATTGTATTAAACCGGGAACCTAGAAACGATGGAGAGGCTTCGTCCTGCTGTAGCCCTTTGTCGTTCACAACCCCACAACAGGCCACAACCGTCCACCCACCACTCCGCCGCCCCACACCGAACCTAGGGGTTTTTATGCGGTTCTGGGGAGCCCCCTCCCCCGACCCCCCCCCCCCGTTCTTCCCCCGCCCTCCCTCCCCTGGAACCTCTCATACCAGACGAGTGTAGCCCTAAATGTTTACATGGCAGAATAATTATGATGCATGCGTACGTGGAAACAGTGTTTGTGCAGCAATCGCCGGGACACAGTGTAACTGAGGCGGAATTAGGGGAAACAGCCCACATTCGCCGAGATATGTGGAAAACCGCCTTCCCGATCAAAAAGCAGCGAGTGAGACAGCGCTGCTAACCGGGTGGGCCTACAGGAGGTTTCTGGATTGATAAAAATTCAGCTCAAAATTATTTTTTTTCATTCATTTAATACTTCTTTTTCTCCGTGATTTATTTATGAAAATATTTTCACTATACATAAAATAACTTCATAAGAACTCAGCAAAAACGTGACGATAACTTATTAAAAACTCACGCATAACAAGGACATTTAACTTGTTTCATTTAAGAAATTATTTCGTTTCCATAGACATTGAGGTGACAAACATCACGGCATACCTCCTAATGCCGTGTCGAACTTTCTTCTCCCCAGCATAACGCAGCACCTCAATGTGGCATGGACTCAACGAGTCGCTCCAAGTCCCCAGTAGAGATACAGAGCCATGCTGGCTCTGTAGCTGCCCATAATTGCGAAGGTGTTGCCAGTGCAAGAATTTGTGCACGAACTGACCTCTCGATTACATCCCATAAATGTTCGACAGGATTCGTATCAGGCGAACTGGGTGACTAAATCATCGCTCGAATTGAGCAGGATTGTCTTCAAACCAATTTCAAATAAATGTGGCCTGGCCATATCCGCACATTTTAATCCATAAAAATTCCATCGTTGTCTGTGGACGTGAAGTCTATGAACGGCTGCCAACGATCTCCAAGCGCCCGAACCCAACCAGGACCCTATACACTCCATGTAAACACTGGACACATCACTATGCAGCAACTACCAGCTTGCACAGTGCCTTGTTGCCAACTTGGGTTTATGGCTTCGTGAGGTCCGCGCCACACTCGGACCCTACCATCGGGTCTTACCAGCTGAATTCAGGACTCATTTGACCAGTCGTCTAAGGTCCAACCGATATGGCCGCGCACCCAGAAGAGGCACTGCAGACGATATCGTACTGTTAGCAAAGCCACTAGGGCCGGTCGCCTGCTGCCAAAGCCCATGAGCGCCAAATTTCGCCGCACTGTCCTTGTCGATACGTTCGTCATACGTCCCACATTGATTTCTGCGGTTATATCACGCATTGTTGCTTGTCTGTTAGCACTAATGACTCTACGCAAACGCCGCTGCTCTCGGTCGCTAAGTAAAGGTCGTGAGCTGATGCACTGTACGTGCTAAGAGGTAATGCCTGAAATTTGGTTTCCTCGGCGCACCCTTGACACTGTGGTTCTCAGAATACTGAATTTCCCAACCATTTCCGAAATGGCATTTCCCAGCCCCAACTATTATTTCACGTTGAAAGACTGTCAATTCCTGTCGTGCAGCCATAATAATAACGGAACTTTCCAGAGTACGAATTATAGCTCCGCCAATCCACTGCACTTTTAGGCCTTGTGTATGCAATACTACTGCCGTCTGTATACGCGCATATCGTTGTCCCACGACCTTTCCACCCCAGCGTAATGACAGACATTAACGTTCTTCACTACACGATCGTGAAAATCTTTCATTCGCCGGTGTCGGCTGACTCTTTTTGGTGACCTGCACAGCGGCATGTGAGTGGGCCATGCTGTCACGAACTCGAGTGCTTCACATTTCAAAACAGAAAGAAGCACATTTCTTTAATACACTGATCACCACCTAAGAATATACGTTCCAACAACTAATTGCTACTTACCTGCGTCGTTCAGGCGGGAAAAGACGTCGATGTTTCGGCTAATACATTGAAACACTACATATCGTCCCTCAGAGCCGAGCGTACTCCAGTTTTAAGGGTGTTATGGAACTGAAATCTTCGTTTGATGAAACTGAATTTAATTAACACATCTCCGCTAAGTATGCTCTTAAAATGTCCTTTTTGTTTGTTTATTGATTAATGGGAATATTTAAACACTAATACGATCCTAATCTCATGAAACGGTTTACATGCACAGAAAAATAATATTCCTTAACAAAACTTGTTGTAGTTAACTGCACAGTATATACTCAATGGTTTCCATCTTGTTACTAATTGCTCAGAGCTTTAGCTTCATTACAGAATATGAACAAACGAAGATATCCCATTTGAAGTCCCATGAACATTATGCACAAGATAATACGGCACATTTGATCTATGTTTGTGAACATTTTGATGATTACGACAGTTTCTAATTTACCTATAAATGTCAAGGAAATTCATGCTGTATTGGTATTCATTATGTTTCCTTTATTTTCTAATTGTAATAATAATTCTAATTTTGGTTCTATGCAGCTTTGAAGAATAATGTGCACTAAACGAGCAGTTTGCACAGCCCCACTATGTAACACATTATCATAGAGATGGAATTCTAGTTGTTCTGTAAACATTTAACAGCCCTTCACAGGTTATGTGCTCATGCTACGTGTGTTATGTACAAATCCCAATACACTATCTGCAGTGCTGACGTATGTATGTCCTTTCTTCAAGTTAAAAGGTATTTTAGAGATTTACAATATTCTTCAACTAAGCGGTTTGTCTGCAGGAATTGCAATCAAAATATAACTTTTCTTTCAATTATACATCCTTAGCAGTAAATAGAGCGTACTATTAATAGTTTCTGTAGGTGATCTATTTGGAAATCAGTGAGATCCGCTTTTTGGCATTAAGAATAACAAATCTTTGTGTTACAAAGAAAATGAATCTTCTATTTCAACTACTCCCTTCAAACTTAATCACAAAACTGTATTCTGAAGGAACAAACTGAAGGTACTCATTGGATATACATTCTAGTAAACACAATGCCTTGCATTCAAATACTAATATCAGGTGTGTACACAGGTGCGTGTATATCAAGTTACATAGGGCTTACTAATTTATTCGTAACTCTATGTGATTGTGTATGTGTATGCTTTAATCAGAAATCCTAAAAGAACAGCACACCTTATTGGATTAACACCAATACTTGCTAACAAAACAGCATCAGTGGCATTGGCAAATTGCTCTCATAGAAGTATTATTTCGGAGGTTGCTCCCCCACAACACTCCCCAAGTACTTAATAAATTAGTTATTATGAACCATCCGTCACTCTTCATCTAGTAATCTTTTCCACTATATCTAGGACATTACAGGTCCATAACCACATGAACGATTTATACTATTTATGTGACTGCATATTGATATACAGATCTTCATATCATTCACTCTCAGATTTACTGACTCTTAGCAATTCCCCAACCATTCTTAAATAGTAAATGTTCCTACTCTCCTAACACCACCTCTTCTGGAATAACTCAAAACTGGATCCAGCTGTACTTTTCCTCAGCAGTGGCGTTATCCTCCACATATTAGCTACCTATGTACATAGCACAGTCTTGGATGGGAGCAGAATATGTATTCCAGATATTGGAAATTTTTAAAATCCAATGTCATTGTCTTGCTTCTCTGTCATCTAGCAAGTAAAAAATTTACAAAACAGTAAACCCCTTTCCCAGCTAAAATTAACAAACAGTATACAACCATAAAAATTCAAAAGATGCTCCTACATTTGACTGTGACACTGATAGTCGGGTGATTGGGAGGATTCTTAGGTATTTCAGGGTAATTTTGTCTGCCACACTTCTCAATACTCCAGCACATTTCAGGCGTTATACATTTGCTTAGCAGTTTCGCTTCCTGGATCTTGTAACAGCAAGGCCAGTATAATATTCCTTTGTAGAGTAACCAATTATTCTTCTTACAATTTGCTAAACTGATTTCTGGTACAGATTTAAACTTCATTCAACACAGGATTTGTCATCTGTTCCTTGATGCTCATTTTAGCTAGTTTCCTGACACGAGAGGCACCCACATGCCTTGCTCATACTGTGGCATCAAGCAGTCAGGCCTGCAAGATGAGTGGTCTGCCAAGCGAGTGGATTCATTCTTAATTTATCGAATAACATGAACTCTCGTATGTTACTATTTAGTTACAAATTACCCTCCTGTATGAATAATACGCAACGGAAACACGGATCTGACTGTCAGTAATTTACAGAACTCTGACTGTACACTACGCACTGGCAATACTACATTTTCTTTGTGTCTTTTATTTAACGGCTTTTGTCAACACGTGGCCACCGCACTGAATATGAATGGCGCACACATGATAAATTCGGGACATTATGTCAACATACAATTGAAGGAAAAGTCCACCAATCTTTTTCTTTTCACTATCTTATTTATTCCGATAAATTCTCTAACCTAAACACACAAATTCTATAACCTACAACAATAACACATGAGAAATTCCGCCCAGTGGGCATGGCTTTACATTGGTGAATCTCTATATTATGGTCTCGTAATTTATTTAACGCTACAGTGCACTTTCTGGATAGGATGGTGGATCTTTCATTATACCTCACACTTCGACTCTCACAACCATCATCACGAAACTTTCCTCCAGATCGAGCGACACAGAAGGAACAAGCATAACCCACAAATCTTTTGAAACTACCTTGCTACTCTCCCATGCAAACCACACATACCCAAATTACATGACATACATCACACTGCAACATGAAATACAACACTAAATAGTCACAACACTATCACTTTCAGCTTTCCCACTTCAATTAATATTTATCCCAGTTTCACACGACACTGCCCCACTTTGTAATTCTACTTTCCTACTATGAACTCTGGAGATACTGTATATGCACGTCTTCCTGTGCAATGCAAGCCAAGTGGCGTTGCTGGATAGACGGCCGACTCACCTTGATTCTCTCTCAGAGTTTAAATCTAGCGTCACACGGAATCATTTCATGCAATGTAACATTAAGAACATATTCATCACACACGCGAGTCCTCAACTGATACCATGGACGAGTACTTCTCTTTATCCTTTGTCTCATACACAGATTGAGACTCACACAGTACTCACCACGTGGAAGTACTCGTCTCTAATTTCAAGTCCTGCACACGCCATTTCTTAAATATTTCAGCTTATGGTACACACGCTATTTCTTAAATATTTCAACTTATTGTACACACGCTAGTAATTCAGCTTAACTTAAGCACACGGAAGTACTTCAACTTATTGCTACACGTGGTTTCATTGTGACCGTTGGTCACTTCTGAAGATTACTACAATCCCATTAATATTACCTGCCTGACATTTAATTCTCCCCACAAAAGTTCCTGAGATAGATAAATTATTATTTCAAACTACTCTTAAATATTCCACATGCATACCAGGTCTCCACTCTTTCGTCATTACGGAGCGCAACTAAAACAGGTCTTAACAGTACAAGATCCAGCGGCAGAGTGCTGAAACATGGCCGTTCTTTTAGATTCTCTCACACCTCTGTCGAAGTGGGGGGAGCACCTTCTTACCATATTGGTCAGCCACATGTCAGGCGCTCAAAGCTCAGGCAAATTTCATCTCTTTGGTCCCACCAAAGGTGGCCAAAGGATCGACCCAAAGATGATCATATATCCACATTCACTATCTGCGGTTAGCAGACGACCATACATTCATTCATTTCACAGATCTCGCCAAACTGGATGTACGGATTTACTTTGTGGGAGTGCACATGTGATCAATTAAATAAATAAATTGCCATTCTTTCCCACACTGGTATCCGGCATCGCTGTATTAATTGAAATTGAGTTAGTTTTACACAAAAAATGTGTTGTTCTGACAAGAATAATGAAGTATGTTGTACCTATTTTCAATGTCAGGTGGTACTGTACCCTTTCAAACTAAGCGGTTTGTCTGCAAGAATTGCAATCAAAATATAACCTTTCTTTCAATTATACATCCTTAGCAGTAAATAGAGCGTACTATTAATAGTTTCTGTAGGTGATCTATTTGGAAATCAGTGAGATCCGCTTTTTGGCATTAAGAATAACAAATCTTTGTGTTACAAAGAAAATGAATCTTCTATTTCAACTACTCCCTTCAAACTTAATCACAAAACTGTATTCTGAAGGAACAAACTGAAGGTACTCATTGGATATACATTCTAGTAAACACAATGCCTTGCATTCAAATACTAATATCAGACGTGTACACAGGTGCGTGTATATCAAGTTACATAGGGCTTACTAATTTATTCGTAACTCTATGTGATTGTGTATGTGTATGCTTTAATCAGAAATCCTAAAAGAACAGCACACCTTATTGGATTAACACCAATACTTGCTAACAAAACAGCATCAGTGGCATTGGAAAATTGCTCTCATAGAAGTATTATTTCGGAGGTTGCTCCCCCACAACACTCCCCACGTACTTAATAAATTAATTATTACGAACCATCCATCACTCTTCATCTAGTAATCTTTTCCACTATATCTAGGACATTACAGGTCCATAACCACATGAACGATTTATACTATTTATGTGACTGAATATTGTTATACAGATCTTCATATCATTCACTCTCAGTTTTACTGACTCTTAGCAATTCCCCAACCATTCTTAAATAGTAAATGTTCCTACTCTCCTAACACCACCTCTTCTGGAATAACTCAAAACTGGATCCAGCTGTACTTTTCCTCAGCAGTGGCGTTATCCTACACATATTAGCTACCTATATACATGGCATAGTCTTGGATGGGAGCAGAATATGTATTCCAGATATTGGAAATTTTTAAAATCCAATGTCATTGTCTTGCTTCTCTGTCATCTAGCAAGTAAAAAATTTACAAAACAGTAAACCCCTTTCCCAGCTAAAATTAACAAACAGTATACAACCAA
The DNA here is from genome assembly GCF_021461385.2 of Schistocerca piceifrons. Taxonomy (NCBI): domain Eukaryota; kingdom Metazoa; phylum Arthropoda; class Insecta; order Orthoptera; family Acrididae; genus Schistocerca; species Schistocerca piceifrons. Next base: position 138,247,372 of record NC_060148.1, on the reverse strand, counting down.
AAAAATTCAAAAGATGCCTCTACATTTGACCGTGACACTGATAGTCGGGTGATTGGGAGGATTCTTAGGTATTTCAGGGTAATTTTGTCTGCCACACTTCTCAATACTCCAGCACATTTCAGGCGTTATACATTTGCTTAGCAGTTTCGCTTCCTGGATCTTGTAACAGCAAGGCCAGTATAATATTCCTTTGTAGAGTAACCAATTACTCTTTTTACAATTTGCTAAACTGATTTCTGGTACAGATTTAAACTTCATTCAACACAGGATTTGTCATCTGTTCCTTGATGATCATTTTAGCTAGTTTCCTGACACCACTGTTATTGTCACCTCACTTTATATAATAAATTCTAAACTTTGTGCTTGGCACAAGCAAGCTCTGGGCTTCCTTATAACCGATAGTTATCTGTGTAATGTGATGGTCATAATATTCCTAATACCTGTAATATATTTCATTTCAAAATTGAATTTCTATTGAACTTCCTGTATAATTCCATTAATCTAATTAATACAGGGCTATTACAAATGATTGAAGCGATTTCATAAATTCACTGTAGCCCCATTCATTGACATATGGTCACGATACACTACAGATACGTAGAAAAATTCATAAAGTTTTGTTCGGCTGAAGCCGCACTTCACGTTTCTGCCGCCAGAGCGCTCGTGATTGCAGTGAGACAAAATGGCGACAGGAGTTGAGAAAGCGTATGTTGTGCTTGAAATGCACTCACATCAGTCAGTCATAAGAGTGCAACGAGACTTCAGGACGAAGTTCAACAAAGATCCACCAACTGCTAACTCCATTCGGCGATGGTATGCGCAGTTTAAAACTTCTGGATGTCTCTGTAAGGGGAAATCAACGGGTCGGCCTGCAGTGAGCGAAGAAACGGTTGAACGTGTGCGGGCAAGTTTCACGCGTAGCCCGAGGAAGTCGACGAATAAAGCAAGCAGGGAGCTAAACGTACCACAGCCGACGGTTTGGAAAATCTTACGGAAAAGGCTAAAGCAGAAGCCTTACCGTTTCCAATTGCTACAAGCCCTGACACCCGATGACAAAGTGAAACGCTTTGAATTTTCCGCGCGGTTGCAACAGCTCATGGAAGAGGATGCGTTCTGTGCGAAACTTGTTTTCAGTGATGAAGCAACATTTTCTCTTAATGGTGAAGTGAACAGACACAATGTGCGAATCTGGGCGGTAGAGAATCCTCACGCATTCGTGTAGCAAATTCGCAATTCACCTAAAGTTAACGTGTTTTGTGCAATCTCACGGTTTAAAGTTTACGGTTCCTTTTTCTTCTGCGAAAAAAACGTTACAGGACACGTGTATCTGGACATGCTGGAAAATTGGCTCATGCCACAACTGGAGACCGATAGCACCGACTTCATCTTTCAACAGGATGGTGCTCCACTGCACTTCCATCATGATGTTCGGCATTTCTTAAACAGGAGATTGGAAAACCGATGGATCGGTCGTGGTGGAGATCATGATCAGCAATTCATGTCATGGCCTCCACGCTCTCCCGATTTAACCCCATGCGATTTCTTTCTGTGGGGTCATGTGAAAGATTCAGTGTTTAAACCTCCTCTACCAAGAAACGTGCCAGAACTGCGAGCTCGCATCAACGATGCTTTCGAACTCATTGATGGGGACATGCTGCGCTGAGTGTGGGAGGAACTTGATTATCGGCTTGATGTCTGCCGAATCACTAAAGGGGCACATATTGAACATTTGTGAATGCCTAAAATAACTTTTTGAGCTTTTGTATGTGTGTGCAAAGCATTCTGAAAATATCTCAAATAATATAGTTATTGTAGAGCTGTGAAATCGCTTCAATCATTTGTATTAACCCTGTATATTGTGAATTACTTCACTATTCCTTAAGAAGGAAGGAGTTTAGTGATCAGTATTCACTACAGCTTTATTGCCAGCTTTAAGACCCTTAAATAATTTTAAGTTCTAGGTAACTGCAAGTGCCTCTTTCTCAGTCATTCAACAATTAAGGTCACCTTCATTTAGTATTTGAGTGGCAAAAGCTATGCTACAGATGTTATTCTGTGCATTGCTTAAATCTCCCAGGAAGGCTTCATGTGCTAATTCATAATCCTAAGCATTAGTTGAAACCCTCAATATTTCGTCCAGATTGCTATAGTGTAACAATTTTGTCCAGTGCAAGGTTCTCCCTGATTTGGGCAAAAACTTTCCTGTCCTTGTCACTCCATTGCCAGTAAGATCTCTGTATCAAAAACTGCATAATAGTGGATTATTGATTTGATTCATTCATAGAAATCTCCTGAGATATTAACTATTTGCTTTTTGCTCCCTAGGTATGGGCATTAAGCAATTGCCTCCACCTTCTGGGCATTACCTCAGATTTCTCTAGAATCTATTATGTATACAAAAAGTTTATGCTAAAGAGAGATTTAGATAGGTTCATTGCAATGTGTACTTGTTTAAAATTATCAAATACCTCTATCACTAAAGCTGTATTAATTGACGATTTTTCAGACATAATAAGCAAATCATCAATATACAGAATAATACTTTGCACTAATTTATAGCCTAATCCCAAATTTAAGGCTCACATGAACACTGGTACTGGCACATTTAAACCAAAGGGTAACACTAAATTGATAAGACCGTCCTTTGAAAATAAAAGCTGGGTATGGTTGTGACTAAGGATGGAGGCACTTATCAATAACTGGTAGTAAGATCTATACTACTGATATATATCACATCATTTAAATAGGCCACTAATTCTTCTGTAGGAAGGGACTTGTCCTTATTCATTTCCATTGTTTTGATTTATAGTCTTTGTATCCGAAATCTTTACATCTGAAATTAACTGAATCCCTCATTGGGCTTTCTAAACGCTAATAGTTGATTACAATATTCACTTTGTGATTTTTCTATTATTCCTTGTTATAACGTTTTCCCAAATTCGATAACTGCAGATGGCTTAAAAGTCATGGGCATAGGATATCATTTTTTTAAATGGTTTATTGTCTTGAATACATTTACACTCACACCTTTTCTATCAGTGGAAAATGTTTTTGTCAGAACACAAAAAGAGGAATATATTCATCTGTAAAATACTCTGACAGGCAAGTGCGAAACCTGCTGCCCCAATCTTCTTTCCGTCTACTTTAACAAGAATTTTGGCAAGTGAACTTATTCATGCTGTTTTAACACAAGACACTTTAAATAATTTTATCCAATCTACCTCACAGTAAAGCCTTCGTACGCAGCATCTCTCTCACACAGCCACTGCCTATATTCGCCTGTCTGCCACTGTCTTCTTTTTCTCCCACTGACATGCAGTATATTGCACTGCCATTATCTCCACTCTCACTTACATTGTCTCCCTTTGTCTTTCTCTCCTTTCTCTGATACTCTCTTTCAGCACAAAAAAGTGTGAATGTGTTTGTATGCCAAAATTTTTCGTTAGTAACATGAAATAAGAATTGAGGTAGCTAGTTGCCCACTTTTCTGTCAGAGTCTTGCAAAGAGGAACATATTCACATTTTCTGTGAATTTTTCCGCTGGTTCCTTTCTTTTTCCTGCTACAATAAATGTGCTGCTTATATAAAACGATTTCTATAGGTTAGTAGTTGTTTTGACGCTTTATATATGTATACTTCGACACATTTATATATTTTGAGGCACATAAACAGCAAAGAAGTATGCATAATATGAGGGTAACAGAAAATCGTTGGCTTGACATTTTTCTGACAACAATTACCATGGCAGGAGGGGGCACTAGGACAAGAGATATGGAAAACAGTACCACTCAATTTGGCTCTGAGCACTATGGGACTTAACATCTACGGTCATCAGTCCCCTAGAACTTAGAACTACTTAAACCTAACTAAGCTAAGGACATCACACAACACCCAGTCACCATGAGGCAGAGAAAATCCCAGCAGTACCACTCCCAAAGAGAAAACCACGCACACTGTAACTGTGGCTGCATGGTACGGCGCATAGTGAGCCGCAGTCTCTGTAGCAACGTAATGGAATAAATGGTCTCTAACATGGAAGCCCTGCATTTCTGGACATAAGTTTATTAGAACTCTTCTGTTCCATATCCTCTCATCCATCAATCCCTAGAGTTTGTGTACGGTGAAAAAAATCACCCTGTGTAGCCTGAATGGCATAATTATCCTGTGGAACTGAACTATCAGATATTTCAGAAGACAAACACTGTAACAAAGTACTTGCAGTTTATCAACAACTCTCGTGACCATGCCAAAAAGAAAACGACATGCCCAGCCAAGTAACTGTAATTTGAGTTCCTAATCTACAAAGTCTCATGATACAAACATATATAATCTGAAATGGGACGAATTATTGTACACAACTAGCGTATCAGGTGTTGCAAAACGCGAGGAGTGCAACAAAATACGTGCAGTTTCTCAGCAACTGCCGCTGCATCGAGGAACAGAAGATGTCCGAGTTTTGGGGGCTGGTCACCTTAAAACCTTGTGGATAGAAACGCATTGGTCGGATATTAAGGAATTTCTTATAGGTTACAGGCATGCATACATTGGCTTCCTCAGCAGGAATTTTGCCCTAGCAGCCGCAAAAGGGTTCAACCGCTCTATGTCCCTCGAAGAACAATGTTCGCGATAATGAATCTCTGGCTGACCCATCAAAATTAGACAACAAAGCAAAATTATTAATGGGCAACATAGGTGATCCATATGTGGGACCTGTAGCTAGGCCATTAATAATGGAGAGTTGTTAGTAGTGTTAGTAGTAGTAGCTTTACTCATCCCTAGATCTCTTTTTACAAGGATATAGGACATGTCAAAGTATTTAAGAGTTTAGTGAAATTTAAAATAAGCTAATTCGTATACACATACATTTACAGACACCTAGTTAGGGACAATCATTAGATTTATTCCTGGTATACAATACTTTTTTTTGCAAACAACTTATTAAATAATGTAATGGCTCACTGTTCACTCATATCTCACTATCAGTCACTGCACGCACAATACACACATTGTTTCATAACACTTCACTCACTACACACACACACACACACACACACACACACACACACACACACACACACACACCGGTGATCTCTGGGCCGTTTTCTGTACCACAACTTCGCATTTGCTAGCCAGAAAAACTGAGTCAGCATCCTTCTATAATGAGTGAGATGTTGAGCTCAGAAGGAAGAGGTGTTACTACTGTGCAGTGCATATCTTGAGGGTACGTTTTTTTCTAGAAAAAGAAAAAAGAAGGAAAAAAACATAGTGCAAAGGTGTTACATGGAATGTTGGATGTTTTATAATCACTATTATTATTTATTTGTCTAACATTTCTCTTTACCAAACCCCTACTTTGTTTTATAGAAGTAGTCCTTCAACACATAAAATGTATTGCATAACAGGTACTTTTTAGCTACCCTTTTAAATAAGTGTATTTTTGCAATTTCTTTTATGTATTTTGGTAATTTATTGTACAGTGTCATTCCTTGGTAGAAGATGCTGTTTTGAGTTTTATGTTTATTTTTTCTTGGCAAATGTAAGGTGAGTCTAGCTCTTGTTCCATGGTCATGGAGAGAACTGTTGTCCGCAGCTCGTGGTCGTGCGGTAGCGTTCTCGCTTCCCGCGCCCGGGTTCCCGGGTTCGATTCCCGGCGGGGCCAGGGATTTTCTCTACCTCGTGATGACTGGGTGTTGTGTGATGTCTGTAGGTTAGTTAGGATTAAGTAGTTCTAAGTTCCAGGTGACTGATGACCGTAGATGTTAAGTCCCATAGTGTTCAGAGCCATTTTTTTGAACAGAACTGTTTGTGCAGTAATTACCAATGTTATTTTTGATGTGAACAACTGACTGGTAAATGTATTCAAACGAAGCAGTTAAAATCCCCAGCGTTTTGTACAGATCTTTACAATGGGCTTTACTACCACTTTTAGTTACGATTCTTATGGCTCTTTTCTGGAGTTTGAAAACTGTGTTCATATTTTGTGCATTTGTTCCCCTACAAAAGAATGCCATAGCTATGAATTGAGTGTACATGTGAATAATATGTAACTAAAAGACACTGCATGTTACACACTGATGATAGGATTCTAAGGGCATAACATGCTGATGACATCCTGCTTGCAAGTACCTTGGTTTGTTCACACCACTTCAACTAAGAATCAATATTTATTCCTAGAAATTTTGAATTTTTTACACAGTCTATAGAGATGCCATGTAAGTTCAATTTAACAATTTAACATTGTCATTTTCCCTCTTCAAACAGAAATTCATGGCATTAGTTTTCTTTATGTTCAATGTCACTTTATTGCTTTTTGAGCAATTGTAAACTTCCTTGAGGGATTCATTTGCTTTCTCTGCAAGGAGTTTTCTTGTTTTCTCAGTGACAATGATATTGCTGTCTTCAGCAAAGAGAATTTTTTCGCCATGAGTAACACTACTGGAAAGTCACTGTTGGTCCTAATACGCTACCTTGCAGAACCCCTATATTAATGTATTTTCGTTCTGATAAGTGTTTTACTAGATATTTAGACCTATTTGAAGTATGTGTTATCTCTGCTCTTTGTACCCTATCTGCCAGGTATGATCGAAACCAGTCCTTAGGTACCCATCTTATTCCTAATGCTTTTAATTTATTTAATATGACCTTGTGGTCGACTGTATCAAAGGCCTTAGTAAGATCCAAAAGTATGCCTGTGACACACTCATCTTTGTCAAGAACATCAGTTTGAGAATTCTACTATGGCTGACTCTGTATTTTTGCCACTTTGGAAACCAAACTGTGATTCGCATAAAAGATTGTATTTATTCAGGTACTTCATTAATCTGTATTTCATACTTGCTTCTATTATTTTTGAGAATGGTGACAGCAGGGAAATGGGCCAGTAATTTCCTATGACTTCTGCATTACCTTTCTTAAGCAAAGGTGAAGTGAGGCCACTGGGTAAGTGGGGCCACTGGGTAAATCTTTTATGGCGAGAGGAATTAATAAGGAATTACTAAAAGAGTGAATTTAATTATAGCTTGTGTATTTTTTGCATAGATTCTCCAATCACGACGTCTAGAGAATGCAACCAAGGCAGATTTACAGTGGATAGGTAAACTGTCCTGATTTGCTAAGGTGCGATATGACAGCACACACACGCTATGAAGTTTATTCTGGCCAGTATCGCCAACAGTATGGTAGTGCACATACCAGTCAATTCACAGAGGTCAGTTTGGTCCCCCATAGGTTAAAGAAGAATTTACAGCAAGGTAAGTGTATTCTACTTTATAGTCATTATTCATGGGTAGTAGTTATTTCCAACGGCCTTGCCGCAGTGGGAACACCAGTTCCTTTCAGATCACCAAAGTTAAGCGCTATTGGGCTGGGCTAGCACATGGATGGGTGACTATCTTGTCTGCCAAGCGCTGTTGGCAAGCAGGGTGCACTCAGCCCTCGTGAGGCAAACTGAGGAGCTACTTGACTGAGAAGTAGCGGCTCCCATCTAGAAAACTGACATATGCCCAGGAGAGCAGTGTGCTGACCATCCCCCCCTCCCCCCCCTGTAGGGGCCTTTTCGGACGGAGTTTAGTTTAGTTTGGTTTTTAGCAAGTTATTACTGTAATTTTGTAGAAGATGAAGCAGGGATGTGTAGGTAAAAGCAAATCAAGCAGTAGTGTAAGGATGCCACACTAATAGCCACTATCTACCACACAGTGGAGTTAAAAGCTGCTACCTAGGAATAAGTTGCTGGCCAAGTCAGAGCAAAGCATGAACGCAAATCTCAGTGTGTGTGCCAAGTACAAACAGAACAACAAAGGAAGTGTAGCTGGTGTAAAGGAAAACAGTGACACTGTGAGTGAAGTACAGGATTATAGTGAATACGCCAGAGCTTATGTTGCAGTTGGTTCACAGACAGGAATATCGAGGGCCACTTCTTCCTATGGGGAAAGAAGTGTAATGCTATGGGTCACAGCCATAGACCGTGTCGTATCTATGACATCATCAGCTGTTTCCAGCGTCCTCGGTTAGGAAAATGCCAAATCCAGCTGTAGCAACCCTCCACCACGTGCCTGCTTCCACTTCAACTTCCTTCCGCATTGTTGCAGCCAGAATCTAGGACATGGTGTCGTTTATGGTTGACACAGAAACGTTATGACTTCCTGATGGTCAGTGCCAGACAGCAGTAGTTAACCCTTGTTCGCATAACAGTGGGCTTATAGACCCGACATCGTTCATTTTCATAAAAATATAGAATTAAAATTAGTTTATTGTAGTTGATGTCCTGTGTAAACTACGGAAATACAACTGACTTTCTTGAGAAGAGACATTATTTGTTGGAACTCAGATTACTTATTTTATATTTTCAGTTTTGCAATGCTACATGTCTAATGCAAGGCAGTTGTCTTTTAGATCACTTAGCAAACGAACTGTCTGTCCTATAGTATATTTATTTTTTATCTGAATGCTGTGTTAAAGTACTCACTCGTAGCTACATTTCTGTTAACAACTGTCAATTTGCTATAATTATACTATTTTTTGAGACATTGGAAGTACGGCAAAAGCTACAACCGAATGCAGTTTTGAATGTAAGTGTATTCCTCATTACATAGACAGATAGGTCCTTCACTTTACGACCACATAATTGCTACCTCCATAAAATACCCAGGAGCATGCATACAGAGCGAGTTGGATTGGAACGATCACAGATTAATCGCGAATAAGGCAGATGCCAGTCTGAGATTCATTGGAAGAAAGCCCAGAAAATCTAGCCCATCAGCAAAGGAAGTAGCTCACGCTTTCGACAAATACTTTAGTATTGCTCGTCGATCTGGGATCCATACCAGACAGGACTGATAGAGGAAATGGAGGAGATAGAAATAAGAGCGGTGCATTTCGTTACAGGTTCATTTAATAAGTACACAAGCCTCACGGATATGACCAGTCAGCCCCAGCACACAAGCCACCCTGCGTAACGGTGTGGTTTACTGTATAGTCGTGGTGCGGGAAGCTGCCGCAGCTGCGGCCATCGCTCAGCCTGCTCTCGGTGTAGCCCCAGCGCCACCTTTGCTCTGGAGTTCCTGGATAGGAAATCAGCAAGAGCAACGGCCTTCCACCTGTCAGGCTAGCGGGTCAGGTCTGCAACAACAAGATCAGCAGCAGCAGCAGCGAGAGCCATCACCACAGCCAGGCTGCTCTCACTGGCCTGACCCAGTAGCAACACCTCCTACTCCATCATCTTATCCCCTCCAGAATCAGCGTCAACTAAAGGTGTGTGTGGCTTGGCACATACCCCTGAACACCTTGCTGTAACCACTTTTGGCAATGGGGTGGACACCGTCATCACCTACTTAGTAGTAGCAATGTTCTTTTACTGAAGAAAATCAGAGTAGTAACACCATACCACGATTACAATACTCGGTGATTGCGGACACCATTGAGGTGCGAATCTCCTTCACTAGCATCGACAATTCGGCAGGAGGGCGCCGCAGCCTTGTCGGATTTCTACGAGCGTGCCTTACCGTCGTGGAAACGGAGTTCCTTAAGGGTGTTAATGATCTGCAGATCTGCAGTATCCTGCCATTAAATGGATCAAACTGTCGCATCCCCCCACCCACCAATGCTGCCTCTGGAGTTGAAGGCACAAGTCTTCATTATCTTTGGGAGGATAATGCTGTGATAACGCCAAGCATATCAATCACTGAGTGGTTTCGTGAGACCCAGTTGTGAGCTATACTGGCCCAGTTTTTCTGGATGGAAGTTATGGGGTCAGCTAAAACACTCAGCCACTGGACTTCCATATACATGTCTATGATACAGTAAATGGAGAGTCTAGCTGTACTGAGTTACCTAAAGATATAGCGAATAAGAAAGCATGCATTAATGTCAAAAATGAAAAAGCCTTGTTTTGAATGGTCAATCCTGGCTTGCAAAAGAAATTTTACAAAAGGTCTGTAGTGTACAGATAGATACCATTTTCGTAAAAATACTATCCCTGGAGGGCCTAACTTTGATGTTATCGAGTTCCCCATTAAGATCGAGAACATACCTAAATTTGAGGCTCAGAATACTGGAATATCAATTCATGTTTATGGCTTGGAGAAATGCACGTCAGATGAGCAGAACAGGTATATAGTCATCAGCCTCCTCCATTTATCACAATTTGGCACTGATTCTAAGATGCCTGAGCCGACCGTTGTGGACGAGCGGTTGTAGGCGATTCAGTGCGGAACCGCGCTGCTGCTACTGTCGCAGGTGCGAATCCAGCCTCGGGCATGGATATGTATGATGTCCTTAGGTTAGTTACGTTTAAGTAGTTCTGTCTAGGGGACTGGTGACCTCAGATGTTAAGTCCCATAGTGTTTAGAGCCATTTGAACCACTTTTAGGATGCATGTAAACATGGTCTTATTCTATGATGAGAAAACTAAGGAGAAAGACAATTATCATTTTGTTTGGATCAAAGACATGTCCCATTTTCTCGTCTCCAGATGAGTAAAAATAAGGGTAAAGAAAATAGGGGTACATAACATATTTGCATAAGGTCCCTCAATGCATTTTCGAGAAGCGAGTATTTAGTAAGCATCTGGGAGATTGTGCTTCCAAGGACCCTGTAGGTGTTACTGTGTTTACTGAGGAAAACAGGTTCATAAAGTTTAGGAATGCCAATCATCAGGAGTGATGTCTGTTTGTGATATATGCCAACTTTGAATGCATCCTTGCTCCTGTGACACGCTGTGCAAGTGACCCTCCAGCCTCAGATACTGCATTTATAGAACAACATGTATCATATGTTCTGTGTTCCAAATGGTATCATCCTATGTTTCAAGTCTAAACCACTAGAAATCTTATGTCAGGGACAATCCTGCAGTTGGCTTCTCACTGAGCTAGAAAAACTTTCATAGGAGTTTAATAAGCTTTACCACGACAATGTTCCCATGATGAAATCTCAGGAAAATGAAGATTTGTACAATAACATGGTTGACTGTCAAGTTTGTGGGCTGCCGTTAGGTAAAAAAAACAGAAACTCCTCATAGGGACCACTGTCATCGTACAGGGAAGTTCCGTGGCGCAGCTCACAAGACGAGGAATTTGAAGTACCAGTGACCAAGGCAGATACCATAATTTAAGTGGCTACGCACTTACTTTCTTGTTGAGTACTTGGCTAAAATGGCTGGGAGAAAAATTAGTTCGGTGTCCTGCCTGATAATGTCGAGAAATATATTTCATTCTCCAAACGAATGATGGCAAGACTCACACTCTGCTTCCTTGACTCGCTTCGTTTTATGCAGAGACCACTCCAGAAACTTGTTAAACTCAACCTCAGGAGGATATGCACATCACTAGAGCTGCTTTTCCCTATGAGAAAAAGTTTCAACCTGTGGCTAGGAAGGGGGTTTTCCCACACAATTATCTGGATATCATGGCAAAACTCAACGAAACCAGGCTACATATCTTAAGTGCGTTCTCCAGCAATGTAACAGTCGATGCCATAATGGATGCAGATTATGAATATACCATGAATATCTGATGGGAATTCAGCATCTCCACTTTAGGACAGTATACACAGATTTACCTGGATACAGACGTGAGCTTGCTTGCAGATGTTTTCGAGAAATTTCATAGTCTATGCATGACCACACATTCTCTGTATCCCTCCCTTTGTCAGATGGCACCTGGGTTGTATTGGGTCGCAATGAATCAGGAAACGAAACGCAGCATGAAATTATTGACTGGTTCCAACATGTTTCTTTTCTTTGAGTGAGAGATTCATGGGGGAGTTTGCTAATGTGTCCACAGGCACACCAAGGGAATTAGCTCACAGATGGGTGACAGGTTCAATGCATCCTTTGATTAGAATTACATCATGAACCTGGATATAAAATCTTATACAGGCATGCCATGCAGCGATCACTGCCAACTGGCGAGTTGCAATAGGTGCCCAGACAAATGCAGGGGATTAGTTGGAAAAATCAAGGGCAGTATGGCAGCTGCTGCTGATTTAGGATACAGGGTGGAGGCAGAACTCACATACCCTATTAGTTTGAATGATGCACAATCTGGTTTGCCACTGTTTCCAGAGCAGCTAATTCTGCGAGGATGCTCCACCCCAAAACTGAGGACAACACTGGGCAATGAGGAGAAATATATTATTTACTATTACAATTCCAGCAGTTTCTAAGCTTGGGGATGGAGCTGGTTAGAATCACTCAGGCTACCTCCTTCAAGATTTCTACCTGGCTGAAAGAGTATATTCATTTGAATACAAGACAGAGAGCTTCCATGATGTGTGCCCTTAAGAAGGACTTTTATAAATTAATGAATAATTCAATTTTTGCCAAAACAATGGAGAATTTGAGAGATCGTCGTGAAATTTTGATTGCAACTGAATTGGATGGGCGTTATGCCGTAAGAGAATGCATTGCCGAACCGAATTTTAAGTGGGTCGCCATATTCAATGAGAGCTTTTTTGCTGTGAAGATGGGGAAGACTGCAGTGGATCTTATGAAAGTTATTTACATGCAGATGTGTGTACTGGACTTATCCATATTCCTCTCGTTCCACTTTCATTATGAGTTAGGGAAAACTTATTTCGCAGATCCAAAGTTACTTTATCTAGATACAGGTAGCTTCATCTATTGGATGAAGAACTGTGATCCTGATGAGGTAATGAGGTACCATGGTAACGAATACGGCATATTCTCATACAAAGCCCACAATCCTTATGGTATAGTTCCACAGAAAAAGAAGATTATTGGCTTTATGAAAGATGAGGTGAATGTATTGCCAATTGTGGAGTTTTTAGGTCTGTAATCAAAAATGTATGCGTATCACACATTGGAAGGTGCCACCTAAATATTTATTTGTATAAACTCTATGTGTAGTGCATCACGCAAATAGAATAGTTTTTAAGTTTCGCCTTCCAGTAACTGTCCAAGAATGGATAGTTGTTAAGTATATATAGCTCACAGTCCATCACAATTTTTGTAAAACATTTGCTATGGGACTGTGGAATTTAGTTGCAGTAAAAAAGTTCCCCTGTGTTAGTTTTTACCGTAGATTTATATATCTGGGAAATTGTGAATATTCACTTCCATTGCTACTGGTAAATTGTAGAAATATTCTCAACCACTGTTGCTGCTGGGAGGTTTTTTTCCCTAGTTATTAGTACTAGCATGTAAGTTAAAAGTCTCTCTGCACTGAAGTATCAGAGCCAAATTGTGTCTCAAGAACTCAACTGTACCTCAAGAAATGACCTATACCTCAAGAACTGAACTGTATCTCAAGAACTGAACTGTCTCTCAAAACTCAAATTGTTTGTGTGTGAACTGAACAAATGAAAAACTCGTTACTATATATATCTTCATTGTTATTTACAAACAACCTATCCCCTATTTCGTTGTGTATATAAAAGACATGCAGGACACTAATTACATTAGTTGTGAAGATGAAGGTGAAGTTTAACATGTATGAGGGCAGTTCAATAAGTAATGCAACACATTTTTTTTTCTGAAACAGGGATTGTTTTATTCAGCATTGAAATACACCAGGTTATTCCCCAATCTTTTAGCTACACAACACTATTTTTCAACGTAATCTCCATTCAATGCTACGCCTTACGCCACCTTGAAATGAGGGCCTGTATGCCTGCACGGTACCATTCCACTGGTAGATGTCGGAGCCAACGTCGTACTGCATCAATAACTTCTTCATCATCCGCGTAGTGCCTCCCACGGATTGCGTCCTTCATTGGGCCAAACATATGGAAATCCGACGGTGCGAGATCGGGGCTGTAGGGTGCATGAGGAAGAACAGTCCACTGAAGTTTTGTGAGCTCCTCTCGGGTGTGAAGACTTGTGTGAGGTCTTGCGTTTTCATGAAGAAGGAGAAGTTCGTTCAGATTTTTGTGCCTACGAACACGCTGAAGTCGTTTCTTCAATTTCTGAAGAGTAGCACAATACACTTCAGAGTTGATCGTTTGACCATGGGGAAGGACATCGAACAGAATAACCCCTTCAGCGTCCCAGAAGACTGTAACCATGACTTTACCGGCTGAGGATATGGCTTTAAACTTTTTCTTGGTAGGGGAGTGGGTGTGGCGCCACTCCATTGATTGCCGTTTTGTTTCAGGTTCGAAGTGATGAACCCATGTTTCATCGCCTGTAACAATCTTTGACAAGAAATTGTCACCCTCAGAGACATGACGAGCAAGCAATTCCGCACAGATGGTTCTCCTTTGCGCTTTATGGTGTTCGGTTAGACAACGAGGGACCCAGCGGGAACAAACCTTTGAATATCCCAACTGGTGAACAATTGTGACAGCACTACCAACAGAGATGTCAAGTTGAGCACTGAGTTGTTTCATGGTGATCCGTCGATCATCTCGAACGAGTGTGTTCGCACGCTCCGCCATTGCAGGAGTCACAGCTGTGCACGGCCGGCCCGCACGCGGGAGATCAGACAGTCTTGCTTGACCTTGCGGCGATGATGACACACACTTTGCCCAACGACTCACCATGATTTTGTCCACTGCCAGATCACCGTAGACATTCGGCAAGCGCCTATGAATATCTGAGGTGCCCTGGTTTTCCGCCAAAAGAAACTCGATCACTGCCCGTTGTTTGCAACGCACATCCATTACAGACGCCATTTTAACAGCTCTGTACAGCGCTGCCACCTGTCGGAAGTCAATGAAACTATACGAGACGACGCGGGAAAGTTTGAAAATATTCCACAAGAAATTTCTGGTTTTTTCAACCAAAATTGGCCGAGAAAAAAAATGTGTTGCATTACTTATTGAACTGCCCTCGTAAGATAACAAAATGTATAGAATGGTTGCATGAGATATGCCTGTCGTGTTGCACATATTGGGTTATGGGAGCAGATGGCACGTGACTGTGTCTGCTTCCACATACATACAGCAAACATGTCTAAAATTATATCTCCTATGCATGAAGAAAACTATAGACATAGTATCTGAGTAAAACTGTATACTATCAAAGTGGAAACAGGGTGAAAATATGCAGACTTTGAGATGAAAATTTTTCACATAACTTAACACATATTTTACATTTTCATACGCAGACACAACACTATTTTTCACACATTTTCTTCTGTGTCTTGAGTCGACAGAGAGGAGGACACCCGTAGACTTCCAGGTCTTGAATAGCAGCAGACTTGAATATTCGACATATCCATGTGATCATCTCTTTCCTCTTCACATAGATGATGGTATCAGAGTGGTTGAATAATAGAAGCGACGTCACTACATCTTTATATGGTACTCCAGGATCATCCCAGTGAATTCCAAAGTAGAAATATGTTAAGGGGAGCCGGAGGTGGTCAAATCCAAAAAACTACGATTCCTTTTTTTTTTTTTTTTTGCTACCAAAAACTAATTGGAACATTCTTCTTTAATGTAAATTTATTGTTCTACTCGCCCCAGAAGTGGAGTTATTACCATTTTCCCCCACGCCTGAAGAGGAAATGGGCGGCCGCTGAATGCATCTAACACCCTCTCATGACTTCCTGGCGAACTGCTTGGGATTTTCTCGGCCCGTTACGCATACAGCGCCTTATGTTACGCATACAGCGAGTGTGCAAGGATTGGCTACATTGTTTTCTGTGACAAATGAAGCGCTAAGAGCGCAGAACATCGTCTCTTTGCTGTTTGCCGTTTCGAATTAATTCAGTGTTGCGCCTGTAGTTGGTAGTATTACACTTCTTGTGTAAAGCGTTGTTCTGGTTACGATGCCACATTTTAGTAAACGTGTATATAAGAAGAGGAAGAACGTAGGGAAAATAAAATTAACAGTAATACGAAGTTGCGATACTACAATTACTGAAACAGTGCATTCTTCTGCTAAGCAACACATGGCCGGCCATAGCCCTGTGACATCTTCTAGCAAGAAGCTGACTGGTGGAAGTGACAGATTTCATGAATATTTTAGTGACAGTGATGATATTAACGAAGTACTGAATATTGGATTATTATCTTCTGTGCTGAAAGAAAGTGTTCTGTGCAAAATGTGTTCAAGTGTAGGAGTGGGACTAGAGATAACAAAGCACTTTGGTTTAGCTTGTGAAATGAAGTGACTTTCTACAATTCACATGCCAGTCTCTTTGGTGAAAACGGACGATCTAGAGTGTTTGATGTGAATGTTCGACTAGTGTATGGTCTTCAATCCATTGGAAAAGGGTCTGCTGCTGGTAAACTGTTTTGTGGTATTATGAACTTGCCATCGCCTCCAAGTAAATTTTGGTACTACTGTGAACTGGTAGGCTCCTCCGTTGAAGATGTGGATTTGAAAACCATGAAGGAAGCAGTGGAAGAATCTGTAGAAGTGAACGGTGGTTCTAGGGATTTGGTAGTGGCATTAGATGGTTCCTGGCAAAAGAGGGGTCATAAATCCCTGAATGGGGTTGTAACTGCTACTTGTGGTGATAGTGCAAAAGTGATAGATGTTGCAATATTATAAAAACATTGTAGGTGCAAAAATAAAATCAAAGGAGAGCACAGTGGAACCTGTGAGGCAAATTCTAGTGGATCAAGTGGAGCAATGGAAGTGGATGGAGTGAAACAAATTTATGAACGTTCAGTTCCCAGATACAACGTTAGGTACAAATACTACCTTGGGGATGGTGACTCCAAAGGTTTCAAGACTATAGAGGAACTGAAACCAAATGGAAATGAATTTGTAGTTGAAAAGTTGGAATGCATTGGGCATGTGCAAAAGCGTATGGTGCACGGCCTTGAAGGCTCAAACAAACTTTGGGTTCAAGTAGGCTCAGTGATGGAAAGATAATAGGAGGGAGAGGAAGGCTTACTGATGAGGTGATTGAACGTCTGCAGAGATACTATGGGTATGCTATAAGGCAAAATACTAGTAATGTTAGTGACATGCGAAAAGCAGTGTGGGCATTGTTCCTTCATACTGCCTCTTCCAATGAATACCCTCAACACAGCCTATGCTCAAAAGATTCCTGGTGCAAATATAATGCTAAACAGGACTATGATCACAAACATGATTTGCCAGCAGCTGTGGTAAATGCAATAAAACCAATTTTTCATGACTTAGCACAGCCAGAATTGTTACACAAATGTCTACACGGAAAGACGCAGAATCCTAATGAGAGCATAAACAATTTGATTAGGAAAGTGATTCCTAAAAGGGTGTTTGTAAGCATAAAAACACTGCACTTTGGCATTTATGATGCAATAGCAACCTACAACCAAGGGAACAGTGTGAAGTGTGAAGTTCTGAAGGCATTAGGATTTACAGCTGGGGTAAACACTGTACGAGCACTAAGAAATATTGACAGAGAAAGGATAAAAGGAGCAGAAAGAAGAGAAATGCATATGAAGTATGATGGAACAACAGGCCAGAAAAGAAGACAGAAGAGGAAGCTTTTGGAGGATGAAGAAGAAGACCCTGATAATTCATCCTTTAGTGCAGGAATGTATTGAGAAACTTTGATAGCCATTTCCTGTAAATTGGAATTTTTCGAATATAAGGAACATTTTCTCAAAATCCACTCAAGCTAGAGAGATAAAATTTTTATACAGCACTCCTAGTGGTCAACCTTACATTGTAACACAGCCATTTGGCAATATGTTCAGTAGTTTCATTTCAGTTTAATTATAAAGCAATTATTTGTAAAAAAATTTGGGTCATTAATAAAAAAAATAATTGGAAGGAAACTAGAAAAGATACTCCAAAATCCCTCTGTCATAACTGCAATTCTAAACCACTCTATGTGTAAAAAAAAATTCAAATTTTCTATTTTGTAGTTTATTCATAAATGTTCCTCAAACTTAGTGATTTTAACATGGGCAGCATAAGCACCTCCGGCTCCCCTTAATCACTTGCACCCCTTTGTGTATTATCACACTTCACATCTTAGAAAGACCTTGGTGATACAATGTTTGCTGAGAATGTCTCTATTATAGCTGCATCTTCTTGTGTATGCTACGAATGAAACATCTTCAACTATGTACTGTCTACACTCATTGTCATAGAAACCCTGAGCATTTGCAATGATGTTCAAACCTTGAAATACCATTGTGGAATGCTCTGTGTATGGCGCAGCACATGTTCATTTGTACAGCTTGCTACACAACGCAGGTGAGCGGGCAGTAGTTGACCACAAGGTCATGTATAACAAAAGCATACACTGCAGTGTGTTCTAGGAAATTTTCCACCGATTCAAATTCATATAGTACATCTTTAGATCCAGATTTCTTTATATTATTCTGTTTTGAGCAATGTATTACAATGATTGGCGCCAGCTCCTTGAATTTCTGAGGAGTGAATAGACATTCTTCCTCTTCATATTATGAAACATAGAACCTTGCATGCATGTCATATGCTAGACTGTATACATTTCCATCCCCTTTCAGGTGTAAATTATCATACAGGTAGAATTTGGAGTTCAGGATGTCTCTGGCATTAATTAACTTGCAGTTATCAAATTTGGTGAATCATTTGCTATATTTCCTCTTTTATTGGTCTGAAACGCAATTATGATGAACCTGGGAATCTTCAGATGAGCGGAAGTTTTAATAGACCATGTTTGTCTGCTTGCAGTCGGTAGCATTGGGTACTCATAACCTCCTATGAACAGAAAGATCACGGTAGAAATACACCAGCATTCAGAACTTGTAAAAGCTTCAAACACTGCTTACCTGATACTATGATGTATGGTATTTTCCATATGGTGATCTCGTTCTCCTCTTGAGCTTCTTGAGTGAATGAATTGTTATGTGTTGCACTCCATAACACAATAAGTTCCTGTTTAGCATTCATAACAATTCACCACTCATAGTATCCTCAAAGTATCTCATAAGCAGTTTTAAAGGTATACATGCAGTATATCTCTTGTACTCATCCATTGTTCTATCCATTGGTTCGTCAATCAGCGATCCAGCATTTTCTAAATCGGTCATATCCGAATGAGAAGCAGATACATACGTTTTAAGAGTTGTTACGCCTGCATTGCATGTACAATAAATCTCGACCCCATTAAGTTCTTATCATATCTCAGGAAACAGGAACGCTAAAGCATTATGCATAAGGTTCGATGCCACTGTAGCAGTACCTCCCCTTTTCGTAACGATCCATCAAGATATACGAAACTCTTGCATGGGAGGGTTAAAGTGTCTTTGTGTTGGAAGACAGTCCTGATTTCATTGCTCTTGTTTAAACTTGGTTGATGCATAAGGTTTCTGGAAGAAGTAATCCTAGCGTACAATACACTCATCATATTCCATCGGGCTAGTTATACTGAAATATGTCATTGCATGGCTTCAGACCCATCGATTTAAGAAACTCGTAGTCTGCTTGTGTTATCACCTTGCTGTTCTGATGTGAAGAGGCACACTGTGTGTTGAGCACTTTGGTGTCATACCTTATGCCCATATATATATATATATATATATATATATATATATATATATATATATATATATATATATATGTACATATACGCTTCTATGTAAATGTTAGGAAGAACATGGTGTACAGATGCTCGCATAAGTAGTTATTAAAGTCTCTGTAGCGATGAAAATTGTAGAACACACGCGTTCTGTCGGTGAAATATCGCTGTAACTTTTCTGGTGGTTGCAGGTCTCCAAATGAGTCGAAACAGTTGACGTTATTTGTATTTTTCTTAACATATGCCACTCGATGGGGTTCTAGCCCCCCAAGCAACAACTAAATTCACAATTCTACATTCTCCAGATTTCCACATAGTCTTTAATAATGTACACCGCATGGTTTCAGGTATAGTCGTTTTCCGATGGGTGCTGCTTCCCTCATGTGTTTACGTCTTCTTGCTTCCTCTTGCCGCTTCATGTTCTGGCAATAGCTACAGCACCACCAGCCAGTGAACCCATCGCTGAGAGACCTGGGAGGGCAGAAAAGAGGAAGGGGATAATTAAACCTGATATCTTGGGTGTCAGCGAAACTCTGAGTGCTTTGACCGGTCCTTCATTCTTCAGGGTTGCATACAATGCTGTCAGGATACAGTTTTTTAAACATCCCTTCTTGTTTCTTCGTCGTTGTCTTCTTCTTCTTCAGTGCGTGACGCGCAGCGTTCATAGCTTGCTTGAAATCTACACTTAGACACAACTTCACATTACTATGCATTGTTTTATCAATTAAAAATGCTGCAATGCGCTGTCCTATACCAGTATCCTTTCTTGAACATAATGCTTTGCCTTTATCAGCTAAAATTGGATCTGCAGCGTGATGTACTGGGATGTCTTTATGTTTTGCGCATACAATATGATGTTCCAAACAGGGCTCGTCAAGCAGGTTAATCCCCTTATCACCACAAGGCATACTCATCACTATTTTCATAGCTGCATACATAGAAACTCCTAAAAATTTTGTCTGTTCCTACCATCATTCGGTCTTCTTGATTTGTCAATAACAAGAAACCTGTATGTGTGATACCAGCAACTCCTTACCAACATTTTGGCCAGCATATTAGCACATTGCAGAGCATCCACTGCCATCTGAGGTGATCAAACACCCTATTAAGAATGATGTTTTATCTTTAGTGTTGTCCAGGGGTCACCATTAATCGTGGTGACATCAATGTAATCACTTTCTATGAATAAAAGTGTTATTTCTGTTCATCTCATTCTGCATTTCTTTCAGTTCCTTTCTGTACCATGCTGTGGTAGTTTTCCCTGTGTGAGGTTCATCTTCCCTCAAGCTATGTTACTCGGCTGTAACATATCATGCACAAGTGTGTTTCGTCCATAAGTTTTGCACACCAGTATAAGTACAAAGTTTTTTAATAATTCCAATGAATGTTGTTTTATTCATCAAAATCAGCACACTCGCCCTATAAAATAATCCTCTCACAATATCAAAGTTTTCGGTCATGGTTATAACTGGTTCTGTGTTTAGTGAAATCTGTGTGGAGGTTATTAGTGCTCAAACAAAAATAATGCAGCACCTCTTGGTTTGGTATGCTGTGCTGCTTCTCTTGTGCTTGATGCTGCTTTCTTCAGTGTAGCGACCCGTGGTGGGTGGTAGTTTGTGATATAAATTAAATCTAATGGTGTCAATTTCCCTATTTTTGTCTTAAATACCACTTTTATTTGTATTTAAGTGTTCTCGCTTTTTGCTGGGGAGATTTGTTTTATTAATGCAATTTTCAGTTGTTACTTTTTATTTATCCTATTTAAATAAAACAAGAACATTCAGTATGTTATAAATGCAAAAATATGAATACCTGGGAGAGTTAGTCATCCTGTTTACATAAAAATAAGTCAAATATTATATTGTGTGAGATATAAATAATTTAAATGCGACAAATTAACACAGCAGTCCTATTTTTGTTGTCAGTATTAAAAGAACACAGTAAATATTTGCGTTGTAAACACTTAAATATACTTGGTGTAACAGTAATGCATGCCAGATATTGCAGGACGCATTCCTTACATGTAGATGAAGAAATTATGTTATATGAACGTGGGTCTGGAAACGCTTTGTTTCCATGTTACAACTCACTTTCTCCACCTGATTAATCATGAGAAACACACAAGAACAGAACACACTGGCATACTGCACGCTACTCTTCCTCACAGGAGATGTTCAATATGCCCTTCATGGGCATTAAAGCGTGCATGAAGTCCTCATTGTAGTGTATCTTAGATGCACTGATGAATCCATTGCGTATTGCATCTGGTTTCATAGCCTTCCATAATATAGGCATGGAGACTTTGAGTATACTGTACTGAAGGTTCCACTCACAAGAGCTAAGAGCTCTCATTCAAATGCCCCCACAAACAAAAGTTCAGGTCTGGAGAGCATGGATGCCATGTTACTACCTAACCATCTGTCACCAAATCTGTTATTTAAAGGCCAGCAGGCAGTAACACTAAAATAAGGAAGTGCTCCATCATGCATGCATTATATGTTTTGTCACACAGCTAAAGGCACATATACTAACAGATCTGATAGAAGATTTTCTACAAAATTATGATAACTTTTCCTGTTGAGCCTGGGTGAAAGAAAATGAGGTCCTCCCAAACAGTAACCAACAATGCTGGCACAACATCGAGAAAAAAATCTTTGTTGATGACTTGATTCTACAGTTGCATGAGGATGACATTTGCCATACATGCTGACTGTGAAAATGTACAATGTGATCTAGCTGAATATACGACTCATCTGTGAACAGCACTGTTGCACTAAAATTAGGGTTGACTCTTTGATGAATAAACCATTTGCGGAATGGTACCCTTTGCAGGGAAATCAGCTGATGATACTGTCTGTACACACTGTAAATGGTATGGATTAAGCTGGTCCTAGTGTAGCACTCGCCAGATACACACATGGCCAACATTCAGTGTTGCAGCTATACACTTCTACTAACTCAAGGGTCGTTTTCAACTGCATGAAGAATTGACACTACCAGTAGCAGTGGCGTCATCCTTCTACCCCCCGCCCCCCACACTCGTGAGTATCAGGCTTAAATAACCCATGTTCCCTAAGGTGACGACCAATGGCTTCAAACGTTTTCTGTTAGGGCACCTTCATCCTGAAAATCCGTCCCAGTACAAAAGTTCAGCACTAGCGCCATTGACATCATCTAGTCCATGCATCAAATGGGGCATTTGGGTACACTGCCAATGCATGAACCAAGTCCGTGATTAAGTAGCAAACAGTGTGTTTGCAACGTTTGTACTGATCTCTGAAACAATTGTTACCTGTAAACAAACAATGACGTACGTAGCATGGCAACAGGGACATGTGAAACAGAACACATGATATAAAATACAACCAAGTATCACCAAGAGCTCATTTTCCCCCATGATTCTAATGATCTGTTCTTGTGTGTATTCCATGATTATGGAATTGGAGAAAAAGAGTTATAATATGGAAACAAAGCGTTTCCAGACCCATGTTCATATAACATAATTTCTTCTTCTATGTGTGAGAAATGTGTCCTGCACTTTGTGCCATACATTTTTGTTACATATGTACATCTCTGCCACAGAAAACTCTTTGGATCTATGATAGTGAAATAATGACATGCTGGTAACTAGTTAGTTACCTGAAATGAGTTAATCATGGTGTAACTGTTCTGTGACTAAATACAAGAGGTGTGATATCTTCTCTGTAATTGCAGAAACTGATCTGCAATGCACTTATAAAATAAAACAAGTTGAAATAAATATAAAAGTGCACTACAAAATTGGCGTTTCAGTCTCGATCTACAACCCAGACCTGCCTATAGGAAAACTGCAATGCACTATTGGAGGCTATAGACTCTCTTGTCAGGAAAAAGATGAGTACCACAATTACTTTACATTCTCTCATGGAAGATTAGAAATATAATTACTTTATGTTCTCTTACTGATACTATTAAACTGCTTTAAACAAGGATATAAAACCACAGACTGAAATGTTTTTCAGCAGTGAAACAGTGTCCAAAATTTATAAAGAGCGGTGGATGACAAATGCAGAATAATGATGGACTTTGGATAATACAAATTTCTAGAGAAATTGAGAACAGAGCACACTGACGGAAACAGTTGCTGAATTGAACTGTAGCAAGTGCAGCCAACAATATTTCTTAAATAGCTCAGCGTTATCAAATACTTTATTTGTCGTTATTTTATCTATGGGAAATAAAAGGAAACACTAACGACGAAATCTGTGGTGGAAAGATACTCTCAGTAACAGTGGGATGGGGACAGATGTGCAAAATCGAGGTAAAAACTCAAGGTTTAGAAGAAATAATGAGAACATTAATAGTTCAGTTGGAAAAGATGGAAGCAAGATTAATGCACGATGCTGTCGAAAAATTACATTCAAAACTTTAAGAAAACAACATTCAAATAGTTAAAAAATCAGATGCAAAACTTAAAGAAAGCAATTAAGGATGGAAGGAGGGAAGTGTTTCATGTCCATCGACGTTGAGGTTGTTAGTAATATAGAACACATTCAAGTTTTTCAAGGATGAAGAGGGAAACTGGCCATGACCTTTCAAAGAAATCACCCCAGCATTTTCCTGCAGCGATTTACGGAAATCAAGGAAAACTTAAATCTTGGTGGATCCATGCAGATCTGAACTGACTTCCTCCCAAACATGTGTCCAGTGTGCTAAGAGATGCGCCACCTTGCTTACTAGAAATCAGTGGACAGCCGCAGTTGAAGTTAGCAGAAAACACTGATAAATTGTGAGTGAATAGGAAGAAAATCAATCAAAGACTCAGCAAAATAGAAAGTTAAATTGAAATTTATTGCGAGAAAATGTTAAATTTGAATGAGTGCATCAAAAGTCGGATTCAATAATGCAATAGTTAGGAACATTAATAGCAACGGCAGTGACAACTGTTTTAATTTTGGAGGAGAAAATTCAGTTGAAGTAATAAATAGTATTTCTGTAGAACAAGACGAAATTTTGAGTTGTAGTATGATGCCTGATACACATTTTCATCAATTTCAACTTCTTGTCCAAAATACCAAAATATTATGTGGAATTTGCAGAATTTAACAAAGAAGATTTTCCAAAACAAATGTTACGAACTTGCAGCGTTACATTTTTTAAAAAATATCTGTAGAAAAAAAGACGAAACTATTCTTTTGTTGACTCACTCTCATGTTAACAAAGTTTTGGCTCATTATAGCGCTTTCCACAGTATTTACTGTGACGATAGTTTGAAAATGCTGGAAACTATGTCACAGAGAAAATTGTGAAAGACTATGTTACATTCACATGCAAGTTTACAAAGGGTACGGTCAAAAGGAAGTTAAAGTTTATTTCTCTGCAATATGTTGCTAAGATTTTGATTTGGAACAGTTAAAACTCACTTTCACTTTTGGAGTCCTAACAGAGATTAAATCAGAAGCTGTAGTGGCAAGTGATGCTTTGTGTGAATGTTAATGATCATGTTCTCACCGAGTCATGAAACTGTGATCATGACATGAGTGTGTTAAATGTATGGCCCCAGACAAAGCAGCATTACTTCTGAAATTTTCACCCTTCCCTGCTGCACCTTTTCTCCTATTCTTATGTTGAGCTTTAAATGTAATCTTCTACCTCAGTCTCTCATAGTTAGGAATCATCCTTACTAGAGATTAACAATAGTTAAAATTATAATGTAATCTTGCAGCACAGGGAAAAAATCATTTATATGTCGTGTTTGCGTAAAGAGAAATAAACTGATACTTTTGTAAAGGGAGTGTTCTTATTATATATGTCTCAAAATACTGCTGCATAAAGTAATAATTTTTATATCTCTCTATATTTTGTTTTTTTTCTGAATTCAAGGATACATAAGACGCAATGATTACCATATTCAAAAAAAGGTTGATGAAATGTAAGATTCATACTATTTTTAAAAAAGTGCAAGTGGATTTGGGGAAATTTTGCATTTTCGGAATGATTTTGTATTTGTTGTGAATAACTTGCAGGTAGAGAGCACCTTACTTGTTTTTGAAACTGTTTGAGTAAATAGATGGAAATGTGAACACATATTAACCTTGGTTAGGGAACTATTGTCCATTTGTCTTGAAATTGATTTTCTGTTGAATTGCTTGCTGAAAGATGGTATTTCACACTTATTGCTGTCTTAGCATAATATTGTGGGTGTAGTCAGCTATAAACCTGGATACTGAAGTGACATCTGACACATTAATGAGGAAACCTGATTATGGATCTCTTTGAGCTACAGTTTTGCAAATTGTGTTAACTCTGTTTATTATCCCTGTGGCAATTAGAGATAAGTGTTAATTTGTGAAAAGTACTTACGTTTCACCACATCTTCAAAGAAAAATTGTTACGTTGCTACTTATGTGAGAATCTTGAAGAAGGGTTGATATGGTAGTTTGGTGTAAGTGCTACGTCGTCATGAATGTTGTATGGAAGATATGACCAAAACAGCTTTGTAACTTTGATATTATCTTGAGGGTCTTAGAGTTTTGTGAAGTTATGGGGATATATTATGCGCTATATGTTTATATGGTGGCGAGATTTGAAGTAATGATTTGTGATCATCATTTTGATGGGGATGATGACAATGGTGTTGTTCATTGTGTCAACTTCGTGTATGTTTTGGGCAGAGTATAAGTTGATTTTGTGCTATCACTTGTAATATTTTGTCTGTCATTGCTAAGACAATCTTACAATATGTTATTTTTCAGTCTCGTGGTGTTGCAGTAAGTGAATCTTAGTTAACAGATTTGAAATAATGGTATGTGACTGGGATTAGGACGTTATGATTGCTATAGGCCTGAAGTGTAGAATAAATTAATCTTATAGCGGACTACAGATAAGTTATATCTGATTACGGTTTTGCCAAAACTGCCTGACATTTTAGAGATAAAAACCATATAAAACTCAGTGCAAAACTAGAAAATGGATAAAATAATATGTATGATGTTGCAATTGGAATAATATTAGGAAGGTAAGCCTTTGTGAAACTAGGCTGTTGGATAAAATAATGTAGAAGCAAACTTATGAGACTACTGTGGAACCAATTTTAAGTATTCACCTACTTTCTAGTCGAGTCAGTTCATTACCTTCTAATTTTCGCTCTTTTTTCTTACCATAGAGCAATTCCTCAGGCAGCTCTATAAAGCTTACTTTTCTGTAAAATGTTTCTCTTTCTAGCAGTGTAAATTGCCTCTGACACTTTTAACACACCTGTAGTAATCTAAAATGAATTATAATAGTAAATTAATGTGTTTTTTGTTATTTTCAGAATTTGTTGATGATCATCCTTACATCTTTTACGGAACTGTCCATATGTGACCCAATTTTATGAATTTGTATAGGGGAGACAGGGGACAAAAGTTATATTTTGCATATTGCATTTTTTATTAGATCCCTGTAAATGTATGAAAGAAAACGGACTATTGTACATGTTCTGTGGGGCTTTTCTAACATGACTGCATTTAGTTTTCCCAGGATTATGTACACTTTGTTTTGTGAAATTAATTTTAAAGGATCAATGTATGTGTTACTTTTGTTCCTCTTACTGGGGACATTAGTAACATTAGTAAGCTACAAAAGTAACATAATATGTAAAACTTCATTTTGGCAAATAAATGATTTATAGAGTAGCTCAAAGTAAATTGCCATTACAAAAGATTAAAAAAAACACCAATAAATGGCGGAAAATATAAAACTTCAGTTATATTTGCAATTTTCAAATTAACTAAAGTAAGTGTAAATAATACTGAATAAATCCAGGCATTATGATTAAATGTTCATGAGTCAATTAAATAGAAGATTAATGCATATCATAAGTTCTGCTCAGATTCGCCGTTCTTATACACATACATATCCTCTGCTTTGGTACAAGCAACATGAGACCAAGCCTTACATACCCAACACCGAATCCTCTTCTCTTTGGATGACTGTGGCAGTAAGATTCGTGACAAACAAGGCACTAGCTATCTTCATCTTCCGATGATGTTTCCTTAGGTTTATTGTGCTGTCTCGATCTTGGCCTGCTGCTTTTTAAACTTAGCTTCTTCGCTTTATTCGTCTGTGAATGGGCTCTTAACTCTTCCTCTAAAATCAATTTCTCTGGAGTATCGATCAAAATTTCTGACTCTATCCTGTTCCACCCTTTTCTTGTGTTTTGCCTCGGACCTGATTTTGGGAACTGAAGAATAGCTTCAGGTGAAAGCCTAGGCGAACTGAAGGAGATAACTGTAAACCACTAGGCTCCACGTCGCAGGCTATGACACCTGGAAGTGTTTCCTCATGTCTTGATGCTGGATCGGTATTAGATATGCTCACAGCTTCAGATGGTCCGCTGATAGTCGCTAATCGCCCTGTCAAGGACATCGTTTGCTGTTCATGATTAGAAGCTTGTGGCGCTGGGCGATCAGAGACAGCAGGCGGCGCAAAATCGGTTTCACTGAGCACAGTCCAATTCAATGGTACTATGCCTGTGCAATGAAAGCCTGCTGCAATGTTTTTGGGAGTTACAGCAAGTGGACGTGCTTCCCTTACAATTGAAGGGATGTAGAAAATTGACATGGTCTTTCCTAGATGATTTCTGATCCAGCTCTCTGCAAAAGCATTTACCATCTTTTTAAATGATCATAAACTGAATGGTCTAGAGGCTGCATCCTGCGCGTATAGTGTGGCGGGGATAACAACATAACTATCCCTTTGCTTTAGCAAACATTCAGGCTTCTATGGATACATGAGATTCGTAACTGTCAAGAAGCAGTAAACATTTGAGCTCAGGAGTTGGTTTAGCAAATTTTGCAAAGTGGTGCAGGAACAGCAAGAATTCTTCATCCTGCATCCTACCACTTGCATTTTCTGCTCCAGTGCAACCAATAGGACCATCTCAAACCAAATAGTAATGATACCTTAAGCGAGGGAGTACAAAAAGAGGGGTAGTTCTGCTTCCCTGAGCAGTGATAGCAATACCAATGTGACAAGGGTGCTCCTTTCAGCCAAAGTGATGGCACCTATCTGCATTATTGCGTGTTTAGCGACAATCCTGTTTGGCTTCTGGACAGTTGTGATACCTGTCTCATCCATATTCCAGATGTCCATGGGCTCGAACTTGTATCTCTCCATCACATTAGCCAAGTTGTTGGATTAAAACTCGTAGCTCGAGCGAGACTTGTGACTTGAGGCGACAGAAGAGACAACTGTGGATTCGTCTTCAGAAATGCTGAAAACCAGTCAGGAACAGCAGTTTTATTATCTACCCAAGTCGATGGAGTTTGCATGTTATTCTCATTGCCAATTCTAATTTATGGATATTCTTAGGACAAAGCCTGTAAAATATTGCCGGTGCAATAATCACATATTCAGCCATTATTTTTTCTTCTTCATCAGAGAACACTTTTTTTATGCTTCTGTTTCTGACATGACGTATCAGTGTACTACCATCACTTACACACTTCTCTTTCTTTTTAATGTGCCGATGCAAAGTCACATGGCACATATTGTTTTTTGCTGCTGCTGTAACACTTACGCTATAATTTTTAGCATCATGTGGCGAAATGTAATACACAAGTGTAGCAGTTAGTCCTCTTGTAGTTGTCTTACCTATTGTTCTTGACTGTAATAAAATAACTAAGTAAATAATGGATTTGTTGAATAAAACATTGTATCAATGTGTCCTAACAGTATTATACATAATTTACTGACGCTAATGAGAAAAAACAGGGGATCTGTGTCACTAATACTGTTTTCTCAGTGAAAGGGATGAAAGTAACAGTATTACTTTTGTCCCCAGCAGCACTGTTACTTTCGCCCCAGCCACAATTATCTGTTAAATTTGTATTTTTGGCAAGACCTACACAAATAATGAAAACATTGATACTAACTGTGGCACAAAAATGAGCGTAACATAGTTAGATTATTATAGTGGACTTACGCTTACAGCGTTCCGTTGCCCTTATCACAAAACTAAGAGGTTTGAGAAAACGTACACAAAGTACTGAAAAGACGTTTTATTGCATCACACTAAACAGTTCCAATAACAGCCATCGACTGATAGGCAGTGCAGAATGTTCAAGGACATTCATTGTTCGAAACATGTGATTTTCGGAGCTACATGCAAAGATGGAGTGGGAATGTTACTTTGATTCCGTGTTACTTTTGTCACCGTCTCCCCTACTATGAATTCAGATACAGCTATTTTGGATAATCATTATATGGATTTACTTGTGAAGTTTGAGTCTCAAGGAGCTGTTTAATAAGTAATAATAATTTGTGGTTGTGGAGGGGTCAAACTCTATGACGAAGATATTGGCAATATTCTACGTAAATTAACTATTTTTGAACAGTATTGTCATATCATTTGGTAAAGTTGTTCTCAGTAGAGATTTTCCAGGGATAATGTTTTCCTTACGTTTGAAGGAATAAGTGGAGTAGTTACATGAGATAAGGCTGAGCATTGGCAATAATTTCAGTTTACAACTATGTTCAGAAATATATCTTGTTATATAATTGGTGCATTATTCAAGCGTTTTTAAATTTGTGTGACTAGTAGTTACTTTAGTGCTTCTGATTGCAATTTAATGAGTTTTGTGAAAGTATTTTTGTAATTTCATTATTCTCGGCTTTTATTTCCAACTAGTAGAAGTGTGTAAATGGGTTTAAAACCTACCTTTGTCAAAGAAGTGCAATAATTATTCATTGCCATGAATTTGTAACTGCACCTTTCATTTTAAAACTAACACCACGATACATATTCATTCATTTGCATCAATCTGATTTCTGGAAGATAATATAAAATTCTATAGTTGTCAAATATCAGTTCACATTCTGCTTGTTGTCACAGATTTATGAACTTTGTTTAAAATTTATTGTAAATTCAGTCCATATCACTCATTCATCCAAAGTTGGTTTATGTTTGAAATCATTTATTGATCTTGGTTTCATATAAAAGTAAACTTTGATAAGTCTTATCAGCTTTTGTTACTTATGGATAAAACACACACACACTCACATAAGCTACATCTTTTGCAGATTTAACATCAATTTCAAAAACAATGTAGCCATTCTTTACACACTTGACGTCTTTGGGTTATCAGATCTGAAACTTCTATATTTCGCTTTTGTTTTTATGACCTCATTAACCAGCTGTATGTTTATTTACAACATGTTGATAAAATCCAGAAATTTTGTTTTGTTAAGAACAGTATTGTTCAGTTTGTAATATGATGCATGATTAATTGCTGCTTTGTCACACTTTTTACTAACAATAGCTACTTCCCTCAAAACTTCTCATATCATAAAGACAGTTCGACTATTTGAAAACTTTTCTTTCATAATTGTACTGGATGACTGTTCCTGTGCAATTTATGCTTCCATGGGGCACAAAATGTCATATTGAGCTATGCATGACATTCTGTGAGGGTGATGAGCTTGATAGCCTCTGATCAAAACTGAATCTACCACTGGCAGTTTCCGTATATATACATATGGTACCACTTGTGATCTTATTTACGCAGTTATTGGCTTTTGCTGGGAGCTAGGTTTATTAGCATACTTTTTAGTTGTTACTATTTATTTATCTTCTATAAATATAATATGCATAACTGACTATGTATACACCAGACATTTAATCATACAGATATTTATTACATCCAGTAGACATAAAAATAAATAAAATCATATATTTTGTGATGCAGAAATACTTTAAAAGAGAATTAATAGATGAGAACTATTTTTATTTACAATATTACAAATACATTAATAATTTATATCATTGTAAATACTTATATATATGCATAGCAGTACCTTTAGGGATGCAATTGTGACATTTCTGCATGCTGGTAATCAGTTAGTTACCTTGAATGAGTCAGTCATGTGTAATTGTTCTACTATTGAATTACAAGATAAGCAAAATTTTGTCTCCGACCCTAAAAAATTATCTATCAATGCCATGAAAGAAAAACGTTGTTATAAATTCACAAGTGTAACATATAAATGGTGTTTCAGTCTTGATATGGATCTGATTACTGAAAAATGATATCAGGCATTTGAACCACTGGACATTATTGCCAAGAAGATGGTAATAATACTATTTTACTTTCTGTCACCACTACTATAAAATTACCTTAATTTTTGCAAAAACAATAGTTTTTGCATGTCGATTGCTATATAAAGGCGTTTTCTTTAGTTCACTATTATCAGTATAACAGACAGTCGTTAGAAGATGCATAATTAAATGGTAGTAAACACTGTTTAGTTGCCTGCAAATGCTTGTTCACTTATTCTGCTCGCATTTACACCACTGCAAATAAGGCTTCAGGTTAAGAGTTTGTTACTGGTCAGTTGCCACTGCACATGATGGCACTGCAGCCAGCTCCACACTGCTTTCTGATGCCACTGTGATATAAGTGGCACAGCTAACAATTGCCGCACAGTTTTCCTTGTGCTTTCGCCACCACCACAGCTTTTGCTTCAGAGAATCCTCCCTGTGTCATAGCTGTTTGTAATATGGGCACTGGAAGCCAAAAAGAATAAATGTTATGCTGCTTGTGTTTAGCCTATTGGGAACTGGGTATGTAGGAGAAATTCCCATCTAGTGGATGCCATTGTTTGTTGCAGGTGATGGTGAAGAGCAGATTTGCATGGAAATATTGCTTTATTGTATGTCTCACTTGTCTTTTCTTTCAAGTGCTGTCTCCTGTGCATTCGAAAACTAGAGGGCTGCATTATTTGATGGTTGCTTGATTGATTTAGGAGACAAGACCAAACAATGAGGTTCTCAGTCCCTTGTGATTAGGAAAGGATGGGGAAGAAAGTCAGCTGTCCTCTTTCACAGGAACCACCCTCGCACTTGTCTGAGGTGATTTAGGGAGATCATGGAAATCTTAAATCAGGATGGTAAGAGGCCAGTTTTAACTGTTGTCCTCCCAGATCTGAATCCAGTGCGCTAACAACAGATCCACCTCACTTGGTGCACTATTTGTCAGATTTATATTTTATAATGGGTGTCTACTATGGTATGTGAAGATGCTGCAATTTAGCTTGTAACCTCCCCCTCACTTATCGACCTTAATGACAGTGAAAAATTAAACCGCGTGTACCTAATGGAAATTTGGGAAAAGCAATCGTCACCGAAGTTAATTTGTCGGTAAAGAGGGAGGAAAGGGTTACATCTAAATGAAAGGAAGAATGCTAATGAAAAGGGGTAAAGTTAATAAAGAAAGTAAATGTGCGGCCGTTACATTAACAATTAACTAGCGGTAATCAGATATTTGAGATTTGGGGGAAATTACGGTCGCCAGTCCTAAGGACAATTACTATAGTAACTGAAAAAGAAAGGTTATTATACATATAATTAGCACTAGAAGCGTGGCAACTGAAGGTTGACACGTGTAGTGTGAAAACTGAAAGTTTGTCAGAAGTAATAAATTTCGCTACACCCTGACTTAATTTAGCAAAAGAATTAATAAAACAGGAAAATCGAAAGTTAATTTAGTGACTGAAGTTAATAGTGAGCTTTCTTGCTGAAGCACATCAAAATTCAGTAAAACATGGTTAGTCTTGGACTACCTCAACAATCATTTCAAAAGCTACTTGAATCTACGCAATTTAGAAAGAAGAGATTTAACTTTGAACTTGAATTAAATGATTCTGAACAATTAACAATAGTAAAATTTAGTACGTACCAAGCTGAGCTGCAGTCACAGGTAAGCTAAAATACGGTAACAACACTCGCACTCTTAATTCGTGCTTATGTAATCTAAATATTGTAGCCAGCTATAAATACTTTAACTGAACTTTGAAATTAAAGCAGTGAAATGCTATATTATTAGTTTAATGCTGGCGTTTGAATTTCAACGACACTCAGGTTCATTCCGGAAAAGAAAGAGACCCTGCTTGGCAATGCAATTGGGACAATGAGCAACAAACGTTCGTGCTAAGTTGCTGTAATTATAGTTACGAAAATGGTACAGTTTGAAAAGCTGAGGTCTGCCATACAGTTCTAAAACTTTACGTGCTTCCAGTCTTCCTTGTTGGTTGGTTGAAGGTTTGAAGCCGTCGATCGAGGAGGTGGCGACAGTCACTCATTGTCGGCCATCACTGTTGCAGAAGCTGGATGTTGGCGCGCCTTCTTCTCGACACGGTCACCAGGCGAAACGGGCTCTTGATGTGCGCCAGCTAATGCTTCCCGTCCGCGACACCATGTCAGAAACTATCATCGCGAGTCGAGCGCAATTACATGCTGCAAAACCCCGAAAGCGCGGCAACTCGCGGGAGCGTCACACAACACACCTGCTCCACTCGCTACTCCAGCCAGACTCTCTCTGTTTCTGCTCAGCCCGCACTCCACGCAGCAGAGTTAACACTACCAAAGATCCTATAAACACTCTGGTTCTCCACACGACCTATCGACGTATTCGTTCGATAGCATAGTTTTCCCTAGGCAAGACCCAGCGTAAAAATACAAATAATATTTACAAAACAACGAATTATACATCGACATAAATGCATAAATAAATATATATATATATATATATATATATATATATATGTATATATATATATATATATACAAACAGTAAAACAATTACAATATATAAAGAGACAGAAATGTCATATCTTGAGGTAACAAAACAAGGAAAAAAATTATAGTACAATAGATGGAAATGGGAGAATATGCATTTCCGGCGTTACAAGCTAACAAGGGGGCCTTACAGACTGCTCTGCCCTCTACGATTTTCTCTATACTTATAAGATTGGACAACAGTTTCTAAAAGGAGTTTCTAAAAGAAACTCGAAATAACTGCTTTTGAAGAGTAGAAGGTTTCCAAGAGCAGTGAAGTATAAAATGTGTAGTAAATTAACAAAATAAGTGGTAATTCAATGTATAGTGTAAACGTCTGATAATTATAAAGTAGCTTGTTAGAACATGTAAAATATCAAGTAAACTAAAAGCTGAGAGGCATGTAAAATTCCTTATTCTTGAAAATATTATATATAGCAACAATACTACTCAATTCCCAGGAACAGGAATTGACAGCTTAGATTTATTAACACTACACATCAATAGGATGGTAAATAGTGGCTGGCAACGCAATGGTTAAATGGTAACATCTTCACACTAGATGGAACATCAGCATGATATCACTTTGCTTGTCACAGTACTGAATGACGAAAGTCAAGTTATGTCCTCCATAATTCAAAAAATCTGAATACAGTGTCAGAATAAAGAACCTAGCAATGATCTCTACATCTACATCTACGTGATTACTCTGCTACTCACAATAAAGTGCCTGGCAGAGGGCTCAATGAATCACCTGCAAGTTGTCTCTTTACTGTTCCACTCTCGAACGGCTCACGGGAACAACGAGCCCTTAAATTTTTCTGTGCGTGCCCTGATTTCTCTTATTTTATCGTGATGAATATTTCTCCCTATGTAGGTGGGTGCCAACAGAATGTTTTCGGAATCGGAGGAGAAAACTGATTACTGAAATTTCGTGAGAAGATCCCGTCAGAACGAAAAATGCATTTGTTTTAATGATTGCCACTCCAATTCACGTATCACATCTTTGGCACTATCTCCCCTATTTCGCGATAACACAAAACGAGCCGCCCTTCTTTGTACTTTTTTTATGTCATCCGTCAGTCCCACCTGATGTGGATCCCACACCACACAGCAATACTCCAGAATAGGGTGGACAAGCGTGGTGTAAGCAGTCTCTTTAGTAAACCTGTTGCATCTTCTAAGTGATCTGCCAATGAATCGCAGTCTACCCACAATATTATCTATGTGATCGTTCCAATTTAGGTTATTTATAATTGTAATCCCTAAGTATTTGGTTGAAATGACAGCCTTCAGATTTGTGTGACTTATCGCTTAATCTAAATCTAGTGGATTTCTTTTAGTAGCCATGTGCATAACTTCACACTTTTCTTTATTCAGGGTCAATTACCATTTTTCTCACCACACAGATATCTTACCCAAAGAATTTTGCAATTCGCTTTGGTCATCTGATGACTTTACAAGCTGGAAAATGACAGCATCATCTGCAGACAATCTTAGACAGCTACTAAGATTTGTCATGTACAGAGAGGGAGTTAGATCGACACTCTTCTCGAAGAGTGGAAGGAGGTGCAGGCAGCTTCTGCAACTCCGACCTGTTGAAGGAGTAAGCTATTGCTAAAGTGAAGGATATGTAACTCGGTAAGGAGTGGTTACTTATTCGGGGCAGAATTCATAAAATTCCTATAGTTTGACAACTGAAAAGCCCTACTGGCAATGCCTTGCAATAATTTTATCAGTTGAACCCTTTTATCTGGAATCTATCTCCCTGAATGCTACGGAGCTGAAGCTTGCGATTCGTACAAAGTTCCCACGTCTGTCGTAGAACGACACTGAGCTTGTGTCGTTATACTCAGCAGATCTCGACTGACTACAGGGTCCTCCTGAGCCCCTATTTATACAGCTTTCGTGTGTCACAGAAAGCTTCTAGAACATATTATATCTACTGCAGAGAGGCTGACCACTTACTTGGTGTATTTCCATCATCATGTGATGTTTGAAAGATACTTGGATCCCTGTTTTGAGTCTGACCACAGCAGTCATATAGTCACGTAACGTCATTTGTCTCTTGGCGCCACTTCATCAGCGCTGGTCAGTATCACCTACAAATACTGTTGCAATGCTTCCTGGAGCGTGAGCCTAGCTGCTTTTCCATCTGAATAAGTCATAATATATTTAATTCACAATCGCCGCTGGTTGAGATTCGCAACACCTGCCTTCCCCAGGGGAGATTTTATAAGCTCTGTTCTGAGGGGCTATAAAATTTCTGAAACCTCTGTTTCAGTGCCAGTGGAACATTTCTCTTTTGTTTATTAGCTTTATACATTCTTACAATATCTTTCCATCAAAATACATGGCGTCCATTAACATTGATTGGACACATGAATATTCACTCACACATAATTTTACAACATTTAATATTGAATTCTCTTTTCCATTCATCACTTTCCTTTATATGTAATACAGCAATTACCATTTCTTTTTAAATGCATATCAACTAAATTTTTCTTTTTACACATTTTCCTTAATACTCTTTCAGTGGACATTTCATTACACAATAAGTTTTATTACTACAATTTACAAGTTTATCTACCTTTTATCTGTGCATATTCTTCGCGATCCTACCATGGGGGTGGTTGCTCTTGATGCTATGGACATGTCTGGTGATTTATTTTTCTCTCTCTTAATGCTCTGTTGAGAAACTTACAGTGTTTAGTTCCTCTTCTGCCTCATAGGTTCGGAGGCCTGTGTGTGCTTATACCTCACTATTTCCCTTTTTGGCTCCTGCTTACAACATTGTTTGTCACACAGATTTTCGCACAACAACCTCTACTTATTTCACACATGCTTCGTCCACATTTTCGACAACATTTGCAATATACAACAGATAGAAATAATTAACACTATTGTTACAGACCACGTGTATCCCTACATGGAATATGTACTCATTGACCAGTCTCAGAAGGTGGTCCATTGTTGATATTATATTTCGTTTTGCAGGCCACATATCTTATGTCCTGCTGCTTTTAATTCGTCTAAATGAGGTACTATATGCTCCAGTAGTAACATCACTAGTATTTCTGACACCTCCTGCTGCTCATCTTCCAGTGTACAACAAAAGATATCTATATTTAAGGGTTGGACTATATCTTTTACAGTATTTTTGGTAAGAATTATCCTCTCTGATTGTAACATTATTGGAGCACCATATCCTTTGAATTCACTCTTAAAACTCAATTTTCCTGTTCCTCTTATTATGAGATCGGACTTGTGGCAAGTCATTACATAGTATTGTCAATCATTCCTCTTTTGGGACTACGAATAACCATTTGTTTCCCCATATCTGCGTCCAGATATTTTCGTTCAATATAATATATTTCAATTTGCAATTTTTCAGTATTGTACTAACTGCTTGAAGCATTCCGGCTTCATACCTCTCATGGTCATACGTCGAAATTAATACAATATTCTGTTTACATTTTTGGTGCTTCATGGTAATCGTTTCACACACAAGTTTGTCTCCTGCCATTTGTGTGTATTGCCTCTTTCCATAATCAATTATGAGAAAATCTCTCTCTGGGGTGATATATGTAAATTACCTCATATTACTATCATAGACTGCATGTAAAGACCATATTTTATATAAAGAGTACTCATTGCTATCCACTGATGGTACATTTAATACACTACTTAATGTACTGCTGGCTAAAAATACAACTAAGTCTATTATAAGTAATAGCTGGTACCCATAGTCTTCAGTGAGTTCAATCAGAAACTTTTTATCTCTCAATTCATTCTTAATTAGCCCCAAAAGACTTTACCACTGGAATAGGGTTTATTAAGTGCACCTCTAATAATTTTTTTCGTGCATTTACAACTGCCAATATGAACAAATCATATTTTGTTTCTAATTCATTAAATGTCATCGTTAGCTGAACTAACTGTTCTGTGACTGCTATTAAACACAATGTTAGCGGTATTTTCTTATCCATACTATTTTCGAACTCCTCTATATGTTTGCTCAATTTATGCATTCCATTTTCTATAATTTCCTCATTTTTTAGTTACCGCAATTATTTTCTGATTCAACCCCACTGATGATATCCTTACGATCGTTACTTGTTCCTTTGACAGCCTTCACAATTCTTACTGCTTTTCTTCCAGAACATCTATCTTTACTTCAAAAAATTACTCATCTTCCTCGTATAATGTACTGAATAACACTTTACTGGTTTCCCCCATAAAATTCAAAATGCCTCGTTTCGCACGTCCTTGCTGGTGTCGGGCTAGTTGATTTATTAATGTCCACACTTCCATTACTTTCCCGCTATGCCAGCTGATGGTTTGGTTCGCATTCTCACATTCTAGGGTACTTAGTTTCGCCTTCTTTATTTCTCTTATGCAATTTGCCACTGCCATTGTGGATACCTGATTTGTGCTTTCAAACTTATTGTGCCATGCCTGCAAATTAAAATAACTTGGTATTCGCCGTGTTGTGCTGTGTAGCTGTACAATTCCTTGATTATCGTTATATGTACCAGGTGCTGACTGAATTCTCTGCACCTGCACCTCCTGTGGAAGTATTTTGTTTTCTGTTAAACTGGCCACTGAGAAGCTTCCAATTATTATTACTCTCCAATCTTTGCTGCAATCATGTGTAATTAAAAGAACTCTTTTAGTCTATTTGGATGCACTATTATGTAATTCTGTCCTTTTATCCTTATTACTACATTTGGCCCCTTTACATCTACAACAGTGAATGATCCTCTCAACTGACTATCTAGTTTCCTCGAAAGCCCTCTTCTTACACTTTCGGATTCTGTCTCTGTCATATTGTTATTTACTTTGTTCTTTGCGTTTCTGCGTGTTAGCCCTAGCCTCTTGATGTAATATCTGCATCCTTTGCCTTCTTTCTGTCAAATAATCGTTGTAATTATATATTACGTTCTCTGGCTTCTTCTGTAATATTCCCAGAATATTGCACTTTCTCGCACAAAATAATTCAAAAGGCGTATAACCTGTTATACTGTGTGGCGTCGTGTTGAATTCGAAAGTTGCAAACGGTATCTAATTATCCCAATCGATCTGATCCTTTGCTATAAAATTTCTTAACATTTCCGTTAGTGTATGATGTGTGCACTCCAGAGCCCCATTCATTTGTGGATGGAAGCTGGTTGTCTGTATTTTCTCAATCTTTAATAATTTGTACACCCGCTTCATAGTCTCTCTTACAAATTAACTTCCCATACCGCTTAGCAGTGATGTTGGTATTCCGAATTTCAAGAATTACACTTTCTACTAGTTTTCTTGCAACTGTATCCGCATCTTGCCCTTCTATTGGTTCTGCTATAACAAATTTAGTCAGAGAATCTTGGAACATCAGGATGTATCTGTTTCCTGCATTCGATAGCGTCATAGGACCTACTACGTCAACGGTACAATTCTAAAAAATTAACTCTAACGTTGGCGTTATCTCCAATGGCTGTTTTGTCTTCGTCTGTGCTATCTTATTCTTCTGGCAACTCTCGCAAGAACGTATAAATTTTTCGATATTTGTCTTCATTCTAGGCGAACTGCAGTACTGTTTTACTCGCTCATATGTCCTCCCGATTTCCTTATGTCCCCCTATCGGTGACTCGTGCATCTGCTTTAAAATATCCATTTTCTCTTCCTGACTCAATGCAATCTCTGAGTCCATCGGTGGCGCCGCTTCTTGCTCTGCCTTTTCTATGCCTTTTTGTTCCTCTTGCGCCTCCCTGGTCGCAGTTTCTCTATCTTCTGGTGCTTCGCCTTCCGTCTTCGGCACTGCCTCAGTTTTTTTTTCTTGCATACTCGTAATCCGTGGTAATGTGTCTTTCAGTACAGTATTTGGTAGTCGTATTCTTCTACCTTCAACAGGAACTTCATTAATCTCGATCATGGATCTGATATACTTCCTAATTACACAAGTGTCTTGTGGTCGCTCACGATTTTAAACTTCACACCAAATACATATGGCCTAAAATATTTCTCAGCCCATACAACGGCGAGTAATTCTCGTTCCACCGTACTATAATCTTGTTCCATGTTATTTAATGTTCACGATATGAATTCTATGGCTAAATCCTTTCCCATTTGTCCCTGGCTTAGATAAACTCTGACAGCGTGTTTGCTGGTGTCCTTGGTTACTATAAATTCTTTTTCAAAATCCAGGTATTGCCATATCGGTGGACTAATCAGTTTTTCCTTCAACTGCTGGAATGCCTCTTCTTGGCTCGATCCACTCATACGGAATTCCCTTCTTCAATAAATCTTGTAGGGGTTTGGCCATTTTGCTAAATTTCGTTATAAAGCGCCTGTATTATCCAATGAGCCCCAGATATGATTTCAATTGCTTTGTTGTCTTTGGCGGTGGGTACTTTTTGATGGTCTCTATCTTTGCAGGATCTGGCTGTAGTCCTGATGCAGGTAGGACATGGCCCAGAAAAGTTACCTCTTTTCTAAGAAACGCATATTTATCTACTTGTAATTTCAAGTTTCCTTGTCTTAGCCGTTCGAATACTTTTTCCAGGTGTGCATTATGTTCCTCTAACGTTGCACCCACTACCACAATTTCATCGAGGTAAATAAAAACCCTGTTGCCTTGTACTCCACTGAGTACCGTATTCATTAGTCTCTGGAATGTCGACGGCGCGGTTTTTGGTCCCATGATCATTTTATTGTACTCATAATGTCCTGCGGGAGTGCTAAAAACTGTTATCTCTCGGTCCTTTTCGTCTGTCAACACTTGATAATACCCTTTCGCTAAATCTAGCATTGAAAAATACTTCGTTTTTCCCAGGATGTCTAATATCTCATCTGTCATGGGAATGGGAGAAACCATATTTAATGGAATGTTGTTTAACTTCCTATAATCCGCTACTATTCGCCATTTTTGCCGACCACTGGCATCTAGTTTGTTTGGCAATATCAATATGAGGAAATTCCATGGGATAGTACTATGGGATATTAAGCCATCAGCTAACATCCCTTGTACTTCTTTTGTTGGAATTCTTGCTGCGTCTGGGGTATTCTATACGGCCTTTGATTTATTATCACTCCTTTTGCTTCTGGTATTAACGGTATACTATGTTTCACTACTGTAGTATGAGTCAATGCATTTCCAAGTAAATGAAATACAACATTATTTGTGAAACATATCCTCTCGAAAGCCTGTACTTCCTAACTATTTAAATGTTTTGTTCACCTGCTTTCTCTTTACATGAAGAGCCTTGACGTATTTACGCTCTTTATTCTGATGGATACTTGTCTAATTTTATAACTACTTGGTGGCGGAAATTCTTCTGCTAACACGTCTGGCATGTCTAATTGTACCTTTTCGTCACGAGTATTTAATATACTAGTAATACAAGTCCCTCCTTGGACTGTTACTATTGCCTCTGGGATAATCACGTCCCTGTTTCGGAATTATCATTTCTGTATTGTTCACTTTCAATACTCATACGAATCTTTCCTCCCTCGAACCGATCGTAATTTTGCGCGATGCTAGCCCCTGCTGGCTATATTAATCATACTTAAATTTTTTTACTGGTTGCCTTGCTAGCTACATTTCACTGATTGCCCCTTACTGGCCTTAAGTAGCAGTTTCTCTCTTGTGAACCTATGTTCTTCTGGCTTCTCGGTGCTATTCATCATTTTAATTATCTGACCTTCAACTGATTTCCTGGGATGAGCTATTTCCCTTCTCAGTTTTTCTATCTGCTTTTTGGTAGCTTCTAATTCACTCTCCACGAAATACCCTTTAGCTTTTAAATAACGGTTTTCCTTCC
Organism: Schistocerca piceifrons; assembly: GCF_021461385.2. NCBI lineage: Eukaryota > Metazoa > Arthropoda > Insecta > Orthoptera > Acrididae > Schistocerca > Schistocerca piceifrons. Next base: position 138,205,577 of record NC_060148.1, on the reverse strand, counting down.
TTATTTTATCGTTTTCTCTTCTTTCTTCTTC